>NC_056751.1:477868239-478188239 GCF_019279795.1 Protopterus annectens
CCATGATGAAATGCTATGTGACATACAGCAATATTGCATTATACTAATTATATGGGCACATATGCCTTGTTTCACTCCCATATTGTAATGCTGGTATATACATAAACATATAACCAGTTCAGATCCACTTGCAACTGTAGTGAACTCATTGTATGCCCAGTTGTGTTGCTGTTCCCAAGGATTATTTAGGTGCTATCCACCAGCATTGTGTGACTGTCAGCATTTGTGTCATTAGCTATTCTGCATGAACCACAACCACCCCATATGTAATGTGCCCATATATGGTATCAGAGCCATCACACACATCTTTCCAATGATGAACATATAGGCATATGATGTGCAAGTGATGCAAGGACATGAAATAGGTATAGTTGTATGACTGTGTTAAGAGTTCCACTGTGTGTCATGTGATGCATACCCAAGGTTGTATTTGGAGTTCTCACAAATATTTTTTTTAAGTAAGTACAAAATCTTATGGGGAATACACAGCAATTCACACAAATAGTTGTGGATGCCACCACCAATTCTCAAATGGAGGCAACAGACAACCTGCTAGCTGACGGATTTGGACCAAATTTCAACCCCCTGTCACCAGTGCTTGTTACCCAAAATATACATACAAACATTATTCAGCATATTTACTCAAGAAAACAGCTAATCTGTGTGTTCCTTAAACCTACAAACACAGCATCAATGACCCTTACAACATCCCAGGTTGCCTTATCAATAAATTAAAACATGACCTAGCAGACACACTTGGATCCTTACCTAACCACAGCCACCAGACAGGCTATTTTCTGGCACAGTAGTGGACAGCAACAGTCATCTATCGGAACAAGTGCGGACTATCACCTGACACAGAAAATTATACACCCGTAAGCCTGACAAGTGTTATCTTGAAGCCAATGGAAAGAACCATCATGGACCTGATCAATAAGAACATCAGTGATCTCATGACTGTGTAACAAACCCATTTTTGACTTATTAATGCTAGATCATGTCTATTAAATGTAGTAGACTTCTTCAAGAAGGACAAGGCCATGAATGATGGAAAGAATGTGCACCCCCCTTTAAATGACCTGGCCAAAACATTGGGAACAATTCCACACTCAGGCATTACAAAGAAACTGTCTCATCTGTCCATAAATCACAAAATCACCAAGTGGGTAGCCTAATGGATCATCATCAGGACACACACTGTCAAGGTGTTTGACGTTACCTCTGTCAAGAGGCCAGCGACTAGGTATTACCACAAGGTTCTGTTTCTTGTTTGGTATTTAATTCACAGAAGTCAGGACAAACTTAGACAGCATTTATGCAACTAACTTTGTATATCACTGCAAATTGAGGACAGTTCTTGAATCTAGTAACAGTACTGATTTACTGCAGAAAGTATTATTATACACAAATGAATGATGCCAGAACCAGGAAGACACACTAAATTTCCAAAAAGCATGATTAATTTATTTTGTAGATCAAATACCCAAACTAATTACAATACAGCATGCACACCCCAATGAGTATTCACCCAGTGGTAAGTGATCTAGGTATTCAGGGAGATAGTAATTGTATGTTTGACCACCATGTGTTCATAGGTTCATAGATTCATAGGTAGGTACTAGGCTATCGGCCCAAGGGCCTATGCAAGCCTAGTCAACAAGGTTCCCTGGCTTACGCCACCCAAGAAAGTTATTTTCCTGTGCCACTGATGAGCAGAGACACAGAAGTGATCCCCGGGGTGTATTTCCTATTTCCCATCCACTCATCAAGATTTTTCTTGAAGAGTGCTAATGAAGAACTTTGCTTGACATAGATGGGCAGCCTGTTCCAGAGTATGGGAAGTCTCTGGGACAGGAATCTATCCCTCCAGCATGTCTTGTTTATTGTGGTGACAAGGTTTAGGTCCCTAGAACATGTAGCTCAGAGGGATTGGGATTTCTTTAGGTGTAGCATGTCCAACAGCTCTGGGTTTGACATAGCTTTATATGTTAGGCAGAGATCACCTCGGAGTAGGTGATATGCTACGGAGTAAAGCTGGAGTTTTTTGAGGTGGTCAGTGTAGGGCATTTGTTTGAGTCCAGCAATCCTCTTTGTGAGGTACTTCTGTGGCCTTTCCAGCTGCTGCAGATATCTTGTGAGGTACATTCCAAAAGGGGCGTTGTACTCTATAACGGGTCTAATGAGTGATGAGTAGTGGGTAACGATGACCTCTTTTTTCCTGGACGAGAACCCTTTTATGATGAGGTGTGCCATGTAGAAGGACTTCCTGACTACTGTGGCGATGTGACTATCAAAGGAGAGACTACTGTCCACCTGGGTCTCAAGGTCTCTTATCACGCATTCAGTGTTAAGTAGATTGCTGCCTATGTGGTAGTGCATTGAATACCTGTATACAGTCTACAGTTGTGACCAATCCCTTCTATGTGGCACAACTCATAAGTACTGGCATGGCATCCAGCTCAAAGGATATTATAGTTCCATTGTATTTGGCCCTCATTAGATCAATAATTGAGAACAATACATCCTTTTGCTTGTAACACACCACACATGTGCAACAGCAGCAATTTTTCACAAGGAAAATACACAGTGTACTAGACAAATCCTATGCAGAAAGACTAAAATCCATACCACTGTATACTGTCCCCTACAAACTAATAAGAGGCAATTTTTGTCTGGCCTATAAGGCAGTCTCCAATCTGTCCCTGATGGAAATGTCACACACTGGCAAAGCAAATTGCACGAGGGTCACTTGTTCAAAGGATGGTAACCTAGTCTCTGACACAATAAATCAAGTTGGAGAGAGATAGAAAATTGTCACAGACACTACTCCTTCTCTGGAACAAGCTCCTCATTCATGTAAAGCAAAAGCTTTTCCTGACCATATTCTAGTACAACCTGTTTCAATGGATGGTTACTGTTAAATGCAATCCCGATGTTGCACCCTTGTTCCTCATGGAGAAAGGCAATTGGTCTTAGATAACATACCACAGACTGATAAATGTCTGAACTTTGTTCACACACATATTTAATATTGTAAAACAACTCATGTTAAATATGGCTAGGCTTTTATGTCATTCATCTTGGAACATTAGCCAAGTACTCTGTTATGAACCTATGAACCTATGAACTCCAATTGTATCCTAAGTACTACTATAGTGTGACTGTACTGAATCATTGACATACCAGTACATCACATCAGTATTGCATCTTGAAAGTTTGCATGAACACATATGCATGCATGTCAGGATTTCATGCTAATATAACATTTTCAGTGGCAATGTCAGGAGAACAGTGATCGTGTGACCCATGTCTAGAGGTTTGACATGTGCTCATAGAGTGTGCTCTATGCAATGTTTGGTATGTGAACAAATCATCACAGTGACAGCTTCCTTGCTTATTGACATTAGACTTTGCTGTAGTCTCTGTGCACATGGGGCATAGTTGAGGCATTGCCTTCAGTCTCATACTGCAGTACTATTCATTATAACACACCAGTCCTTAATTCAAACATCAATTGCAGATGTTTCAGACACTTTATCCATTGCTATTAAATGTGGTAGATGCATGCAACACTCAGCTGTGTGTAGGGAATCCACTCATAGCAGTGTGTTGCTCCTTATAGCTGATACCAATGTCAGCCAGGGATGCTTTAGTCAAGTGCATTGGATTTGGCATAGTGACTTTACACACATCTTGCCACCCGTACAGAACTATTACAAAATTACAAATAAGCAATTTATTGATGACCCAAAAAAGTTTTATATTGAACTGGGAAACAAGGTAAAAGTAATTGAAAGACCACCAGAAAAAAAGAAGAAATATATACATTTTGGAGAGGTATCTATGACGATCCTGTGGAACACAACAAAGATGCTAAATGGCTAGAAAAAGTAAAAGAAAGAATAAGAAGTTTAAAGGTACAGGATATGAAATGGGATGAAGTAACAGTCAGAGAGATTGAAACAAATTTAAGAAAAGCCTGTAACTGGAAAACTCCAGGCCCAGATACAGTACCTAACTTCTGGTTAAAAGTATTAACATCTTTGCATGAAGATTTAGCCATGAGTAAGAATTATTTATATGCACAACCCCAAACAGGCACCAACCTGGCTAAATACAGGAAAAACAATGCTCTTATTCAAGGGTAAACCTGTAAGCTACCCTAAAAGTTATAGACCAATAACTTGACTTCCGACGATGTAGAAGCTATACACTGGAATTGATGCCGACAGAGATTATAGTCATTTAAAAGAAAACTGAATTATGACAGCAGAACAAAAGGGCAATAGAAGAAAGTCATATGGAACAAAGCATCATTTGTTGTTTATATAGTCATAGTGGAGAACTGTAAAAAGGGGAAGAATTTAAGTATGGTATGGATTAACTATAAAAAAGCATTTGATAGTATTCCACATTCATGGATAAAAGAGTGCTTAAAAATGTATAAGGTACACCCTACACCAATCGAGTACATTACAGTGATCATGAAACAGTGGCAGACCACTTTGTAATTAAGCCATGGTAATGGACAAATTATTATTTCAGGGATAAAAATTCAAAGGGGATATTCCAGGGTGACTCTTTGTCACTGCAGCTATTCTGCCTTGCCGTTAACCCATTAAGCTGTGTACTTAACACTTAAGACATGGCTATAATCTGGCTCCTAGAAAACAACAGAGTGTAAAGACTTCTCATCTTCTCTTTGTTGATGATTTAAAACTATATAGCTTATCAAATGAGGAACTGAAACCACATCTGCAACTTGTCAAAACTTTTTTGGATGATATAAGTATGTCATTTGGTCTTGATAAATGTGCAAAAGCAACCCTTAAAGCAGGAAAACTGCAACACCAAGAAAACATCAGGTTGGGACAAGAGTGTGATATAAAAGAACTTGAGCAAGAGGGAGTATATAAATATTTGGGATTTGATGAAAGATCAACAGTAAAACATGAACAAATGCAAATGAAACTTAGTAAGAAATACTTCAGAAGACTTCAATTTATCCTAAAAACAGTGTTGACATCTAGGAAGAAAATCCAAGTATAAACCAATTTGCCCTTCCTGTCCTAACTTATGGTTTTGGAGTGATTGTCTGGTCCCAAAATGTGTTGGATAGATTAGATAGGAAAACAAGAAGGATACTCCATGCTCACCAAATGATTTATAAAAATCAATGCATACCAAGATTATATATTCCCCGTTCCAAAGGAGGGCTGAGCCTCCTTTAAATCAATTACATATATAGATCTGCAATTGTGGGACTCCACACATATCTGCTGACCTCATAAGACCCAAATGTAGTAAAGGTTTTGCAGCATGAGGAGAATAAACCTAAGATGACTTCCCTGCTTAGTCTAGTGGAGACATATTGACGTCAAGCAGGAATGGAAATCAAACCACAAGTAGATAAAAATTAGGCAGCAACTGAATGTGCCAGAAAAACAAAAGAAAGACTATAAGTTGAAGGACCAGATAAGAAGCCAAGACATGTGCAAAATGCATAAATATAGTTGCAAGTATAGACAACTTCTGGAAGAACCTCATGCTGAACTGGAATGAATGTGGGAATGGTTAAGGAGAGGCAAATTCAAACCAAGAGATGAAAGGTTAATATTGACGGCACAAGGTAATGGGCTACATATACATTGGTTTATAAAGTCTATTGAAGATGTGGGAAAAACAGACAAATGTAGGTTTTATAAAGCAGAAATGGAAACAGTTGCACACCTTGTTGATGGTTGTGACATACTAATGGCAGAAGGACTGTATACTGAAAGGCATAATAATATGGCAAGACTGTTGCACTGTTGATTGTGCAAACATTATGGTACTGAAGTGGTTGATAAACACTGGAAACATGAGCCACAAAGCATAATAGAAAATTATGAAGTCTACATTACATTGGATCGCCCATTACCAACAGTTCAAAAGACAGATGTTAGAAAACTGGATATAATGATCCATGAAAAGAAGACAAAAGTAGCACTGATCATTGAAATTGCCACACCCAGTGACTACAGTGTCTTGTGTACAGAGAGACACAAAGTCATAAAGTATCAGGATTTGCAGACAGCAATGAGATCAATGTGGAAGAAAGATACCCAGACATTCTAATCGCAGTAGATGCAATGGGTCTTATAAAAATGAATCTACAATCATATTTAGATATGTTACCAATGCATGTAACTCCATACGAATTGCAGAAGGAGTCATTACTGGGCACATTGCAGGTGCTGTGAAGAACACTTCTGGCTGACATCAAAGATGGAAACAATACTAATTTCATGAACTTTAATTGCACTTTGACTTATGAATGGGGTCCATTCCTGTCATGGTATTAGAAATCCAAAAGATTTGGAGAAATTAAAAGGGAGAAACTATTCCTTGGTATGCATACCTATTAGGAAATGACAGTGAAGACTTCCCTTCAAGGTGTTGTACAAGATGCATGTCTAATAAGTCTTTCTGTGTTGCACTCAGTAAATATGGAGATCATTGACAACATTATTAACATTGGTAACATCGTTGCATGTACGGCTTTTGGTTTAAGTGTTATGCCACCCACTCAAATGGCCAGGATTGTCCCTGAATTCAATTTCAGGTTTAAAACCATCCCACTTGACCACTCCAAAGACAGTTCAGTCTGGAAAAGGGGTAGTGAATTCCCCTCATAGTTGTACACATCTGTTCCTGCAGAACATGTATAATAACTTAAACTGATGTATACTAGCAATGTCACAGATTAAGGTTGCTGATATTTTTAATTTTTTTCTGATTGTACTTGGTTTACACATTAGTTGTCCATGAGTCTGTTGCTATGTTTCCATGATTGGTTGTAAGGTATGCTGACATTTCAATTATATTCAAGCAAGTCATTTTACAGATCTTCACAACATGCACATACCCCTGTTGTATATACCACTCTTGCTAAATGCCCTCTCCAGTGAGCATGTCAGTGATGTTTATATCACAATCATTCATCTCCATTGACATGCAACTTTATGTGACAGTCACATATATACTGTCATGTGTGGTGGTATACATATACTTCACAGGAGGTGTAAACAGCAATACATACTGAGCTATCTAAATATGTGCTTAAAGTTATGCTACTGAGTTGTCTTGGAAGTGTCATATCCGATTGACATATCCTATCTTGGATATATTCCATATTTTACATGTCCTGTTCCCCTTTCTTCATACCTGTCATTCATGTCTATGGCCATTTTAATCAGCACACATTCCCTGCCTAGTGTATTTATCTTTCATTGTATTTGCCATTGCTGTTCACCCCAGACTATTTCAGTCTGCAGATGCATTTTCTAGTATACATTGAACTGAGTACACTTTTCTATTATGTGTTAATACTGCAGTTATCAAAGTGTTTTTACCCCTGGTAGTCATTGTGGCTGTCCTCGCAATCTCACAGAGCAGGTTTGCCCATAGGCAGACTAGTATGCATCTTCTTTCTGCATTCATGCTGGTCTAGACTGTTGCTGGTCCTGAAACGTCACTTGTATTGGTATAAGCGAGATGTGTGGCATGCATATGTGATTAGCACTACTGCTCATCACACAAACATGTACACTCCATGTAGGCTTCACACAAAGCCTATACAGCATTTATTGAATCCTCAGGTCAGACTCTTTGTAGTTGCCAGCTGCTATGTTTATTACATGACAGAAGAATAAGAATTAGTGGGATGAACACAGAAAAAACAAATTAAGTTTTACACATTTTTTTTCTGGAGAGTATGGTCTAACTACATACCTGCCTGGAAGCTGGTCACTTTTAGACAGTATCTCTATGTTTACTCACCATACTGATTCAAGTACACATATCAGAGGTACACTGATGAGGAAGTCATAGGACATCACTGTAAGAAACATGGATCAATAATGAATGTCTTAGAGCATATAGAATATATTATGAAGATGAAGATTTTGAAAATGCTGCCTTGGACATTTGGCAATTTTTATCTATTGGAAGTTATAATTTTAGTTGTCTTTCTTCTTTGTACCGAAAAACAACTTCTGCTGAAGGCAACGTCTTGCAATAAGTATAGAAATGTATGTTTTATTGCTACCAAGTAAATATTTTGGTTTTGCTTACTTGATTATCGCTACAAATGAAACATTCTGAACTTACTCATGATATCTACTACCAGTGTATTTTACCCAGTACATTCTATATCTAAGCATCTAAATCTATATCTATAGACACAGGAGTGCACAGCCACCAACCCACCCACCTGTGATCAAACAACCAATGGAGTCAGTCACTTTCTTTTACAGAATGCCTCAGTGCCAAAATAATTTAGTCACTTTATTGACTATGTACATTGCAGATGTTTGACTGCAATCAACAAGGCAAGTCTTAAGTGAAATGGAGCCCTAGATGAAGGACTCCATGGGCCACACCATAAACTCCAGTGTCCCTCCCATCTTGGTCCCTCACCATCCAGGCTATTTCATTTTTTTTCACACTTTCTTTTACTTCTTTAGCTTTTTATTCTATCCATTGACAATACTCTAAATGGAGAAGACTGCATTTTAAAATGTGTGTAGGAAATAATTGAAATAAGACAGGGGTCTGGGAGTCACTGGTCCACAAGGAGTCTTAGGGTTCTATATCCTCTGAGGTGTATCATAAAGCTTTTTCTACAAACTTTTGATCAAAGATGGCCTGAAAAAATATACAAACATGAAAAAAAAATCAGTCTCTTTTACTTTTCATGAAAAAATATGTAGCATCCAAATGTTTGTGTTTCATAGCTGAGAAACTGTTATGCCTTATAAGTTAGGGAGATTAATGTTTATAATTACATGTAAACAGCCTTTCAACATCCACAAGAAAGTTACCTTCTGTGTACCCCTCTGGTGTTGGATTGGTACAAAAATAAATCCACACATAGCCATGAGCATGCATTATGTCAATGAGGGTCTTGAGGAGAAAATCAGGACACCTGAATAAAACTCAAGCAGAGACAGGATAAATGAGGATGCCATGTAGAAGTAATCACAACCAAAAATTAAATTATAGATCCAAGCACATCGAGATGGAAGTGATATTCAATAGGCCACCATATCAATGACGAGTTATCACACACATCATGCCTTGGCCAAGACACATAACCACTTGTGTGCAATGTTGATGTTAGACTGTTATGGAAAGTGAAACAAATTGTGGCATACTTGCTACTTTAAGATAAACTGCACCTTCCACACACAGGGTCATTTCTTTCCATAAACAACCCCCATACCAAGCAATTACAGTTTGTTTATTGACTGCATATACCTCAGATATCTGCTTGTAACCAAATGCATGAATAAATGCATAAATGATGGAGCAGAAATATATTTTGGGTTGCAGCTGTTAGAATGATGCACTGCATCCAGTTGCAACCCATTCACACATTAACACACACTTGCACACACACACACACACACACACACACACACACACACACACACACACACACACACACACACACACACACACACACATGTGGCCCCAGTTTCAGCTGCTTGTATCACTGTGCACACCTCAGATATCTGCTTGCACTCAAATGAATGAATGACAATAAATAAATGGCCCAAGAATGTATTTCATTTTTCTGCTGTCACAGATATATAATGCAATGCCATTGCAGCTGTCTCCAGCACATGCACACACACACACACACACACACGCACACACACACACACACGCACACACACACACACACACACACACACACACACACACACACACACACACACACACACACACACACACCCACACACACCCACACACACACACACACACACACTCATGGGTATAATAACAACCATTTGAATTTCTCTGTCACCCAGATGTGTAATTGTAATCAAATGTGTACATATTTTTTAATTACATAAACAATACATAAAGAAAAAACCCACATATGTATTTCATCTTGCTATTGTCAGAACTATACATTTCAATCCCCATCTTCACATATAAATGCACATATGAATTCATGTGCAAAAGCACACACACACACACACACACACACACACACACACACACACACACACACACACACACACACACACACGTTGTCCCAGTTGCAGTTACTTGTATCACTGTGCACACCTCAGATGTCTGCTTGCTTTCAAATGAATGACTTAATACATAAATAGCCCAAGAATATATTTCATTTTTCTTCTGTCACAGACATACAGTGCAATGCCATTGCAGCTGTCTTCAGGACACACACACACACACACACACACACACACACACACACACACACACACACACACACACACACACACACATGTGAACACAATTGCAGCTTCTTGCATGACTATATACATGTAAGATGTCCTATTGTGATTAAATTTTTTGGAAAGATAATTTTTAACTCTATGCAGTTGCTAAAATATCTTTAATTTCAGGCTTCACTTCGATGGCTATGCAGAAATTATTTGATGCTGTTAAAAGTAATGTATCTATGATTATTAATTTAAACCCATGTGACAAGTAGAAAACTTTAGTAAAACAGATACTTACAACCTACAAAATCTGGGATGCTTGAGGAGAGGTAACTCAATAAACATTGCAAGAAGAATAATATAAGTATTGATGCAAATGCCCTTAGATTTTTGTTTAAAAAATTAAAATTAGTATCTCTTAATGCTGCAGTTATTTTCTTTCTTTCTTTCCCCAACCTTGCAATTAGAAGAGGAAATTTCACTTCACACATTTTTAACTTATTTTCTCTTAAGTCTCCAAACAAAGAACACTGATTTCTCTATTGCAGTAAGAGTTCCTTCTCTTATTTGTGTCAGTCAGCCAGGCATGTACACTAAGATCACTTGACAGACTGCTGCTTCTCTTAGCCTCAAACAAGTGTGGCATAAAACTGTACATATTTCCATTATTCTTGACTGGTGTACACAGAAGTAATTTGGGACATGTTTTTTCTTAATTGCTCTACAATTACATACTGAGCACATGTGCAGTGAGAGCTGTGATCTATTACTGTTATTTGTAGTATTTTTAATAAAAAAAAATAAATGCAACTTAAAAAAACAAGTAAATAAAGTGGGAGGAGGGGCTGAAGTTCAGAAGTCAATATTAAGGGATGCCCTTGGGTTCAGCCTGAATTCAAGTAAGAAGTGAGTCTTCATTTAGGCACAGCATATCATGCAGTAAAGCATGGAAGAAGCTACAGTATGGCTATCTCATTTATGAATATAGCTGAGAGAGCTATCCTAAATGGATGTCACAGATGGCAAAAACAAATTAACTCTTTTCAGGGAAGGAAGTGCAGATTACCAACAAAATGATGGTAGCAAATTAATCTCAGCTACATGTTCCATGAAACCTTAGAGTCATTTTTCTTGTCTCTGATGATTGTTTGAATTATGTTGAAGTTAAGAACTGTCTTCTAGATTGTTTTAAACTAACACATGAAGCTTACAGAAAAAAGTTTTGTGAACATAGATGCAAGGCAAATGAAAGTGTACATGATTATACTGCGGATGTAAGTACTTACTTTCACAGATGAGTCAGTGGGTACCAGGTCACCACTTTTGAGGGACCATCAGACCTTCTGGTGATGTAACAAGCCCTTAGTATTTTGCCTGATGAAATAGTTAACTGACCATAAGTGCAACGCTGCAGAGAAGAAAATGGGGATCTCTACTTGACAAGCAGAGCAGCACTGTATAGGAAAGGGATACCCAGTGCTGTACATGCACATAAGAGAACCCTTGGGGGCAGTCTAAATCACTCCAAGAGTATGCCAGTAACAGAAGAAACTACTAATCCAAGTGCATTGTTAGGGATTAGATGTTTCAAGTGTAACCAGAGGGGCCACATAGTAGTGAAATGTCCATTGTGGCAAGGTGACAAACAAAAGATGAGGAGCCAGCAAGTGGTGATGACAAACTGCAAGTGGTAAGTCATTTAGAAACAACTGAGATACCAAATTATCACAAAATGTATATCCAATCTTAGTAGATGGTAAACAGGTAACTGCTAAGAGGGACATAGCTTCTGATACAACCATAGTGAGGACTGCAGTGGTTAGAGAAAAGCATTACTTGCTTGGGCAGTTCACTCCAGTCAGAACATTAGGAGAGACCCAGTTCCAAATGCTTTCAGCTAGGGTTCATCTTAACTGGGAGGGTGGAAGAGGAAGCAAGGAAGTAGGTGTTTCTGAGGATATTCCTGCAGATGTCCTGATAGGGAATGACATTGATGATGCTATACCTTGTGTGCATGCAGTGACACACAGTCAGTCTTGGGTAAAGGCATTTAGGTCCAGTGGGTCTATATTAAGTCAGCGGAAATGCACTTCAATGAATGGCATTTCATCGGAAATGCCATTAATCAAATTCCACTTTGCCCCTCCCCACAACCTCCACTAATTATATATACCAACTCCACGACTGCACTACAGTTGGGAAAGAGCAAATTTTCTTATCTGCACTGTATTGCAATCTCAATATGATCAGTTTGACGAATGGCATGTTCGATGTAAGTGCACCGAAAATGCCAATCACTGAACTGAATTTTCAATGAGCTAATAGGGACCTAGTTCCAGTAGTCTGGGAGAGACCCAGAAAGATCTCGTATCTAAAGCAGGGACTGGCATGGTGGCTATTTCAGAGAAGGTACTGTCTAGTATAAGTAAGTATGAATGTGAGCCACAGCTGCTTGCGGATACTGATGTTCCCTTGGACAGAGTTACTGTGAGGAAAGAGATGAGTGATGGTACCCAGATTGACAGTGAGGCACAGCTGTCAGAAGTTACAAGGCTTCCTGTGGAAGGGGAGCTTGTGTTTGAGAATATTACTGCAGACGTCCTGATAGGGAATGACTGTGATGATGCAGTGCCTTGTGTGCATGCAGTGACACATAGTCATGTAGTTATAAGCATATAGGTCTGGTAGTCTGGGAATGAACCAAACAGATCTCATACATGAAGCTGGGATTAATGTGGTGGTTGTTTCACAGAAGGAGCTATCCTATAGTATCAAGGTTGAAAGTGACACACAGCTGCTGGAAGGTATTGATGTTCCCTTGGACATAGTAACTGCAAGAATGGAGGGGAGTGATGATACCCAGATTGACAGTGAGGTACAGCTGTTGGAAGATACTAGGCATCCTGTGGAAGGGGAGCTTGGGAGGGTCACAGATCTATAGTTGAGACAGGCTCAATTTACGAACCCTACAGTACAAAGCTTGAGGGAGGTGGTTAAGGAAGCACCTGAGGATCAAGAAAGAGGGGGGTCTGTATACAGGAACAAAGGTTTGTCATGTAAAGAGTGGACTCCTAAGGGAAGGCTGGAAGGTGTGGTAGTATGGCAGTTGGTAGAACCCAGAGCCTACCATCTGCCACTTCTAGCTATAGCCCTTAATATTTCTTTTGCAGGTGATATGAATGTACAAAAGTTGGCAAGTGCTTTGCCAGGAATTTTCAGCAGAGTACATTCTCAATGGGAAATACTGACTGAACAAGGTGCCAACTTCAAGTCAGACCTGCTGACTTGTCTGTGGAATGTTGTGGGGTGAAACATTTAAAGAACACTCCCTACTGTCCGCAGACTAATGGTCTTGTGAAGAGGCTAAAGTCTACATTGAAGACTATGCTACGGGCATTTGCAGACCAACATATGAGGGAAGTCTTGAATAGATTATGTAGGGCAGGATTAATCATTAAACCCAGTAAGTGTCAAGTGGGTATGGCAGAGGTCACTTACCTAGGATACAGAGTGGGAAGTGATACAATTAGGCCAGAACCTGTCAAGGTGGAAGCAATTCAAGAGTGGCCATTTCCTGCTACTAAGAAACAAGCAAGAGCATTTTTAGGGACAACGGGGTACTATAGAAAATTTATGCCCAATTACAGTACCATAGCTGCATCCCTTATGGACCTAACTAGGAAGAATATATGAGACAAGGTACTGTGCACTACAGATTGTGCACCGGCATTCCATAAACTTAAAGAAATATTGGGAGAACCCCCTGTGTTAGCCAGTCCAGATTACAATAAAGAATTTATTGTACAGGTAGATGTTTCAAATTATGGTGTGGAGGCTGTGCACATCCATGATTCCTCAGAAGTAGAAAAATGCTGCAGTGAGTTAAAAATGCCAATGTGGATGGATTGCCCAGGAGAGGAGTGGGTTGATATTCCCAGACAAACCCATTTTTCTTAACCATCAGTTTTCAACAGTCACTTGAAAATCATATTTGAGTCATAAGGGTGTGTGTATGTGAAGAAACTGAAACACTGTCATCTGTGTTAGCAAGTATGGAAGGAGATTTGTGTATATTTTCAGATTAACTGTATTGTATGCAACATGTCTAATTGTGAAATCAATATTTTTTAAAATATTGAGTATTTCCCTGTTTAAGCAGAATGTGCAAATAATCTGTCAGTGTTTTAACACATTTCTAATTGCACATGTTTGTGAGGGGAACTCTAAAGTACTGTAGAGAATCAGCTGAACAGTATGTGATGTCATTAGAATATTACTGCTTGCTAGGTGAATATTTGAATAGCTGATTGTCAGGAAAAAGAACTCTTTCAAACAGCTGACTGTTATTTTTAAAATAAGACAGTTGAGACTGTTAAGCTGTACAGTCAGTCAAGTACTGAGCAGTTTGTGAAGAACAGCACCTTATGAAGAGGTGCAGTCATTTACAGTGTTGAGTAGTGATACTCAAAGAAACAAGAACTCACCAAAGATTGTGAGCCTGCCTTTGCCTTGCTGTTATGTGTTAGATTAGATCATGGATAGTATACTCCAGTTAGAGTAAGAAAGTTTAGTTATTCAGATTTAGTCTTTCTAGAATGATGGATTTCTATCCAGCAGTTTAATTTTACATTTCTGGTGATTGAATCCTCGTGTTTATTAAAAGCTATTGATTTACATTCTTGCAATTTTACTGATTATTAAATGATTTTCATTACTTTATATTTTGACTGGAAATCTGTGTTTTTCTTTAGAGATTAGAGAGTGTTTGTAGCTGTTTGATATTCCCCAGGTCCCCTCAGAAACCTGGCTGCTCTGCTCATAGCTATCATTTATTTTGCTACTCCCCAGGTACCCTCAAAGGCCTGACTGCTCTGGTTATAGCTATCATTTATTTTGATATTTAGTTTTCATAATTGGACACCCCTTTAGAAGGGCATGATGACACTCTGTTTGATGACAACATTACCATATTATTTTGGGGAAGGGACACAGGTGGAAATCTGTGTCAGGCTTTCCCAGAAGTGTTTGGATGTGAGAGATTTAAATTTACTTTGAGTTTGAGTGTATCAGAGGTCTTAATCTGGGACACATTGTTCTGAAGTGTGTAATAAGGCGTTACATTAAGGGTGGACAGAAGTATATAATCCAGTCCCAGATTATTGAGCATGTACCTACTCTTAGGGGAAAAGTGTGAAATATTACTCCTGTTTAAGTGACAGTCTCACATTGTAGTAAGTAGTGAGGATTGAAGCTCCTTAGTTACTGACCCAGGATAGTAAGAGACATCACATTTAATTCTTGGCAGTCCAGTGGGATATAGCCAGACATCTCACTTCCTTACTCATATCTATTGATTTATATCATGTGTGGTTGTATATCCATGAAAGTATGGCATACCCATCCTCATTGACTTTGAAGACAATATAATCTGGTTTGAAAAGTTACCAACTTATAACCTCCACAACTTAACCTTTATATTAGCCCATGTGCTCCCTCATAATATCAGACAGAATTTGCAGTAGAATGTATCTGGTTAGGTATCCCATTTTTATACTGATCATCATTTGTATTATATTGATTCTACCAGTAGGGTGCTTGCCTCACCATCTCATTTTCCCAGTGGCCCCATTGTCTCTTCATTCATCCTTGCACAGTTCCATTCTCAAATCTTTGCTAAAGTTTCTTACAGCTAACCCACTTAGTACTTGGATTTTGAGTTCACTGATGGTCCATATTATTCCACTCATCGGTGTCAACATTTCAAATAGGTCAGTTCTGTTTTCTTGAGATTATATTAGAACTCTGATTCCTCTTAAAAAAATTAAAATAGTTGGACAGCCCCTTCCAGACTGTAAGCATCTACATTAATGAACAGAATACAGTCATCAGCAAAGAGCCAAAGCAGAGCCTTCCATTTCTCCTGGCTTCTTTTTCCTGTCTGTATGGCCTATCTCTTCTTGCCTACAATCCATACCTAATAAAAGATGCTGAACAAAACAGACTTCCCCTGCCTGATGTTCCTTTCAGTTATTAGTTATCTATAGCAGCTTCAGTGGGGTGCCACTGAAACAGGCATTGCAGTTCTACAAGGTACATTTAGCAGTCATGGGGAGGGACTGGAAGTGTGTATCTTATAGAAGGTAGTATAAGTCATTAACCTGGTCCTAGATGCTACAGTAATGTAATACCCAAAACAACAAGTACACACTTATGAGAGTTAATGGCATTTCTAAATGCCAAATAGGAGTTAGCAATTATTTTAATTCCATCTAAAAAGGCCTATGCAATCCTCCAGTTGCCTGTTGATGGCCATCCTCCTCACAAAATGAAATTGCCATGTATGTATTATCAGGAGGGAGACACTTTTCAATTCTACTTGTCAGAAATTTTGCCAGGATTTTGCAACCGCATTAAGTAGAGATGGAATGAAAGTGACATGGCTGTAATATCTATTTATTCAACTTGGGAAGCAACACTTCAGTAGAAAGCCTTCTGCATTTGAGGAGGCTACATTTGCTGCTGACACCTGTTTTATAAACTCAGTAGTTTCTAATGTAATTCCACTGAAGCTAGTTTATAAAACTCAGTGGAAAGTACCTAGTCTTCCTTCCCTTTATGTACCCTCAAAAGGACCATACTTAGTACCTCATTACACCTCTCTCTCCAATGTGTCTACTATGCATTTGCACAATTTTATACAAACAAAAAATGTTCATTGTTAACCTATTGAACTATATCAATGTAAAATTGTTACTTAACTTCTTTTTAATGCGACTTTAACTTTATGCATGTATCCCAACATATGTGAATTGTTTTGCTATAACTGCTATTATATCAATATTGTTTAAAATTGTACTTGTTTTAAAATGTATTACTGGAGCTTTTCTCCTCGGGTCTCCGCTGAAATGGGCCACAAGCCCAGTTGGACAAACCCGGTTAACAAATGTCAATAAATAAATAAATGAAATACATTTTAGTCTTATGCCACCTACAATTTAACCCTTTTATTGCGTTTTCCACCTCTCCCTAGGTGATGAGTTCCTTCACCTTCACTGTTGTACAGGGTTCTATATACTCCTACATCCACACTTCCTTGTCGCCAGACCCATGGTGTGATCATTATTGTTAATAGAAACCAGCCATCTAATCTGGATTACTTAGTTTCTGATTGCTGTGGCTGGATCTGAATTTATTAATATTGGTTTCACTATCCCAAAATTTGTTTTCCTATTTGTCTGCTTTCAGGTGAGATAATTCTTGCCTTGCCACTCATCACTCTAAATCCACAAAAAGCCAGTTTCCACAACATTTTTATCTGATTTCATAATATCAACCATCAATCAAAAATCCCTTCAGTTTAGTCATTGAGTCTTCTACTACCACCAACCCCATTCACTTTAATAATTGAGTTTTCTACTACCAATAATCACTTCAGCTTAGTAATTGAGTCTTCTACTAACACTAATCACTTTAGTTTAGTAATTAAGTCTACTACCACTGACCACTTCAGTTTATTGACTCAGTCTTCCTACCTATGCTTCAGAATCCTCATCTTTATGAGCCCTTATGATTTAGTGTGTATCCCTTCTTACTTGCATCTTTTCTGTCTGTTCTTCTTCTTGTTCACCATCTATTGAACTCATTATTATATATTTCAACTGGATCTGCTAACAGGTGTTCATAGCTGATCTGCTTGTAGCCACTTGTTGACACCACCCATTAGCTCATTTTTACTAAACGTATATATATATATATATATATATATATATATATATATATAATCATAACAGAACAAATTCTTTATCTTAAAAGTCCCAACAAGCCTCCTAGTTCTCATCTGAAGCTGGGATCCTTAATCTTAACCCTAATCTCACATTCAC
The DNA here is from genome assembly GCF_019279795.1 of Protopterus annectens. NCBI lineage: Eukaryota > Metazoa > Chordata > Ceratodontiformes > Protopteridae > Protopterus > Protopterus annectens. Next base: position 477,886,361 of record NC_056751.1, read on the forward strand.
TCTTTAATTCTGATCATGAATCCCACACCTTAAGCCTAAACACCTCTCTTTCTTCCCAAATGCTCAACTTCCCAGTAGCTCTGTAAACCTAAACGCCTAATAGAAAACCCTGCTCCATAACCCTAAGCCTATATCTTCCATTTCTTTTGTTAACCTTAAACCCAATCACCTCCCTGAACATAACCCTAAAACTCCTGCCTTTTCCTAATAGTAATCCCAAACATTGCTCCTTAATCTTTTCCCTGAATCTGCCATTTTCCACTAAACATAACAGCTAAGCTCCCACTCCATCCCTCTCCCTCCCCATAGGTGCTAAATTTACCTTGGTAGAACTGAAACACCTGTGTCAGTAGCAGCTCACTCAAGCTAAATACCTGGGTGCAAAACTGTAGAATGTGAGCAACCTGGATTTGACCAGTTGATACAGACTCTTTACAGCTTCTTACACAAGCCATCCTCCTATCGTAGCTTTGACCCCAAACTGCCAGAGTCCCTTTTGTACCATTTTTTCCTTAACATTTCTCCATGTTGATCATGTTCACCCCTTAAGAGAGCATCTCAGTATTTTCCACTCCTCTCAATATGTAAATATCACTCCTCCATGTGATGGATCAGTTTTTCTCATTTATGGCAATACATTTAATGCTCTAGTAGTATGATCTGAAATTTCCATATTGTAACTTGTGACTTCCTTCACAAAGACTATTGCTTCTCTGTGAAATTATTAACAAAACTAGTGTACACTAACTGGACATCCACTACTACTCTCATGTTTAGATTTGAGAGCACCTGCATGAGAGTTTTTCCAAATGTCTTTCTATTCTCACTTCCTCCATTCTTACAAAAATTTCCATTGTATCTGTTTGGTTTGCTCTGTTTTCACCTATCTTTCAATATTGCATTAAAATTGCTTCTGTTACATCTGTATCAACCTCCATTCTGTATTACTCCTCAAAAAATAAAGGAAAATGTGCATACTGTTAAAGTGCACAGATGTTTCCATCTTTCAATTTCATTTACTTGGTTATTTGCATAGAAAGCAGTAACCACGTTTGAACCAGGCATACTCACCTTAACATTATGAACATTCTGATTCTCTACTACTATGAATTCTGAAATAACCAATTGATGCATCTCTCAAACTTTTAACTTAATTGTTTACAATAGCCTCTTTGTAAACTGCCTTCTGGATCTGTCAATTGGAAACAATATGCCAGAAATGTTCCAAGTGACCAGATCCACATTCCCTCGCTTTAATGGCACAGATTTTTTCTTCCTGACCATAGGTAATTGATTTCCCTCCTTAAAGAATTGGATGGGGATACCCCCACATCTTTTCCTTGAGTGCCACAAATTTGACTATGCTGTCTGATCCTGTGAAATGGAATTAGAAGTACATTCTGAGATCTGTTCACTCACACAATAATCTTTTAACCCTTTCCTCTTTAACTGTGTCTTATGTTCTTACAGTTCTTTCTTGCATGTTGTCTAAAGGTTATTACAAATGCTCAACATTTTTCCTCATTAACATTCTCCAATAGGCTCAGTTGATGGGATTATTCATTTGCAAACCTTTTATCCTGTCTCTACTACACCTATATGTTGTCCCTTAACCTACTGGTTCAAAATACCAGGTATTAAGAGAGAATTCTACCTCCATCCATACTTACTTATCACCTCCATGATGACATTAAAAATATCAGTTTGTATATATAGTGTTTCTTGTCAGATATGCCTTAGCTGTTGTAATTCAATGTCCAGATTTACTTGAAGCAATCATAATTAACCATAAAACAGAAAAAATACTTTAATCACATCTGAAGATATGCAGACTACAGATTCTGCATAGTTTATTTTATGCATTTTTAATTATTGTTTTCCATTTTGTTTGTGTTTGCGGTAGAAGATCTTGGCTAAGCAGCTCACCCTATTATTCAGGCATGACCAAGGGCAACTTCAGATGTACTCTCCAGTCCAGCTGGTGAATCTGGGTATCCTGAGGCAATGTTACAACTGCCTGATGTACACAGACAGCCCTCTCCTCCTACCACAAAACACTAACATATGTGAGAGATGCAATTATACAGCCAAACTGGAGGCTAAGGTATCTCCACCCAAGACTGGAACAGACAATTATGAGGAGAAGGTTAACACTTGCACCACACCTCCAGCCTCACATAGACCTACCAAACCAGCACTGGTAAAAAATACACATAAATACACAAAATCATACTCGGAGGCTCTAAATAAAAACCTGCAAAAGCATCAGAGAGCCCCAAAGCAGACACCCACAAAACCTGCACCTCCCGTCACAAACCAGACAACACATAAAACACAAAATCAATGTGCCACACAATCACAGCCCTTAAGATGAAATAACATACCTAACACACAAGTAATAGGTGACTCAATAGTCAGGCACACTGACGCCCCACTCACTAGGCTGGACAAGGAGAAGGTTACTGTTAGCTGCCTGTCAGTTGCCAGAATCTGCCACATAACACAAGCACTCAGGTCACTCCAGAACAAGTACAAATATGACTCTGTCATTGTTCATGTTGGTGTGAATTACCTGAGCTGTACCTCCCTGGACTACATGAAAAGAGACATGGAAGAGCTCTCTGATCATGTAGCCCAGGCGGATATGACCCAGACCCTGAGTAGCATCCTGCCCTCACCAAGAATACCTCAGTATAAAGAAAAAATGATCAATTTCAACAATTGGCTAAGCTTCTGGTGTCATTCAAAGGGGATCCAGTGTATGTCAGCCTGGGATGACATGCTCGACAAGCCGCGTTGCTTCACAAGAGAAGGCTTGCACCTGTCACCCCTTGGCTTTCGAATACTGGCCAAGGCTCTTGCTGCCCCCATAGTGCCTTTTTTAGGCAAGGCTCAAAATTCAAACCCACCTCCAGAAGCAGCACAAGTAAAAAATTGAGGGTTATGCTACTCAACGCCAGGAGTTTAAATCTCAAAATGCATGCGCTCGAAGCACTCCAAAGTATGGAGAATGTCGACATCTGTGCAGTAACTGAAACCTGGTTCAAGGCTCCAGAGAGCACTCCAGCACTACTGGGCTACAACTCATACCACACATTTCGGCCACAGAACATGGACCGAAACACAAAAGGAGGGGGTGTATCCATATTCAACAAGGATACCCACACCTCCAGGTTAGTGGCGCAGCATGATACCTCTGAGATCATCCATGTGCAACTAACATCAGGCAAATCTGCAATGCAAATTGTGGCCTGCTACAGATCACCCTCCATGACCCAGGACCACCACTCCACCTTTGTGGAGACACTGGAAAACATGAAGGTCCTACTGAACACCCTGATCTTGGGAGATTTCAATTACCCTACCATTAAGTGGGAAAACTACTTGAGTACAAACTCCCAGGCTCAGCGCTTCCTGGAATTTGTCAACTCAAATGCCCTGGGTCAGCTGGTAAACTACCCTACCAGAGGCCACAACATATTGGACCTGGTCATCACCAACATGGGCGACAGGTGCTCTGTACCAGAGGTCAACCCGTCACTGGTTAGATCAGACCATAAACTAATCACCCTAGATGTCCACACCCCACCACCACCCCCAACCAAGGAAACCACAGTGAAAAACTTTTCTAAAACAAACTTCACCTTACTTAAGGCAGAGGTGGTAAGTTTCACAGCCCCCATGCTAAAGGATAACACTGCCCAAGATGTAGAATCCTTTACAATTGCACTCTATGAGCACCTACAAGGATGCATGGATGCCATCCCTAGCAAAACCAAGACTCACTCCCCTAAGAGAAGGAAACCAGTCTGGTGGACCCCTGCCATAAACAGATTATAGAACAAAAGGAGGAAACTAGTTCAGAAAAAAAGCAAATCCCAAGAAGGAAAGACATCCCTGATCAGTATCAGTAAGAAACTAAGGTCCCTCATAAAATCATCCAAGGCTAACTTTGAAAGGAAAATAGCCAAGGATTCGAAAGATAACCACAAAGCCTTCTTTAGCTATGTCAAGAATCTAAGTGGCAACTCACAGATATGCTCTGAGATAGTGCAAAATAGCACAAAATATACAGAACCTACTGATATTGCCAACATACTGGCAGATAGATTCAGTGCAAACTTCACCTCCCTCTCACCTTCAAAAAGGCCCACAACAATACCGGAAAAGTGTACTGTCCCGGAAATCACAGAAGCACAGGTGAAAACAGACCTTTCAAAAGCCAAAAACACAGCATCAGTGGGGCCAGATGGTATTCCAGGCTGCGTCTTGCATGAACTACAGAACAAACTAACCCCCCACCTAAACACGCTGTTCAATCTCAGCCTCTACACAGGCTATGTGCCCATAATATGGCGCACAACAATGGTTATTCCACTCCACAAAGGAGGGGCCACAACTGACCCTGGTAACTATTGCACCATAAGCCTGACTAGCCTAGTCTGCAAGGCTATGGAGTACATCATCATGGAACTCATTAACAAAGACACTGGGAACCTCCAAACACTTGACCTGACCAAGTTCGGCTTTGTTAAGGGCAGATCATGCCTACTAAACCTGGTTGACTTCTACGAGACAGTTACCAAGGCCATAGATGAGGGAAAGGTGGTTCACGCAGCCTACTTTGATCTCCCAAGGCGTTCAACACCATTCCTCATTCGGGTATTATAGAAAAACTCACCAGCCTGAACATAAACCCCTACGTCACAAGATGGGTTGCCGACTTGCTTACAGACAGAACTCACACGGTAAGAATAGCGGGCTCCAGGTCTGACTCTAAATCAGTCACAAGTGGTGTCCCGCAAGGCTCAGTTCTGGGACCCCCTACTGTTCTGCATATATTTCTCAGAAGTACAGGCAAACACAGGAGGACTGTGGCTAACCAAGTTCGCCGATGACTGCAAACTGGGAGCCATAATTGACTGTCCGGCTGACACAGACATCCTCCAAAAAGGCCTTACTGAGACAGACACCTGGTGTCAAAGTCATGGCCTCAAGCTAAATGCCAAAAAAATGCATAGTCATCCCGTTTGGGAAAAACAAAACACCCACGAATTACCACATAGGCAGCAGCCCCCTTAATACAGAAGAGGTAATAAGAGATCTGGGGACCCAGGTAGATAGTAATCTCTCCTTTGACAATCATATTGCCAAAGTAGTTAGGAAATCCTTCTATGTGGCCCATCTAATTACTAAGGGGTTCGCATCTAGAAATAAAGAGGTTATAATGCCCCTCTACTCGTCACTCATCAGACCCATCATAGAGTACAATGCCCCATTTGGGATGTACCTCACAAGACACTTCCAACAGCTTGAAAGACCACAAAAGCACCTCACCAAGAAGATTACTGGCCTCAAACATATATCCTATGCAGCCTGACTGAAAAAACTCTGGCTGTACTCATTGGCATATCGCTTACTCAGAGGTGATCTCTGCCTGACTTACAAAGCCATGTCCAACTCAGAATTGATGGACATGCTCCACCTAAAGAAATCAAAGTCACTGTGAGCCACGCGCTCTAGTGATCTAAACCTCGTCACAACAATAAATAGAACATGCTGGAGGGACAGATTCCTGTCACAGAGACTCCCCATGCTTTGGAACAAAATTTCTAACTACATTAGGCAGATCCCCTCACTAACACTCTTCAAGGGAAGCCTTGACGAGTGGATGGGTAACAGAAAGTACACCCCTGGGATCACTTCATTGGCTCTGCTTGACAGAGGCTCAGTTAATTAATCAATGTGGCAGCGAAAGCCGACACACTCTGGCTAGGCTTATAAATGCCCTCGGGCAGATAGCCTTGTACCTACCTATGAACCTATGAACCTATAATGTTGTTCAAAGAAAACAAGATGAGCCTACAAATTTTAAAAAAAAAACAACACCAAAAAGTCTTAATCTAGGAAAATGTTTTTTTTTACTGAGTTTTCTGCTTTGATAGGGTTAGAAAGTACAGGCATATATTTTGTGAGAGCTGTAGCGTCTAGCAGACTGCATTTCATCCCTAAGTATTCTGTGTTTGTTTGTATGCACATATAGCCCATTCCAGTCTTATGATTCCATTGCTGATCCTGTGCCTGCAGGAGACTGTTGCCTACTGGGTGCTCTGTCTCTCTTTTTGGGCTTTTGTCCCCCATTATTTAAGGCTTTGTACAGATTTCTTGCTCTAGGAGGTTGAGAGGTATGACCAAGACAAATACAGTGATGCCACAGACAAGGCAGATGCTAAAAGAAAAAAAGTCCTCTGACAGACTTTCCACTCTCCATATGCATATCTCTCAACCTCTTAGAGGAAGAAATCTGGACAAAGCTATAAATAAAAGTGGGACAGGGGTCCAAAAATAGAAACAAATTTTAAATATTGCTCCTGCAAACTTAGAAAGCTGATAAAATAACAGGTTTTGCATGCTATGAATTTTCTGGTGTATGAAGTCTGAAGCTCAAATGTCTGTCATTTTCTAACTTCAACCTTTAATGATTTTACAAAAAAGGACCAAAAATATGAGGCAAAAATCTGGACAATCTGCAAAACTTTGGACAGTTGAGAGGTATGTCCACATGCCTGGATACATCTGAGAGATCAGCACATAACTGAACAGATAACCTGACATCTGTATAACCTCCAGTGTTCATCCTCCGTTGATCATTCTAAATTTTGTATGTATGTTCATTGTTGCGTAGTGTGCTCTTCACCATATAAGTAACACTGAAAAAATAGTTCAGTATTACCTTCTTGTGTCATGATTCCCTGTTTAGTTCTATGTAATGTAAAACAGATGTTGCAGTGTTGCTTTAAATAATGTGTTTTTTGTCATCAGTTTTCATGCAACATGCATGCCATACTGCTTTTGCACCTACTGAAAGGTTACTAACAAGAAATGCACTCTGCTGGTCACTAGATATACTGAGTAAATTCCTTGGGTTAGGGAATACTGGAACCTGCCTATTTTTTCTGTTTTTCCCTTTCTTTTTGCAAGCATTATCATCAGCAGAATGAGAAGCAAATTCCCTAACTGTGACTGCTTTAATATGCCCTACATCTTTCTATATTCTTGTCTATTGTAATCAGTAAAAAGAACAAAATCCCCACGGTGACTCTTTTATTATTCCAAACAGATTTTTTCATATTCATTTCTATTCTGACCAACAGAATGTAGAAACAAGATAAAAAAACGTGCCTATTTTATTTTACTGCTCCAAACATTTTTACTTATTTTAAGTTTATCTTTCCATCAAGTAAGCAGTAGACCAATGCATTTTATTCCTGTCAGCTTCTGAACTATAGAAAAATGAACATCCATATCATTTGTACAGGAAACATGTTATGGCATCAATCTCAAACTTAACCACCATGAAGCATTTCAGTGTGAAAGGGAAAGACACTAATGAGAAAACAATGAGTGCCTTCACAGCCCAATACTTACTCTTTTCCCCTTCAGTTGCTATGGAAAAAAATAAAACAAAATAAAAGGATCTCTGTGGTCCTCTGCTGAGTTGATTTCAGTCTAGGAACAGCCAGAGTCTGCTTTTTTAGCAGATGCAAATATATGAATGCATACTCCTAAGTTAATTCTAGTTTGTATTACTGTAGATATATCAGTACATTTAAATGAAAACTTGGTCTTATATAAATTTATGCTTTTTGAGCACAACATTTTTGAATGGTGAGTAAGGTACTGTTAGCTGGATTCACCATGGAATAATACTGGATATGGAAAACTGATACTTAACCTATCACCAACAACCCACCACACACACACACACACACACACACACACACACACACACACACACACACACACACACACACACACACACACATCTATTTATCAGACAAATTATAACTAAACTACCTTATGCTCTAAACAAGATAATAAAAAATCATATTAGCCTTTTGTAGGGCAAGTTTGACAGCAATACATCAATCCTAGTGGATTTTATCTAGCCATATTATATCAACTTCATGCATGCAGTACATGTCAAATGCATAGGAACTACTGTGTAACATGCAAAATGAAACAGGTCCTTATTCTTCTAATAGAATTATATGTGGCACACTATTCATTGTAAAACAGAATGGAAAACAGAGTCAGGATTACTGCACACTGACATACCTCTTAAATGTCAAATTTTTGCAAGGATATCTCTAAATTGTATTCAAATGCTTGCTTCCATCCCTTTTAAATTTGGAAATTATTTTGAAACGTTATAAGCCAATAGTACCAACATGTAAAATGCTTATAATTTGTTTCCTTTCCTTAATTATTTTTAACTTTTCCATAATTCTGCAGACAAAAGATGAGAGGAATGCTACCCCCCCCCAGCATTTACTTCATAGCTTAAGATTAAGAAACCCATACTAGAATAAAGCCTCTGCTTCTCTCTTGTCTCTGCCCTGTTCCATCCTGTACACTCTCACTCCATCCCACTATCCATCACTTCCTCCCCTCCCTTACAACAGGAAGAATGGCTCTGTGAGACATTACCTAACAAATGAGAGCACATAAAGTCTGAAAATACTCATTTCAAACAGTTTGCATGGAATGCAGTGGCAGCTTATGATTTAGTAAATACAGGCAGATAAAAGTACAAAATCACAAAATGCTGCAGGTTTTCAATTAAGGCTAGCAAATATAATAATGAAACAAACTGCAGTGAGGAAATAGATAAAATAATTTATTCCTTTATGCCCAATTTTTAGGAGATGCCCATTCAGAAAATAACTTACGCACAATGAAAGCACTAATAGCAGAGTGATTTATTAAAATGTTAAAATAAATACCATACTAAAATATACTCGATGTGAGCATCCAAGTTGCTGTGCTAAAGGAAAAAAAATACTCTGATAAAGTATATACAGATTGTTGTGCTACAGCAGAAGTGAAAAATAAAATAAAACAAACTACAGTGGGTGTTGTAAAGAAAGTTAGCAGCAAATGTAAAGGCAACAGCAATTAAGGAAAATCTTTTTAGTTGAAATACTGAAATTGTGGATTAATAGTTAACTTTGCTATGCATTTTTGAAAATGTTAGAGATGCATGTGACAAATGAGGTAACAATTACCTGATTAAGGTGTAAACTTTCTGTAGTGAGCCTGACTTGACTTATAGGTTCATAGGTGTGTACTAGGCTAATGGCCCTGGAGCCTTTACAAGCCTAGCCCATAGAAGTGCCCTGGCATCATGCCACCCGACGTTAGATCCCAGTGCCTATATCACGTAGAGCTACTGAATTGATCCCCAGGGTGAACTTTCTAGTTCCCATCCACTCATCAAGATTTCTCTTGAAGATGGCCAGTTGGCCAGTGAGGTGCTCTGCTTGACATGTATGGGAAGTCTATTCTAGAGCATGGGCAGTCTCTAGGTTATGAACCTGTCCCTCAAGCATGTTCTCTTGATTGTGGTAATGAGGTTGAGGTCTATGAAGTGAATGGTGTAGAGAGATTGGGATTTCTTTAGATGTAGCATTTCTAACAGAGCTGGGTCAGACATGTCTTTGTAAGTCAAGCAGAGATTGCCTCTTACTAGACGATATGAGACAGAGAATAGCTGGAGTTTGTTTGGGTCTGTCCATGTAGGACATGTATTTAAGGCCTAGGATCCTCTTTGAGAGGTACTTTTGTGGCCTTTCCAGCTGTTATGTGTCTAGTGAGGTATATGCTAAATGGGGCATTACTTGGGAAAGATAAAGGGGAAAGCAAAAGTTATACACAGATGAAGCAGGTAGGAGGAGAGACAAGTGAAAGGTTTTACATTATTAACCTGATGTAAAAAAAGAATGTTAATGTGTGATTTGACTGATTAGGAGTCAAACAATATGCCTGGGATAATAAAACTCTATACATGACATGCCACTGTTGTACATATACCTTTGAAGCATACACAGCACCAAATATCAGATACAGTAATGTGGCATACAATGCAATGCAGATGTAATGTAGTAAACACCTCAGAATGTCTTAAAGGAAAAGGCAAACTGCTAAATATAGGCCACAGACTGTAAATCTATCACTGAAATGAACATCCATTATAAGGAATCTTGTGTGTATACCGCTGTTATAGAAAAGATACTTAAGTATATTCTGAATCCCAATAAGTGTAATACATGGGGTTGCATGTGTTATATATTCTCCTGTGGCAATGAGAATTAATAAGCTAAGTTTCAATTTTTTTTTTTTTGCCTGGCATACAAGGTATCCCTGCACCTTGTTTTGATGAACCCTTTTCACATCTACAAAACAAGCAGCAGCATCAGAACTACTACATTAAAAGACCTGAACTTTGCTTGTGACATAAATATGTTGGAGAGGCAGGTATGATTCTCAGAGAATTCCTATTCTTTGGAACAGGCTCTCCATCCATCTGAACCAGAGTTTCTCCATATCTCTATTTAAGTTCAACTTTGACCAATGGATGGGTAATTGGAAATTCACCCCTGCTCTGGTGCCTATGTCTCTGATGTACAGAGGCAGTCAGTAATGCACACTCTATGTTTGTTTGTGTCTTTCGGCGTTTCCCGGTTAGGGGTCGCCACAGCGGAACTCTGGTCCACTAATGATTGGTAGTTAATTTTTACATGCTGAGTTACCAGCCCTAACGCACAACCTTCAACGAAGGTACGCCCATTCATGCATGTCTCCACGCAGAAGACGTTCTAGCTGAGAAGCGAACTGGACAGCGTCTTACTGTGAGGCGACAACACTACCGCAGCAGCACCACCATATAAATCAAATATGTGGGTCACATTTGGGTTGCATGGCTAGGCTTATAAGGACCATAGTGGTCGTTAGCCTAGTATATACCTATGAACTGATGAGCCTATGTAAAATATGTATAAGTGCATGAATAAACACATAGCAAAATGCTATGAAAAACAAGTTAGAAACAACATGCAGGTAGGCAGTTGTATGACAGCAAATTCAGCACAGACTAGAGACCTACAGGATAAGTCACAACATCAGGCAGAGAAAAACTCAAGACAGGATTTGTAGTGGGATGGGCCAAAGCAAAGCAAGCAGGCAGATTCATTTACTAAAAAAGCAGGATGAGTCAATGAACTAATATTGATAAATATACTGGTAACATTTTGGTGGCAGAAATCAATTTTAAAATTAATCTGAACTCTTAAGTTGTTGTGGTATATTTTTGTTGTGATATACACTAAATTGTGACTCTTAAGCTTGTCAGACAAAATTATGTATAATAATCATGCTGCAAATATAAATGTCTACCAAACTACAAATGGCTGGGTTCAATGAGGACATCAGCTGATAATAAGAGTATAGCAGAACCAGCCTATGACTCAAGAATATAAAAGAATTGAAACTATAGAATATGATATGTATTGGGAGGGTGGTTGCTGAGGTTGCATCTGCTGTTGTAGGAGGGTCATGAAGCTAAGACAATGAACTGACATGAGCTCATTGACAGGGCAGAAAATAACTAAGAGAGAGAGTCATGATATAGATATGGAATCCATAAGAAATCTGAAGAGGAGTTAGAATGGAGACTCAAAGATGAAGTGAAAGTTAAGACAGACACTTATGCTTGACCAGCTACTGTACCTGTTACAGAATATTCTACCACATAAGGCATTAGATGTGGAAGGGAGGGAGACAAGTTTCAGTTAGGAAAAGGACATGCCAGTCTAACACCAAACACTGATAATCATGCCCTGATGTACACAGTGCAGAAGCAGAAATGAAGATATCCCATATTATTTCCAAAGCCGATTTGAGTAACCTGACAGCTTAGATGATCAATATGCAAAGAGTAATATGTAACTGGAATTTACAAGTGGCCAGCTCGGTTTTGCATAACATGTGTAAGGATAACGGAGATTCCCAAAATTCAATGCATGAATGAGGAATGGATTATGTGACCTTGGGTGTGAAGTACTAAGTGGATAGGTAGCAAGAGGATCAAACCAAATATTTATGGATGGAACAATTAGTAATTAAGTATGGAGTGAAGGAAGAATCTCAGAGATAATCTATATTAATAAAGTAAAATCTTAATCACTCATTCATTTGTTCATTCATTCATTCTCAAGTTATGATTTTTTGCCAGTTCAGGGTTGCAGAGGAACTAATCTTGGATGGGATGCCAGCCCGTTGCAAAGTGCACACATACACTCACACAAGCACAAACCCTTTTGACAGTCTGAAGAATCAACAATTTACCTAAAATGAAACTACATACTGAGAAACATAATTGCTGTCAACAGACAGAAGGGGATCTTAATCATCTTTTCATTCTTTTGGAGACAGATCATTCAGGTAAGTAATGGCACCTGCATGCTAAAACCTTGTCTGCCATTAATTTCCATCCTCAAACTGCACATCTCCATCAGTCGTCAAATAATATAAGCCAGTATTCATGTGGCACACTGCACTCTCTGAGCGTCTTCCCATACCAGAAGGGAAGCAGTTTTACAGGGTTCTTACAGCTTTGCAGCATCTGCTTCTTCTCTTGTGATAAGGGCTAGTGTTGAAATTAGCTTACCATTTTTACAGTTGTAATAGGGGGAGGATTTGGCATAATGGTTAAGGTCTTTACCTAACCGAAAAAAGACAAGATTTGATTTTGACCTCTTGTTATTGGCTTAACTGCGGATATTAGATATTGTTATCTGTGCTAACATGACTGGCTGAAGTTTTGTAAATAATTGCAAATAATTGTAAATTACCCTGTTACATAAGCTAGCATGACTAGCTATAATTTTGTAAATAAGATTATGTCTTTTGATTATCAGTCTGATTTATGCAGGATGTTTGAATGTCAAACAGTGTTCTTCTGGCTGACCAAATGTACATGTTTTTTAAAGAGAATTCTGAAAGTATGTTATATCAGAGTCAGGTGACCTAGATGAGATGTCATTGTGGGCCAGAGTTGGGAGAATAGAATCTTCACTGCAGCTGTTTTTGTTTACTTTTCAAAATCTGATATGAGATAGTAGAATTTTCATAGCAGCTTGCTGTTACTTTTAAAAATCTGCTATAAAAGCAGGTACTGATTCAGTTGTTTAGTTGTTTCCCAGAGCTGTTTAGCATTAGTAGTCCAGTTGTTTCTGAGAGCTGTTCAGGGGCAATAGTCCAGTTGTTTCCAGAGTAGTAGTTCCAGTGGCTGAGGACAGACAACAGCCTGGAGTGCAGACATAATTCCTCATCTTGCCTTGCAGAAGTAAGAGTATAATCTTGCCTTGCTGAGTTATTTAGATTAAATAGAAACAGTTAATCTTCAGATAGTTAGGGAACTACAGCTAGTTAGTTGGAGGTTTTCTAAAATCAGTATGAAATCTATCCTACAGTGTTGTTTTTATATTCCCTGTGTGTGAAACTCTGTTGTTTATTGGAATCAGTTATTCAGTATTTACATGTTTTAAATTATTTTATTTATTATTAAATGTTTCACAATCTCTCATTGTGGCTGGTTATTTGGTGAATATTTTTAATAACTTGAGAATGTTTATGCCTATTGTGATAACACAAGGGCCCCTTCTAAAAGCCTTACTGCCTGGGATACATCCTACCATTTGTTTCAGTGCATATTTTACCCAATGTAATTGAACACCCCTTTTAAAGGGTATTGTGGTATTTTACTGGTGGCAGCCATTAACTTGTAAATTGGGCAACGAAACACAGCAGGTAAATCTGTGTCAGTCGTTCCCAAGAGTATGTGTGTATGTGTGAATATCAGACATTTAAGAGTGAGTGTGAAAGATACCTAGAACTGCGAAAGAGTGCTTTTCAGTGGTTAGTGTGGAGATTCACTGGGGACCTGAAGTGAAGCATATAGTCCAGTCCCAGGTTTGGAACCTGTTCCCAGTACTGTTAGGGGAAATTGTGTATGCATATCCCTATTTTTAGTGACACTCCTTTACTTATAGCCAGTGGTGAGGATTGAGACTCCTTAGTTATTGTCCCGGGGCAAAGAGGGCTTGTCACAGCTTGGCTTGTAATAGTCTGCAGATTGAGAGCTTGCTATTTACATGTGAAGCATCACAGTAAACAAAATTGTTCACACTTATGTTTGTCTTAAAACACTCAACTCGATATTCATTTTTTGTATGATATTTTTATAATTCATCATTAGAGCATTGCTTGACAAAAGTTGATCTAGAGTCCCAGTTCATTGCTATGATTTACTGGTTATAGTTTGGATTTATTGGATTATATTAGCTGAAACTTAAACCCTGGCTCTTAAGCAAAGGGAGTTAAAGTCCCGATTACAGCACATATTTCCTGAGTTTGAATAGCAACTTGGACCCAGGAAAAGTAGTTTGAAAGGGTCTATATTAAATAAGCAAACCCTTAAAAAAGTGAACACTTATTCATCGACCCTAGTTCAGCGAATGCTGAAAATGCCGAACACTTGGAACAGCGATTTTTTTCCCTGGGAAACAATCGCTGTTCCACAAAAAAAAAAAAAAAAAAAAAAAAAGACTTAAAACATTATTTAATGTGGAGGGCTTCACCCCCCACCCCCCCTATTTAAATATACCAACTCCGAGATCGCACCACAGTGGAGGAAATGGCAAACTCCCAAAACCGGCCCAGCGATTTTTTTCCCTGTGAAAAAATTCACTGTTCCGGCTGTTCGGTATTTTCAGCATTCACTGAAATAGGGTCGATGAATCAGCATTCGCTTTTTTAAGCGTTCGCTGATTCAATATAGAACCGTTTGAAAGGGTGATTGTAAGTGGCAGGATTGATGCATCAATTCCCGGGAGCGGAATCAGGGGTTCTCAGCATTGTCATGCTCTCATGCAATTAAAGGCTTGCAGGAAAGCCACTGACTGAGGATGTGGCATGGAATGTCAAGCTGTTGATAGTAGATCTCAGAGACATGTATGTGGAAACAAATACATGTCAGTGGGAGTGTGCTGGATTTCCATTGGTGATGTAGTGCTTACATCAACACTGGGGGGGACAGCAAGTTAGGAAATGAGAAAAAGCCTCCCTTGTCTAAGTCAGGATGATGCATGCCACTGATTAAAGGAGTGCGGATCTGTTGAAACTAGGATAGGACTTCCTTTGCTTTCTTGGTCTACGGGATAAGGCAGGCTAATTGGGCAGGTGGGGTGGACCATTGTTGATCATAGCCATATTAAATGGATAGATCTCCTTTGAGCCCAAATGCAAAGGGTAAGACAGACGTGTCCAGTTGTTCTGGATGGGTGACCATCTTCCATGCTGTTAGTGGATGAAGGAAATTTGCAAAGGCACTAAAACACTCCTTTTGGCTGCCTGGATGACTGATCCTCTCTTGGCAAGTCTCACTGTGTATCTGGGTGAAATACCTGAGTAGGAGAGGAAACAGACATGCCTGATTGAGGGAAAGGTGGTGTGATAGTTGTAAGGTGTGGGGGCAAAAATCACTTAGAAAAAATGTTTGTTAAAACTCAAGGGACTGAAAAAAACACCAGTGTTATGTCTCTTTCAAATATTGCTCAAAATGTAGGGAAGGAAATGGGGAAAAGAATATATATATGACATTTGGCTATGATGGCAGACTCTCTGTAAAATGGTTCACAAGTGAATATAAAGAAAGGCAGTGAGCAGCATTCACTGAAATAGGGTCGATGAATCAGCATTCGCTTTTTTAAGCGTTCGCTGATTCAATATAGAACCGTCTGAAAGGGTGATTGTAAGTGGCAGGATTGATGCATCAATTCCCGGGAGCGGAATCAGGGGTTCTCAGCATTGTCATGCTCTCATGCAATTAAAGGCTTGCAGGAAAGCCACTGACTGAGGATGTGGCATGGAATGTCAAGCTGTTGATAGTAGATCTCAGAGACATGTATGTGGAAACAAATACATGTCAGTGGGAGTGTGCTGGATTTCCATTGGTGATGTAGTGCTTACATCAACACTGGGGGGGGACAGCAAGTTAGGAAATGAGAAAAAGCCTCCCTTGTCTAAGTCAGGATGATGCATGCCACTGATTAAAGGAGTGCGGATCTGTTGAAACTAGGATAGGACTTCCTTTGCTTTCTTGGTCTAGGGGATAAGGCAGGCTAATTGGGCAGGTGGGGTGGACCATTGTTGATCATAGCCATATTAAATGGATAGATCTCCTTTGAGCCCAAATGCAAAGGGTAAGATAGATGTAGTTGTTCTGGATGGGTGACCATCTTCCATGCTGTTAGTGGATGAAGGAAATTTGCAAAGGCACTAAAACACTCCTTTTGGCTGCCTGGATGACTGATCCTCTCTTGGCAAGTCTCACTGTGTATCTGGGTGAAATCCCTGAGTAGGAGAGGAAACAGACATGCCTGATTGAGGGAAAGGTGGTGTGATAGTTGTAAGGTGTGGGGGCAAAAATCACTTAGAAAAAATTTTGTTAAAACTCAAGGGACTGAAAAAAACACCAGTGTTATGTCTCTTTCAAATATTGCTCAAAATGTAGGGAAGGAAATGGGGAAAAGAATATATATATGACATTTGGCTATGATGGCAGACTCTCTGTAAAATGGTTCACAAGTGAATATAAAGAAAGGCAGTGAGCTGTCATACAACATCTGCATGAAGAAATAATAACTTTATATCTTAGCAACCCACCCCACGCTTAGAAAAGTAACATCCACTGAATACAGGAAGCAAGGTTTGAAAGACAAATTACAGAGCTATTTTATATAGTGTCTTTAATTTCCTTGTATGCCGCTGTGTGTGCTATATTGCAAGTGTGCTGTCTAGGGTATGGAATAGGTTCCTATTTCCTGTAGTCCTCAAAACAAAAAAGACTAGGAAGCCCATATATTGTTTCACCAAAATAAAAATAAATAAATAAGTAAATAAATAAATCAGTTAAAAAAACAAAGTTTTAGCACATTTTTCATATATGCAGTTACTTGTATCAAAATATAATTTTGTTGGTTTCTTTCTCATTCCAGATGATTTTATTTAATTACTTTAAAAAGAATAGGTTTCGTGTCTGTACGACCCCTACATAGAAATACATTATTTATAGAAATTCTAGTAAATTACAGCTTCAGAGAAAAGACAGGAACAAACAAATTTGAGGAAAGAACTTTAATTTGTGGGAACATTTGAATTTCATTCAGTTGCTCACTATGAGTTGACTGATCTGACAGTTTGTCACCACTCAAAATGTTTTGATTCTCTGGGCAAGCTGGGTTAGGAAGTCGGCACTAACTTGCTGAAATGCAAATGCTATACATAATGACTGAATCTAAGCTGTCTTTTGTGACAGTCTGTCACATTATGAAAGTTTGTCATTCATGCTGGCATTCACAGAAGCCTTCTTAATAGAAACAGGGACCAAAGGAAAGCTGAAACAAAGACTGAGGCTTAAGCTGATGTTTCTAGAATTGTACGAGAGTAAGAGGCTAACGTCTTTTTGAACAGCATAGTGCAAAGAATGCCCTCTTGGTACTGTCTGTCTAAAAAATGTTAATGTCAGGGTAGAAAGAAAAAACTTCTGCAATGTCTGTGCTATGAAGTTACTCCATAAAACTCACACATAACATATCATATAGGAAAAGTAAGATATTTACTGAAATTGTCTACTGCTATTGAAAAGAGACATGATTGCACTATTATGGAAAGACTGCTATATACACCTATAGTGCTAATTTTCTGATGTATCACTGCAATCATTTTCATCTCAGGATCTTAGCTACTGCTAAGTTTCCAGTCTTCAAGTTTGCTCTTAAATTAGCTATATATTCCAAAAGTTATACTGTCAGAACAATACATTAAGCCTCAGTCTGATCTCACCATAGCATTTTTGCAGAGTTTTAACACCTTGCTCATGTAATCTAATCAGACTTAAACATGAGCTTGAATATTTTTGAAAGACAATTCACTGCTTTCTGCAGTAATTAACCTATCCTCTTAGGTACATTTTCTGGGTACACTTCTGTCTAAAGACCCTATAAATTTGCTTTTCTTTTTGATTGTAGTTTCATGAGTTATTGAATTTGTTTATATTTATTAGCATTTAATTAAAATTGAAAAACCTCTAAACATCACTTGACACTTACCTCTGTGAGACTTTATAGACATCAGCCTGCCAAAGGAGACCCACTACAGTTCTTATTAAGGTTTTGTGACTTGGTCATTCATTCATTCATTTTTTATATCAGCTCTGTCCTAATTTGGGTACACTGTAAACAGTAGCTATCTTGTTCTTGGGATGAAACATATGGAACCAGTCCAGACAACGCCATGGTATACAGGATAAAGCCCTAACAATGGTACAGGTAACACAGGTATGACTAGAGGTTTGGGCATCTGTGGTAGTTGGTCAAGGAAGGATGGGAGTGAGCAGCATCTGCTGACATGCCCATCCTGGGGTGAAAGAGGTTGCTGCGGTTTTCCACTTTTATAACACCTGATGGGAGCACCTGGCTACACCCACTGAACATGGGTGTAGTGAGCATGCACTGCTCTTATGCAGAAGGTATATTCTGGATTATTCATTGTGCAGAGGCATACTCCTCACAGAGGCAACATGCAGCAGATCACAGATTGCTGTTGGGAGATTGCTGTACAAAGAAAAGGGTAGGCTGCCCCATAGGAATACTATGCTTGCCTCCTCCCTATCACATAATTTTCAAGGCTTGGGGAATAAATGGGGCAACTGGGCTTTCTGGAGAGTAGTCTGTGAGCTGGAGTGCTCTCACCTAGCCAAGGAATGCACACTCGGCTGTCATCCTATAATGAAGAAAAGAGCCAATCGGGTACAGGTAAGTAGGTAAGAAAGCCATTGGAGTAAGGTCTTCAAGTATAAAATAATAATAATAATAAAAATAATAAAAAAAAGACATGGGATGAATCCTGTAGGAGCAAATCCTTGATGGGCTGGCAGCCCATAGCATTTTACAGACACACACACACACACACACACACACACACACACACACACACACACACACACACACACACACACACACACACACACGCACACACTCACTCACATACAAACATACATGTATATATACATCATACTCAATCCTTGATCGAAGGCTCATACAACATTAAGTATGTCTTAGTAGTTTGGGGAAACTGGAGCCCCCATAAGCAAACCAAGCAGCCACAAGGACAACATGCATTCTCCACATTAAAGGTGACTCAGTGGAATAGAAACACTCTCCAGCCTGTAATAACCTAACGATAAGAAAAAAAGGATCCATGTCACACCCAAGAAACATTATTTTAATCCTTACAATGTTACAATAATGGTAACAACTATCAGGACTAATAAACTTTATAAACATTTTTAACCATTTAATATGCTGTGGTTATTCTTCTGCATATTAAAATCATACCTTTTTTATAACATAAACCAAAAATCAAGAGAGAAACCACCAGAAACAATAGAACCAAATACCAACAATAATCAGCAGTACCGGCAAAGACACACTCGTGGAAAACCCACAGGGATTAATAACACCACAATCCATTTATTTAAAAATGTGAAATTAAGCAGTCATACTCATGCAGTCTTCATTTTGAAGTAATAAGACTTAATGAAGTATTAGTATAGAGGTTATATTTCTTTAAATTAAATTTTTGGAACACATTTTTGGCGCCTTTTTCTCGGCATTTAAGGTATTTAAATGGGTTATTGGATATGGAGTTTATTCTGAAGATGTCCTGACACTAGCAGGATGAAAGTGCTTAATTTTACTTTTTTTCAGTAAACAGATTGTGATGTGATTAATCCCTGTGGGTTCTCCAGGTGTGTGTTTTTGCCAGTACTGCTGATTATTTTTGTATTTTTATAACATAAATTAACCTAAGTTGTTTAAGCTTGTATTTTGACTCAATTTGCTCTAGCACGATAAAGGTTAAAAGGGATGTTTACGCGATGCCATATGCAAGCCAACACCGCATGAACATGCCCGGGGGGGGGGGCTAGGGTAGTATACAACTATGCCCACATTCTACAATATAAATATATTGTTGAGCTGTAAGAAACCTCAGAAGGCACTCATCTGCCATTATTTGGACAACAAAGGATTTTTAAACAAGGAATGAAATGTCTTCTGCCTGATTTTTCTTGACAACCTTGGTTAACTGGATTTCTTCTCTACTGATATTAACAGCAAAATTCTAGAATGGGACTTGCACCCATGATTTTAGCATGTAACCATATGTATTTTATTGGACCCTATTTTTCTGACCCCCAAGAACTCAAGGCAGGCAAGTTTCCAGCACATTTACTGAACAACTCAGCTACAAGAGCACATTTTTTGCCTTTATTGCCTTGAGATATTCCTCATGAGCTTTAATCCTGAGAAAGTAATTTTTCAATCTAGCTGTAAATAAATGCATATATCTCAAAAACTCTTAAAGTTACAAAAAAGTTAAAATACAAAAGTTAGCCAGCACTCTTCAAAATATTGATATTGATTCCTCAGACAGACATACTGGCAATTTTATATTAAAATAAATTGATAATCTGCACGTTTAATAGTTATTATTCAAACAAATATCTCTATAACCATAGTAGACAGTCTTCAGCCATCAGTGTGACTTTTGTTCATCCTCATGCATTCTTTATTTTGCCAAAAAAGGAATTTGTAGATGTCACTCCATTTATGAGATATTTGCATATTTATGAATGGTATGTATATCTGCATATTCAATGTCTAATTACATGTAAATATATAAAAGCAGTGCTAGTTACACACCAAATAGTGCAAAGTTGTTTCGGCATTGTATATGCTTTCATTTGATATCATAGGATTACCATGCAAATACCTGCTGGTTCAAGTTGTTAATATAATTGTTAATACATGATATATACTCATAAAAGTTCTGAAAAATACACCAGATTTTCTCCAGTACAGATTACCCCACTAGTCTGAGGAGTCATCGCTAACCTCTATGGTCAAAGTGTATGTGAAATGCATCCACATGGGCAATGCCTGAAATATATTACAGGAATCTGATATTTATACAAATATATTTATGTACACACATATATATATATATATATATATATATATATATATATATATATATATATATATATATATATATATATTGCATTTCTAGAAAAAGTCTAACTATCTGAAAACTGTTACTAGGCAGACTGCACATATTGGTGGTTACTTTTGCAGTATTACACAAGCTTTCATTTGATTCATGGGTTCTTCAGTTCATAGGAAGTTAGTAGGCTACTGGATTTAGGGTCTTTATAAGCCTAGCCATGTTATACCCTTGTTCCCTTACTGGCCAAGCTGTATGGTCTATATTTACAGAGCAAGTCTATGATCAGCACTGACGGCCCTTATCCAAGAGGGACATAGGTAACACCCTGGGCTAAATTTATGGTCTCCCATCCAGTTGTCTAAGTTACGCTTAAATAGGGTAATTGAGGAGCTCTGTTTTACGTGAATTGGGAGTTCATTCCATAGGAGTGGCAATCTCTGGGAGACATATCTGTCTCTCCAGCATGTCCTGTTAATGTCACAGGCTATGTTAAGATCACTAGAGTGAGTGATTCTTGTCCCATTTGACTTAGAGATGTGCAGCATTTCTATTAGGACAGGGTCCAAGATTGCCCTGTAGGCCAGGCACAATTTGCCTCTCAGCAACCTATAACCTACACAGTACAGTGACAGGGCATTCAGTCTCCCCATGTAGGTCACATGTTGAAGGCCCTGAATTTTCTTTTTAAGAAACATCTGAGGTCTCTCCAGCTGCTGTGGGTGTCTGGTGAGGTACATACAGAAGGGAGTGTTGTACTCTAATAGTGGTCTGATTAGGGATGAGTACAGGTGAGTTTTAATATCCTTAGCTTTGGATGCAATGCCCATAGTTATGAGATGTGCAGCATAGAAGGCCTTCCTTGCCACTGTGGACACATGGTGATTGAAGTTAAGGTTGCTATCTACCTGTCTTCTCAAATCTCTCAAAACATGGTTTGAGCTAAGGGTGGTACTGTTAATATAGTAATTTGTAGGGACTTCCTCTTTGCTGAAAGGGATGATTACACATTTTTTTTGCATTTAGTTTAAGTCCATGGGATTGGCATCAATCATTTGTCTGTGTAAGCTCTTTTTGTGCTATTTCAACATCATTGGGGGACTCAATGATTGCACCCAGTTTGCAGTCATTTGCAAACTTGGTATGCCATAGGCCATCTATTTTCTCCTGGACTTCTGAGAAATAAATTCCAAACAGAAGGGGGCCCAGCACAGATCCTTGTGGTACACCACTGGTAACTGGTCTGCTGGTAGAGTTAGAATCCCCAACTTTTACTGTATGCATTCTATTTGTGAGCCAGTTGGCTATCCATCCAGTCACATATGGGGTAATATCCAGCTGGGTGAGTTTCTCAATAATGCCTGAGCGGAGAATTGTGTAAAAAGCCTTGGCTAAGTCAAGATAGGCTGTATGTACTGTTTTGCTTTCATCCAGGGCTTTTGTGACATTCTCAAAGAAGTTTACCATGCTTAAAATCACAGTCTACCCTTAACAAAGCCAAATTGGGTTGTTTCAAAAGTTTGAAGGTTGCCTATGTCTTTGTTGATAAGGTCCATGATGATTTTCTCCATAGCCTTGCAGATAGGGCTGGTTAGACTTATGGGTCTATAGTCCCAGGGTCAGTTGATGGACTCCAAACCCCTTTGTGCAAGGGAATTACTGTTGTTGTTTTCCACTCTGTTGGGACAAAGCCAGCAATTAGACTGTGGTTGAAGAGAGTGTCAAGTGGTTCTGCTAGGTCCTGTTTTAGACCATTTAGTAGGTAGCCTGGGGTGTTATCTGGTTCCATAGAAGCTGTTTTTTTTTGGCCATGGAGAGTGCGATTTTGACCTGCTCTTTGGAGATACTAGGTAGAGAAGTGGTGACTGGTATACTTTGGGTATGTCTGGTGGGGACAAGAGGATGAAGTTTGTGCCAAATCTGTCTGCTAGCAGGTTGGCAATGTCCTCAGGGTCAGTATGAGTGGTACCATCCACTACTAGTTTGGCACAAAGCTGGGCCTTCCCTTTTAGATGTCTGACATATCTAAAGAATGCCTTGTGATTATCCTTAGCTAGGGATGCTAGTTTGGCTTTATAATTAGCTTTAGAGGACTTTACAAGATAGCTAATTTGCTTGCTCAAGCTGTGGAAGGTGTCCTTCCTCTGCTGAGTCAATTCCCTTTTGTCCTTAGACATTAGTTTCTTCCTCTTGTTGTATAACTTATTTATGCTTGATGTTCACCAGGGCGGCTTGTTTTGAGGACCTTGTTTTGATCTGTTTTGGTACAGCTGAGTCTGTACATTTGTACAGGTGTTTATACAGGGATTTGTGTACACCTCTATATAGGAGTCATTGTTGACAGTGGCAGCAGGGGGTTTGAAACTATTTATGCCATCACTTAGGAGG
This sequence comes from Protopterus annectens, assembly GCF_019279795.1. Classification (NCBI taxonomy): domain Eukaryota; kingdom Metazoa; phylum Chordata; order Ceratodontiformes; family Protopteridae; genus Protopterus; species Protopterus annectens. The sequence goes on from NC_056751.1 coordinate 477,909,716, forward strand.
ATATAGGTGCGTTGGAGAAATTTTACATCCTTTTGCTCCTGGGGAGACAGGTATGATCATTACTTTGAATGCAACTGATTTATGATCAGAGCTTACCAGGGAGGGCAACACACATGAGGTAGTACAGAGACCCATTATGGTGGTGAGTACTAAGTCTAGGACATGTGAGTCCCTTGTGGGGGTACAGACTATCTGTTCCAGAGCATTTGTATTAACTTAGTCCAGGAAGCTTAGGATGATCATGTATATGCTCATATATGACACCCAGTTGATGGAAGAATAGTTGAAATCATTGATGACCGAGGTGTTTGGCTAGGTCTACTTCACTTGACCTAAAACACATTTGACTGACACCCATTTGACCGACACCCAATTGACATAAATTTCATTTGACTGACAACTCATTTGACTGACTTCCATTTCACCGACAGCTTACAATGCTGAATTTCAACATACTAGATCTTAAACCATAGACAAGTACACTTACAACACTAATAAGTAACCCTTTCCAGAACTTAAAAACTACTTAATAACCCTCTTAACAGAAAGGGACAATGTACAACCAAACTAGGTGGTGGGGCTTGGCCCCCAACACCCCCCTCAAAGTGGGGGCTGTGCCCCCCACACCCCTCTAATTATAAATATAACTCCAGGATTGCACTACAGTGGGGAAAATGGCATATACCTTTAACTTGCCTTACAGTACTCTACAAGCTGCCACTACTGCTGGGAATGTGCAAAACATTCACCAAATTACTTTAGATACTTCCCATAAAAATCTAAATAGAAAAACCAACATTTAGAACCACTGCAACACTACTTTCTGTATGACTATCAGAATTATAACACTTAGCACTATAACTTACAGTAATTCTTTTTATCACAAATAAGTTACAGGTGAAGGAAAACCCACAGTAAGTCTATGTCTTACATGTCGGTGAAATAGTAGACAGTCAAATGAGTTTTAGGTCAAATGGAATTTAGGTCAACTGGAAGTCGGTCAGATGGGTGTCAATCAAATGAGCTTTAGATCAAGTGAAGTAGACCTGTTTGGCTGTATACTGAGTGACTCAAGCAGGTCCAGGTAGGAAGAGTGGTTCTCATGGTTCATGGTAGGGGACCTATAGCTAAGAATGATATGGAGGGGGGTTTTATCTACTGTTGGTTGAACTTGGAGTAGCTCTAGAGAGTCATACTGTTTGACCAATCTTGAGGTGGATTTTTCTTTAATGAGGATAGTTACACCTCTGTCTTTGGTTCTTTCATGCTTGTTTTGAGGTCTGAATGTGTGGAAGGCATTGTATCTTTGCATGCCCGGGGTGCTCTTTGTGGCCGTAAGCCATGTCTCTGTGACTGCACAGACATCAGCGTCTTCCAAGGTGAGAAATGCTTCCAGTGAGTGCAGTTTCTCATTTAGACTCCTATAAGCAGCAGAACCTTGAGTTTGTCTCTAGTGGATTTTTTTATGTTGGGAAGTTTGCTGTTATGACATTGCCTAAAAAAGGCATGGGGGAGGCAAGTACTTTTTCCAGTAACTGAAAGCAAAGATGTGACACAGGTGAAGAACATCTTTGGCAAAGCATTGTGAGCTGTTGATCATATCTTCCCAGGCTGACAGATACTGGATCCCCATTGTCTGTCACCAGAACCTAAGCCAATTGTCAAACTCAATCATTTTTTGTTTATATTGAGACATCATCCTTGGTGAAGGTAGAATGCTGGTTACGGCTAGGGACATACCTGTCTTGGACATATAATCTGAGAGTGCAGTCATGTCTCTTAATATAGTCCATTGAGGTATGTCTCAAGTCATTCACTCCAACATTGACTATGACAGGGTCATAACAGTACTTGTTGAGAGACTTGAGTGCATGCATGATCTGATGGATCCTGACACCTGATAGGCAGCTGACCGTGACCTTCTCCTTGTCCAGCCTGGTGAGAGAAACATCTGTGTGTCTCACTATGGAGTCACCTATTACCAGGATATTTGGTTTTGAGGTGTTTTGCCTTAGGGGCTTATTGGCTTAGACACTGTTGTGTGTATTATTATGTGCAGTGGATTCTGTTGGGTCTGCAATGCATGCAGTAGGTATGTGCTTGGGAGGTCTCTGATCTTTATGTAGGCTTCTTGCCAGTACCTCCACATATGTAGGTTTATATGCTTTGAGCTTGTTATATGCAAGAGGTGGAGTATCTGTGTTGACAACCTGTTTGATATCTGGTTTGTTTTTATGTGAGAGAATTGATTCCAAACGCATAGTATAGAGACATTTCTCAAATGTATTTGTTCATTTTAGGAATAACTGGTTGTCAGTATACATGAAGCAATTGCTACATTTCCTCAGGGTCTCCATGTCAATTGTCTGGCTGGAGAAATGTCGGGAAACAGTCCATCCATTATGGTAGGTATATACTGCAGTAACTAGTTGGAAGTGGGTTACATGGACCGGGTTTTGCTGTAAGACTAACAAAAAAGTGGCTAATCTAACAAGGGCTAGGGGTAGAAAACTGTGTCAATGCTTCATAATGCACAGCTGTGTTGCTGGCATGGCAACAGTGCAATCTCTGAGCAGCTCTGGTAAACTGAGCACAAACCCATGCAAACACAACACTTAAATGCAAGCAAAATTAAATGATTTTAAACACAGTAACCAAAGGGAAAGCCCAAGACTGAGCCTTATTCCAACAATCCCCAACCCAGATGGGTCCTTGGCTTCATACTTCTGCCACAATGGTGCTGAGGGGTTCTTAATGTAAGATGGCTGGTTTTAATGCTCAAATGATACCAAACAGTCTAGATTCAGCAAACCTGAATCTAGCCTATGCTACAAAATGCAGATGTACTAGAAATTAAAGGTTCAGAAAAATCACAGTCACAACAGCTAAAAAAATGTTTAAAGAAAGCAGCAATTCAGTAGAATACTCCAACAAGAATGTAGACCAAAAACCTTCCTAGTATGAAATAATTTGTCTGGAACCCAGGTGCTTAAACTAGAACAAAGACACTTAGAATAACATGCACAATAAGCCTTCACCAGCAATACCCAGCTTACAAGAATGTAGGCTACACTCTCCTGCTACAAGAGTTTAGACGACAATTCCTCCTAATGTAAAATAACTGGTTTGGAGCCCAAGTGCTTAAACCAGAACTGACACTTTCAAAATAACAAATACAATAAGCCTTCAACCAGCTATTCCCAGCTTAGAAGGGTCTAGGCTATCCTACCTTGCCACAAGAGTTTAGACTACATATCGTCCTAAAGTAAAATAACTGGTTTGGAACCCAAGTGCTTAAACCAGAACAAAAACACTTGGAATGACAGGCACAATAAGCCTTCAACCAGCAATTCCTAGCTCAGAAGGTCAGGGGCTACCCCCTCCTCCCAAAAGAGTGAGACTACAAACCTTCTTAATGTAAAATAACTGTCCTGAAGCCCAAGCACTTAAAACATGAACTAAGACACTTTTAGAATAACAGACACAATAAGCCATCAACCAGCAATTCACACCTTAGAAGGATATAAGCTACCTTTCCTGCCACAAGAGTATAGACCACAAACCTTCTTAATGGAAAACAACTGGCCTGAAGCCCAAGTGCTTAAACCAAAACTAAGAGGCTTAGAATAACAGTTACAATTTAATTAGGCTACTAGCAAGCAGTAATAAATGCAGCAGAATAAATGCAATCAAACATTTTTAAGAGCAAGCATGAAATGCAAAATGAAGTAATAAAGTAGGAAAAAACACAAATACATTAAAAACAGCTAACTAAAGTGTGCTTGTTTTCTTTTTTTGTTTTACCCTAAGAGGGAAGGGAAGATACAGAAGATAATTCAAGGTTTAGAAATTAAGGGAGTGGGCCTTCCCAGCTGATCCCTCCATACTCAGTAGAATGAGATGATGAGATGTGACTAAGAGGAGTGTCCAAAATCAGATTTATAGTAGAGGTGAACAACTCAAAACCCACCAAGTTTAAGAATACAACAGTAGTTGGGCAGGTAGGTGTGGAGGTAAACATAAAATGCAGACAGATATCAGCAATATTCAGGCAGAGTACAGCAAGCAAGCCAAACAAGCACTTCAGCAAAATAGAGATGCCTCCAAATATTTCTAGCTAAATGAGGAATTCTATTTCTCAGCTCCTCCCACTAATTAGCTGATGTTATTCACTGTTTCCAAAGGAATTATTTGCTAACCTTTCTAAGTGACCCTAGCCAAGACATTTTACAACTCCAACAGAACAGAACACGTAAAACAAAATAAACGTAATACAAGAAAAATATAAAAAACAGAACTAACCAAACCTTAAATGAAAAACTTCAATTTAAAATAAAATGCAGACAGAGTACAGCAAGCAAGCCAAACAAACACTACAATATATATCAGAGTCAAGATATTAACAGAAATATTAATATGGCATAAAAAGAAAACACAATTTTTTACTTAATGATCACTGTATTTGGGACAGCCAACATTTTTAACCAGTGTGCTGAGGTGCCCTTTAGAGTATTGTTACACCATGCTACTGGACCCTGCCTGAGATATTTACATAAAATATGCAAATATGCATAAATGTCACAAAGTGTACATATTGGCAAAGTGGTAGTAGCCAGACACTAGGTAGCAGTGAGAAGTTTCCCAGCATTATATAAAATGTCATTTAATATTGTGAAGTACTTTGTAACTCACTGCAATGAAAGCACTAAAGCAAGTATTAATATTGCACATTTTCATAATTATGTATGGCAAAAAATCACAGTATTTCTTTTATTTACCATCTAATTTTCGTTTCTAGCCCACTGCTCCAACTTAATAATGTGTGCTAGCCCTAACACTAAGCCTGCCCTTAACCTAATGTGCATCTTAACTTTAAAAAGCTTTTCCCATCACACTACTAATATTCAGACAAATCTGAGCTAAAAGCAGTCAGGTTATGAGTACTGCATCGGAAAAGGAAATTTGTTTCCTTTTCAATGTGCTGAGTGTTGATTTGCTGCTTGTATAATGTAATGAATGGTTGACATTTCATGCTGCATGTTTTGCAAGACGACCAACTGTCATGTCAACCATTTATTAAACACACACACACACACACACACACACACATATATATATATATATATATATATATATATATATATATATATATATATATAAATATATATATAATGAGAGAGATACATAGATACACACACACACACACACAAACACACACACACACACACACACACACACACACACACACACACACACACACACACACACACACACACACACACACACACACACACACACCACTCTGTACCTCAGAAGGCAAGAATAAAGGCCAAAGCCAAAAAATAAAGATGAATACAGAAGAACCAAATTCAGGGCAGATTTTAAACATTGCTGCTTTTTACTTATATACTTAAAGAGTTGATAGTTTAACAGGAGTTGAAACAGAATGTCTTTAAAGATATGCATTCTTAAAATCAAATGAGTATTATTTTGTGACTGCAGTCCTCAATTGTTTTGGCAGAAAAATTGCAGATTTTATGGAAAGCATAACAAAATATGAGGAAAAGTCAGGGAGATAATTATCTCTCTCTCTTTCATAAACACACAGCCACTTTACAGATTATGCACATCTCAGAGTAATAGTATTTACCTGCTCCACCTCAAAGATAAAGAAAAAACTTTCATCACCTGGCGTTGCTGACTGAAATCTTCAAAGACTTGTGAAAAATTCAAAAGTTTTGTGATGGACAGTGTTAAAATACAAGGCAAAGTCAGTGACACTTGAAATGTATGCCTCCAATGAAAGTAATACTACAAACTGCCAGAACGAAGGAGGAAGCTGTATGACTGGTCAACCAGACAAAAGTACAGTAAGGTCATCCATTTAGCTGGCTATTCAGTGATGTAAATGGTTGTCTGATGATCATCATTCACACTGCCTCAGGTACATGTGGGTTCATTGCCTGTGCAAACACACAATGGCAGATTTGCAGAGTTCAGAAGTTCCTCCTCTTCCAGCCTGGAATAGAAGATCAGCTAAGCCCTTTCCATCAGAGGAAGTCTAACCCATGTCACAGAAAGTTAGTTGTTCAGTCTTTTAGTGCCTGTGGGATGAAACACACAATTTAATCTCCTTAGCAACCTGCATTGGTGGATTACAGCTCCAGACTCGGATAAGATCCCTTTGGGAATTTCCCTTCATCTTTATTATTATTACATTATCTATCTATCTATCTATCTATCTATCTATCTATCTATCTATCTATCTATCTATCTATCTATCTATCTATCTATCCATATACATGCACCACACTCACACACACACACACACACACACACACACACACACACACACACACACACACATATATATATATATATATATATATATATATATATATATATATATATATATATATATATGTATGTTACGTTTTTGTTTTAATATCCTTGCTATTTACAAATGCTAAGTCCTCCAAGAATTCTAATGTGATGCTTTTTTTCCACAGGTTCATGGGTAAGAACTAGGCTGGCTACCGTTGCGGGGCATTTTAAGAATAGCTAATTCTCCTTTCAGTGGAGAGTCAAATCCTGCACCTTGTGTCTGTAAGGTAAACACCTCAACTATTATATGAATACCCCAACCTTTGTATGCTTAATACTACTTCTAAACCATTATGGGGCTTTTCTAAAGTTTTTTATGACTTGTACTGGAGAAGTCCAGTGGTATTAGTTGAACACTGTGGATTGACATGTGCATGTAGAGCTGTGATTTTACTGATCCTGTTGTTTCTGTTCTTTATCTGCTTTATTTTGAAGTTCTGACAAGAGACTACTACATTTTTCATTTTCTTCTTCATTTATATAATACTTTCTACTAATTTAACACTGCTATAGACATTTTTAGGGTTCCGATTAAATGATCGAAGATGCATTCTTTCAAGTTTGTCTTGATTGAACTTGAAAGCACAAAAAGGCAAAATAGCAAAAAGGCATATAAGCAAATTCTTTCCCTGTGAAAGAAATTGCTTGGCCGCTTACATTACTTTGCCATTTTTGTGACTGTAGTGCGATCTCGGAGTTGATATATTTAAGTAGGGGATGTGTGGGGGACACAACCCTCCACATCGAGGGGTGTGAGGTGCAAAGCCCCCCACTTTATGTAATGTTTTAAACATTTTTTTTTTGTTATGTGGAACAGCGATTTTTTTCCCTTGGAATATATTGCTGTTTTAAGCATTCGAGATTGTAAGCTTTTGCTTACATGGATTCGATAAATCATCGTTCACTTTTGTAAGCGTTCAATGATTTAACATACACCCATATTTTTATCAAATCACAGTTTTACTGCAAATTTGCATTTTCTGAGGAGATATTTTTTCTTCATTTCTGACAAGGGAATCTCTATGTAGGTGCATATTTTTGCTGTTTTAAAAGGTTTTTAATTGAATTAAGGGCATATATTTGGCACTAAATGGACAAGTGAGTTTACTTGGTACTACGACTATGTATGCTGTTACCTCACTGTGGAGGTCGTAGAACAAGATTTAACACATTTTAAACTGATTCTGTTGTGCTATATTTTATGCAGTATAGCCCTATCTCCTGTGTGGGGACAAAGTTTATATTTTTATTATTGTTGCTCCTAATCAGTTTTTTTTCCCTGACTTGATGGATCCTAAAACAGCTGACTACCTCCCCCATCAAATCCAGTTGCAACTAAAAAGGAAAATAAAATCAACAAAAAAACAGCTTCATCCTACAATTTGTAATTCTGTTATTGCATTAAGATGACCTGCAGTTCATTTAACTTTTTCCCCATCACCATCTGGTGTGAACCTCTACCCCTATGTGGTATAGCGTCAGGCACATCAACATGGGCTTTTCCAGTACATGATGCAGGTATTGGAGAATCAAATCCTTTGTTTGCAGGACAAGAAACTCCCTGGCAGTTATTTTGCCAACTAGTGTAGTTCACAGAAAAAAGAAGCAGAAACTTCACCACACAGTAGACAGGTGATTACCATGTAGGGGGCTGATGTAGTTTCCTAAGCAAAGAGTGTTTTACAGTCAGCTAATTTTGGAACTTATGCTCCTATTCAGAATGATTATATGACTACCTTCTCTAGAGATCAGTCTATGACTGCTGCTTTTGATGGGTTTTTTGATAGTGAATACTCTGAGCCTCTCCAATCTGATTCACTGAAAGGTGAACAGTTTCAAAAACTCGAGGAGATGTTCACCTTTCCACAGGACCATTTGACTGGAAACAATGTAGGCTAATGGAACAACGCTAGGCTAACTGCCCTAAAGTGCCATTTTAAGCCTAGCCAATATCCCGCTGTTAGAATCAACCCTTCTACTCTGTGTTTTTGAGATAAAGACCTTAACCATTATAACAAACACACCCACCAGAGACTGGCAGAGTTTATTATTTATTGAGGATGAGATTCCAAAATGTTTGGCTTTTCAATCACCACTTCTGCCTTTAGAAAACGTTTATAAAACTGCGCGTAAAACTCTTTTGGCTAATGGACCAGGTCCTAAAAAGGCGATGAGGAAATACAAGGTGTAGTGTGATTTTGCAGCTATCTTGGCTCCTTTGTCAGCGGACCCAGTCACAGTTTTTCCAGTTCCAAGCTCTAATAAGAGATTCTTAGCTTCTTCTAACCCAACATCCTGGATAAAATTGACAAGGGGTTAGAATCTCATGGGAAAAGTTAGCTCAGTCTAGTAATTAATTCTTTAAAATCTTAAATTATCTAAGTTTTATGCATAGGTTTATTTTGCAATGTGCTTTACTTTGATGCACCTTCGTCTGCTGGACAGAAGTGTTATGTGAATGAGATTGTTTCTAGTGCAAGTCACGTTTCAAAACATGATTTAAGAAGTGTCTTGGAAGGTGCAGATACAGTTTCAGCTGCTTCTGTTGTATTGAGAAGATATGCTTGGTTACATAACTGGAATTTTTCTGAGGATTAAAAGTAAATGAGACTTGACTGCTCTATTAAGTTCGAAATTTGTCTCTGGTTCTGCTGTTGACCAGATTCTCAAACAACAGAATAATAGAATGTGTCATATTCCCAGGTTATCTCTTAAGAAGGTGTCCAACTTTTAAGGACAGTGGAAAGAAACAAAATTCCCAACCTTCCAAGATTCAGGAAACTGAAAGGAAATAGCAGGAGGATAATGTTTCCACACCAAATGAAAGTGGTTCCTTTCTCAAAAAGGATCAACCCCCTGATAAAGAATGACTATGCCTGAGACTCCTACCATTTCCCCTCCCCCAGGCTATCATACAGACCAATGTTAGATTTGACCTAGTTAAATACTTTTCTGAAAGCACTCAGACTCAAAATGTTCATCTTGCAGATGGTCCTACTCCTTCCTCAAGACCACTGTTTCACTGTGACTTTAGATTTGAAAGGTGCTTATCATCACATTCAAATTGTTCACAACTTCAGAAACTATCTGAGGTTTTCTGTGTCTGGTTCATCTCATCACTTTTCTGCATCACCCCTTGGGCTATCTTCTGCACCTCAAGTATTAACAAAGTGCCGGGTTCCAGTGCTTGCTCATAGCATTAGCCAGGATATCCACATTTTCCCTTATTTAGAAGTCTTCTTGGATTGTGCAAAATCTGCTTCTAGGTGTTTAGAATCATTAGACAAGATATTGACCATTTGAGCTCAGCCAGGCTTCAAGTTGAACCTACAAAGGTCCTGTCTCGCATGCACTTTAAGATTTGTCTTCCCGGGGTAGATGACAGACACAGACAAATAATGGCCTTTCTACCAGAAGACAATGTCCTGACTTATTAGAATATTTCCAGGGATGTTCTCTCTTCAAGAAGCTGCATTTGCAAGAAAGCTTTTCAAAATTATAGGCCTTGTGGCAGTAATGAACATCATGATATCTCTGGCCAGACTCCATATGAAAAAAATTCAATAGTACTTAAAAAAATGTTGGTCCCAGCACCTACACCCCTTAGATTTTCAAGTGACAGTGCTAGAATTTTTGAAACGAGAGTTACAGTGGAAATGGATGAGATTACTCTCAATTCAGGCCTACTCTTCTCCCTCCAGGCTCCAGTTTAATCAGTCAAGATGAATTTATCAGATATTTTGTGGTGGCTGGAGGGCTAGCATTATAACATTCTCTGATGCTTCAGGCCTAACACAGTCAGTCAGAGCAGAAAATAGCGGCAGAGAGACTAAACAGATCCAAGATGATCCATTATGAGTGGAAACTCAGGACAGATGTGTTTTAGGATTTGATCTAGATGTGGGGAACCTCTGAAATAGATCTGTTTCCTTACTTTCAAAACTGACAGTTGCAAACATTCTGTTTGAGACATCCTTGCAGCCATGCTTGAAGGACAGACACATTCTCATTTGCTTGGACAGGAATGTTACTTTATTCATTTTTACCCTTTCTACTGATACCCAACATACATCTGAAGATGCAGAATGAATTACCAAAGAAGATTGTGGTGACCCTCTTTTGGCCCAGGCAAATTTGTTTCTCCCTTTTAATGGACATAGTAAATTGCAATTACCACAAGCTCCTTCACACTTTGGATCTGCTCTGACAGAGTGGTAGACCTCAGCTTAAAGCAATTGCATCTGACAGTCTGTATGTTTTTTATCTTGATACCTTTTTGACACTTGTTCCATGAGGATTTGCAACAGGCATTGAAGAAGGTATGAAAATCTGCACTAGAACATTTTATGTTTTTAAGTGGAAGAGGTTTTCTAGGTGGTGCCTAACTGACAACAGAGGGACCAATATGGTGTCTCTCCCTCTGGTTTTGAAATATTTGTGAGAGCTACTCAATCATGGCATCTCTTATTCATCTATCAAGGTGCATCTTATAGCCATCTCAGTTTGTCTGCCCATGGATCCCTCTCTTAAACATTCATAGGTAAGTACTAGGTTATCTGACCTTGTGGGGCATTTTAAGCCTAGCCAATTCCCTTTTTATGTCCCAAATTACCTATCCTATTTTCTTATATATTGGCTTTACACAACCACTGGTCGATAATTCTATATACTCCCAATGAAAATAATCATGATCATACCTAGAAATTTTGAGGGGACCCACACATAGGATAATGTATTTAGGAGCTGCCTCTGTCTATTAGTAGTACAGGGAGCAGTCCAAGGGTAAATTTCCTCTTTTTTATCCATACATTTAAGTTGTCCTTGAATATGGACAGAGATGAATTTTGATTTATCTGTATGGGGAGTTGGTTCTAGAGCAGTGGCATCCTCTGTGAGATAAACCTGTCCCTCCACACCATTCTGTTGATGTTGCAGAAGAAGTTTAGATATATAGACCAAGTATCTCTGATGGCACTTGACTCTGTGAGTTGCAGTACATGCATCAGTAATCTGTCAGAGGATGGCTTGTAACCCAGACAGAAGTCACCTCTTAGCAGTCTGAACAATTCTGAGTATAATGATAGGACTTTGAGTCAATCCATGTAGGATATATTGTTTAATATTGTATCATTTTAGTAAAGTATCTCTGTGGGCATTCTAGTTGTTGCATGCATCGGTACAGATACTTGGCAAAGGGGGCATTATATTCAATGATTGGCCTAATGAGGGATTAGTAAAGAGGAACAATGATATCCCTAGATTTAGACACAATCCATGTATTTATAATCTGTGAAATTTTAAAAGGGCTTTCTTACAACAAAGGACCTTTTGTTGGTCAAACGTTAGGTTACTGTCCACATAAGTTTTCAAATCTCAAACAACTGGATCAACTCTTAGGCGTGTTATTCTCAATGTGCTAGTTCCCTGGAGTTCATGACTTCCCAAAGGATACAACAATGCAGTTTTTGGCATGTAGGTTCATAGATTTGTACTAGGCTAACTGCCCTTGTAGGTCATTTTATGCTTAACCAGTTACTCCATGTAAGAATCAAACCATGTATCTTGTGTCTGCAAGGTAAATACCTTAACCATTATGCCAACCTCCCACCCATTTATTTGGGACAAACCTTCCTGCAGGAAGGCTAAGTCATCTGGGGATTAAATGATTGCTCCTAGCTTGTAGTCATCTGCAAGCTTAGTCAACCAGAGCCCTTTGATATTGGCTTTTACTTCATAAAAGTAGATGCTAAGCAGGAGAGGTCCCAGCACAGAACCCTGGGGGACTCAACCCTTTTTTTATTAGCTCTGTCCTATGCATGAGCTAGTTGGCAAACAACCAGGTGCCATAAGGGTTAATTTCTAGTTTATTTAGCTTTTCTACTATGCCTGAGTGGGAACATTTGTCAAAAGCTTTGACCAGGTTGGGGAATGTGGTGTACACTATTTTGCATTCTTTTATTGCTTTGGTAACTTTTTCAAAAAAATCATCCAAGTTAAGTAAACATGACCTGTTCTTGATGAATCCAAGCTGAGACGGGTCCAGTGTTTGGAGGTTCCATATGTTATGACTGGTAAGTTCCATGATAAGTCTTTCCATGGCTTTACATATGAGGGTGATCGGACTTATGGATCTGAAACTGCCTGGGTCTGTGGAAAGTCCTCTCTCATGCAGGTGAATGAATGTAGCTGTTCTCCATTTGCTTGTTATAAAACCTGTATGGAGGCTGAGATTGAATAGTGTGGCTAAATTATGCTTTGTGCTATTTAAGATGCATCCATTGATATTGTTAGGACCTATCCATTCAGTCTTTTTAGATATTGATAACACTTTTAGGACTTTGTCTTGTGTGGTAGTTAGTAGTGAGACAGTTTTAGGTATATCTTGAGGGATGGACGGAAGGGAGATAGGGTAAAGTTAGAACTAAATTTATTGGCCAGTAAGTTCAATATATCTTCAGCCTCAGTGTAGTTGACATCATTAACAGTCAGCTCAGAACATTGCTGTGTTGTGCTTTTGAGATTATGAGAAATGTAATGCTTTCTGTTTTACATTCTCCTTTTTGTAAAGTGTGATTGTTGGGAACTGTCAAACATTTTGTATATTTTTTGTAAATCTTTTAAAAATGTTTGTAATCTTTTTGTACAATTGTTATGGAGCTTATCTCCCTGGGTCTCAGCTGAAAACGGGCTACTTGCCCGCCGGACTCTACCCAGTTAACAAATATAAAATAAAATAAATAAAAAATGCCTTGAGGTTGATTTTGCTTGGATATCTAGTTTTGCCTCAAACTTGCTGTTGGTGGATTTAATTAAGCTCCCGAGTTATTAGTTTATTTCAGTGACAAGACTTCTAACATTTTCAAAATTTTTCTTTTCACTTTTGGTCAAAATTATTTTCTGGAGCTTTTCTCCTTGGGTCTCCACTGAAAATGGGCCATTGGCTCAGTTGAACTAACCCGGTTAACAAATGCCAATAAATAAAACAATAAAATAAAATTTTCTAGGAGGATTGGACACTCTAAATTGGCCATATGTTTGAGTGTGCATGTGAATGTGAGTGTGTGGTATAGAAGAACAGCTGCAGCAGGGCTAGCCACCAAGTGGTATGAACCTTGGCTCTAGATGATTGTTACTTTACTGTTGTAGTGACACCCTGATCCCATGTACAAAAATGGGAAAAGGAATTGTGGATGGATGGATGCATATAGCTTGTTGATATTAAGGTTCCACTATGTGGGTTTTATTTCTGGGGTTTGCCCTGCACATGTTCCTACAGTGTATATCTGCACTGATGCAGCTGTTTACATACTGGTATAGTGTGATGGCATACATTTCTGCATATTCAGCCTAGTTAACTAGGATGGGGATTTGAAGCTTACCAATGTATCACTTTGGATCTAGATAGTTTGTCATAAAGAGATTTCTAAATGTACCTTTGGTTGAAGGGATCTCTGGTTTCAGTTTTATTTCAAATGAGACTGCTTTATGGTCAGAGCTAACAAGTGATGAAGTTACGCATAGGATGGTGCAAGATGCTCCCATATCAGTAAGGGCAAAATCCAAGATGTTACTCCTCTTAACAGGTGCAGTGAATATTTTTTCTAGGGTATTTGGCTTGACAAAGTCTAGGAATTTCTGTTCTTGCACACTAGTGATGGTGTAGGTTTCTCAGTCTGTAGTTGCATAGCTTAGACCACTTAGGAAAATGGTATTGGGTTCAATACTGAGTGATTCTAGTTCTTGTAAATAGGTGGTGTGGCTTTCTTGCATCATAGAGGGAGTTATATAGCTAGCTAATATATATTACAGGACCTTTCTGATGGTGATTTGGACATGAAGAAACGCTAGTCCATCATGCTGCTTTTCCATCTTTGATGTGAGTTTCTTTTGGATCTAGACTGAGACACACCCACCTTTTTTCCTCTTGCACAGTAACTGAATGTGTGGAAGGTATAATAGCCCTGCACAACAAGAGTGCTTTCTACTAGTTTAAACTATGTTTCCGTCACTATACAGATGTCCAGGGTAAGAAAGGCTTGTAGAGAGTGAAGTTTCTTGTTTAGTCACCTAGCATTTATCCATAACACCTTCATGTTTCCTTTGCTTGTTTCATTGTGTTGGAAGATAAAACAAAAAAGTGCATCAAAGCTAAATCAGGACTTCATTTTAATAAAAATAATGGGGATGGACAATGTCTTTGCCAATAATCAAAACCCTAGAAGGGACAGATTCAGGTGATCTCTTGGCAAAGCAGCATAGTCAGTCAATCATATCCTCCCAGACAAATATTGGATCCCCTTTGAATGAGACCAAAAACTAATCAAATTATTGAAGTCAATTATTTTTTGCTCAAATCCTAGCATCATGCTTGGAGAAGGTAGAATGCTGCTCAATGCTATGTTCATACCTCCCTTGGGCATATACTCTGAGAGCTTTATCATGTCTCTCTTCATGTAGTTCAGGGAGATACACCTGCAATCATTGACACTTACATGAACTATGACAGAGACATACAGGTAGTTGTTCAAGGACTTGAGTGCATTCATGTTCTGATGGGTCTTGGCACTAGACAAGCAAATGTCACTCTTTTCTTGCTCAGCCTGGTAAGAGGTATGTCTTACAATGGCGTCACCTTTAACAAGAGTGCTTGGTTAGGTCGAAGTATGCCTTATGGGCTCAGCATCTTTGTCTTTAGGAGTCCTTGATCTATATCAGGAAGAAGGCTTTTTTGCTGAGTGTGCTTTGTGCCCGTGTTATGTTTTGCAGATATTTGAGGTTTAGGCAAGTTAATCTTTAGAACCTCAGTATATGGTGGACTATGTTTACTATGATGGCCTTGAAGACTTGTGATGTACTGTGTGTTTCTGCTGATTTTTGTGATCAAGATTTACTCTGTCTGTGATTTTTGCCTCTAAGGATATTATATATGTACATCTCTCGCACATTATGTCATGCCATTTGTGTAGTAGATGATCGTCAGACAGCATGAGACAATTCTTATACTCTCTCACTATACCTATTTCAGTCAGGCTGGCTTCAGAAGTTCTAGGGAAGTGCTGGTTCATTATTCCAACAGGAATTACCCTGGGGCAGAAGTAACTATAAATGCTTGTATTTCATCTCTTTTTGTGCTCAAACAGTTCACAAAAGGATTGCTGTATTTGAGACCCCTCAGAAGTAAATTCCTCCTCCTTTGGATTTCAGCTTTATCCTTGAAAAATTGACCTTGTCTTCTTTTGAACCTGCTTTTAAGGCTGATTTAAAGGTCATCACTTGGAAAACTGCTTTGTTTACTGCTGTGACATCTGGTAGGCATGCTTCTGACCTGCAGGCTGTCATGTTGGACAACCTTATCTGATTTCCACAAGGACAGGGTTGTTTTACTTTTTTTATTTACCCTGAATCAAGCCAGCAGATTTCTAGGTTTATTTCTAAAGCCAAAGATCAAGGGATAGAAGATTCTCCATACCCTGGATGTGCACAGACAGTTCAGGTATTACCTTGTTAGAACTAAGCCCTCCTGAATGGCTGAACTGCTGTATATTTCCTATGCTGAGGCTAAAAATGGCCTACCTATCTCCAAGCCAATAACTGCTTGTTGGTTGCCTACTGCTCTTGCATTTTTTTTATTACCAGAGTCTTATCCTCTTTGGTGGAAAATTGGAAAAGAGTAGACTCTAGAAGCATTCTAGAAGAAGCAATCTGGTCCATGTTCATACCTTTAGAAATCGTCACAAACTGGATTATTTCTCAAGTTCCAGTGCAGGCTTTGTGAGAACAATTCTCCAGTGGCTCCTGGATCATTATACTTCCTCCTCCCAAGTAGGCTAATCTTTGGGGATCTACCCATATGTCACTGGCGCTGTGTAAATGATGAATACAGTACAGTTGCATAAGTACTGCTTACCTGCTACAGTAGATGTTCAAATTTCACACTGACTCAGAGACAACAGTCCTTACTATCCTCCTTATTTGATATATATATATATATATATATATATATATATATATATATATATATATATATATATATGGTTCCCCTTCACAAGATCGAATTACTGAAAGCTTGAAACTCATAAGATCGAGTTCAAAATCTTGAGTTTCAGTAACTTGAAATAGTGAACTGGAAGTGTAAAAAAATTAGATTAAGGGTTTTACTTACCTTTGTGTAGGGGGCTGGATCCCAATGTACTGTTCCTCCCTTAATATGCAGGTTTCATGACTGCACTTCAGCGGAGGAATGGAATGTGTCCTGTTGTGCGCTTATGCATATAGCACATAATGGTACATTTCCATCTCTTTTGCTGTAGTGCGATCTTGGAGTTGGTATATTTAAGTAGTGGGTGTGGGTGGTGCAGGGGGGCTGTGCCCCCCTGCAAAAACATTAGAAAAAGTGTTTTTTACTTTCCTTTTGTGCCCCTTCACAATTTCGGGTATATGAATACTCGAGATTTTGGGCTTGGGCTGATTTGTTTTGAGTATTCATATATTCAATCTTGTGAAGGGGAACCACATGTACATATATATATATATATATATATATATATATATATATATATATATATATATATATATATATATATATATATATATATATATATATATATATAGTTTGATAGCTTGGCTATTTGTGCAGGTATTATTTGGCTGTGAATTGGTTGGAGTCAGGCACTTCTTGCTTTTGATCCTTCATGGTTCTTCCTAGTTAGCAATAAAAGTCTGAACAACTGACTTCCTGTGACAGGTGTTAGGCTTTCCCTGATGGAAGGGGCTTAGCTGTTCACCAGGAGGGAATTATCTGCTCTGTAAAGCTGCCAGTGTGGATTTGTGCAAGCAAAGAACCCTTATTCCACTGATGCAACCACACTTTCTGTTATACTTGGGGTCCTATATGAAAAGTGGCTGGCTGCAATAGTTGCAGTTTATGTCTTCTTTACAAAAAAATCAAAGCAATGTATCAAAAAGAATGCATTTCTGCACAAAGAACCCTTGGGACAGTGGCCAGATTAACCTGATATCCTTCTACAGTGCATTGACCAGATAGATGAGGAGCAGAATTACCAGGACAACCAGATAACTAGCTGATTAACAAAACTGTTAAAGTTATTAAAACGGCATTTTTCTATGGAACCATATATTTTTTTCACATTACATTATTGTATACATGCAAAAGAAGGCATCAAGTGCAATATATGAAATATGCGTTTTACTGATTCTTGCAGAATTTTTTCTGCCTCGCAATATTTATTCATTCTGAAAAATCTGTTCATGAATAGCAGTGCAACATTAAAATAAAGTTTCAGACTGATATTTATCCACATTTATTAACTTTATATGCAGCTGTCTCAGCTGATCAGTCACAGTGTAATCTTTATATATATATATATATATATATATATATATATATATATATATATATATATATAAAGAGAGAGAGAGATTTGTATATGTATAAAAAACAAATAGAAGACTGCACCAACTGTCAAATTAACAGGAAAATATTTAATATGAAGACCAATGCCACTTGGAAATTGTTGACAAACTCAAGAGGTTAGGTATAAACTCTTATGTCACCTGGTAGACAGCCAACTGGCTCACAGACAGGACCCAAGAAGTTAGAACTGGGGAGTCCACCTCTACTGAGAGTCCAGCCACAAAGCAGAGTCACTTAGGGACTGCCCCTGGGTTATCTCCTTTTGGCATCTACTTCTCTGAAGTCAAGGTCAATGTCAATGGAACATGTCTGAGTAAATTTGCACATGACTGTGAATGAGGAGAAGTCGTACAATCCCCCACCAATGCAGATGTTCTCCAGGAAGAGCTGACACAGACAAATAACTGGTGTCAGTGCCATGCAGTAAAACTAAATGCCAAGAAATTCATAATAGTATCCTTCGGGAAGTTATCCAACCCTGATAACTATCATACTGACAACACTCCCTATTGTCGACCCTGTATTCAGGGACTTGTGGACACATGTAGAAAGTACTCTACCATTTGGCCATCAAGTGTCTACCGTAGTTAGGAAATCATTCTGTGTTCTTCAACTTATAAGCAAAGGTATGGCATCTAGAGCCAAGAAGGTCATCAGACCTATCACCGAGAACAATGCTCCCTTTGGTATGTACCTAACCAGGCATATCCAACAACTGAAACATCCACAGAGGTTCATCAATAAAATAATGCAGGACATAAGTAGCACATTCTATGCAGACCACCTCAAAGTCATATCCCTATATTCTGTCTCATACAGGCTGTTGAGGAGAGATCTATGACTGGCATACAAAGAATTGTCAGAACCCACTCTGATGGATCTCCTGCATATCTATAAAACAAACACCCCCAGAATTACCCATTCTAAAGACTTAAATCTTGCCTGTGATATAAATAGGACCTGCTGTAGAGCAAAGTATGTATCCCAGAGACTACCCTCCTGTGGAACAGGCTCCTCATCTATTTGAAGAATAGATCTTTCATAATCCAATTTAAGTCTAACTTGGTCAATTAGATGGGGAAAAGGAAATTCATCCCTGGTTTGGCACCCATGTCTCTAGCGGACACAGGCAGGCTGTAAATTGTTCATCTCCCAGGTCCCTGCTTGTAAATGTTTCATCTCCATAGCCCCTGCTTACACTTATGAATGATGCCAGAACTTGTCAGAAAACCGGAATGCATGGCTAGGCTTAAAAAGGCCCTTGTGGTTGTTAGCTTAGTGCACACCTATGAACCTATGAACAAAACACCAGCAAGCAAACCAGGTTTCATTCCAGATAGATGGAACTTCCTCAGGGCTCTGGTTTTAATGCTGATGTTTTGGCCTTCACATTAAATAGTTTTGCATGTGACAGTTGATGTTGTGTTCCTTTTTTTTTCTTTTATATGTATTTTATACATTCAACTTTTCTGATACCTTCATGCACTTTTGTTGTTTTGGAGTATATATAAGTACTAACAAGAGGTCTAATTATCACTTTTTAAAATCACATTTGATTTAATAATATCCTCAATACATTTGTACAACTTATAACTCTGATAATAAGGAAACTTTGTCATTTTTGATAACTGGTACAAGGCTTTTAAATGATTTATAAGTAATATTGCAGTTTGCTTTATCACAATGTATTGGATTGGGAGAGCTAGTGGTGCACTTCCAGGATTTGTTCTCTCTTTTTCCACTTTAGTGTGTCCACAGAGTTGATCTATGCAAATGTGAGAGATAGGACTTGCTCAACTGCAAAAAAAAAAAAAAAATTCTCTTTTTTATTTACAGTTATGCGGGGATAGATGACGTGAGTTTGTGCATGTAATTTTTGATTCGTTATGTTTAAATATTCTGTCTTTCAGCTGAAATGACACACACCCTACATAGATATAGCTATAGATTTAGATATACACACACACACACACACACACACACACACACACACACACACACACACACACACACACACACACACACACACACACACACACACACACACACACACACACACACACACACACACACA
This sequence comes from Protopterus annectens, assembly GCF_019279795.1. Classification (NCBI taxonomy): domain Eukaryota; kingdom Metazoa; phylum Chordata; order Ceratodontiformes; family Protopteridae; genus Protopterus; species Protopterus annectens. Next base: position 477,929,608 of record NC_056751.1, read on the forward strand.
CACACACACACACACACACACACACACAGAGATACACAAAGCCACCTGAATGAATCAGCAGACAAATGCATGAATTGGAAAGTAAGAATGCGGGGAACATGGGTACCTGCTCATGAGCTGGAAGGCTGCAGCTAGATATATAATTTGCTACCATGCCTCTGTTAGATTAGTGGTGTTAAGTATACATTTATTGTAAAAGGGCTGGCAGTGTATTAGTATATTTTCCCCTACAGGACTATTTTCTGAGATGTTCGGTGCAAAGGTATCGAGAACATGTGGACTACAGTTACTTGATGGAATAAATTTGTTGCAAGATTTTTCCAATTCATATTTTGAGCTGAAACTTTTTTCTTACAAACTATGAACTGCTTGGAGTTAATATAATTCAAATGGGTTTCTGAATATACATGGTGATGCTAACTATCTGGATTAGGGCACTGGCAGGCAATATGTGATAATTACAAGATTCTACACCATGATTATTTAAGCTTGCTAAAGAAATTGCAGCATAGAAATGCACTTTGTTGATGAGAATTTCTTTAACTGTTTGGTACAATAGACACATTTAAAAATCTACAAAAGCATATAGCAAAACATATAGCAAGACTGAAGTCTTTTGTTTCATTGTTCCTGATTTTTGTTTTCATTTTGTATTTAGCTTAGTTTCTCCACCACCCCAATTTTGTCAATTAAAAATACAGAACAGAATCATCTTAGACTATACCACTTTTAATTTTAATTTTGTTGACTGGAGGGGAAGTACAATTAAATGCTTAGACTTTACCTAGAAGGATATGCTAATTGCAAGATGTGATATTTTAGATTTGTACCAAGCTGACATGGCAATTGACATACAGGACAAACTGCAGTACAGGGGATGCCATCTCACTAGCTCTCCATGAAACACTGAACCACTTAAAAGGTAAAATCTGCTTTGCAAGACTGCTATTTATCTATTTTAGTTCTGCCTTCAACACTGTTATCCCTCAGAATCTGATATCGAAGCTACTTCTACTGGGCATAAACTCTCATTTATGCAATTGGATTCTGAGCTTCCTTACTGTAATGCCGCAAAAGGTTTGTGTGGGAGATAACAACACCGGAAGTATCATCCTGATCACAGGAGTGCCATAGGGGTGTGTCTTAAGCCCTCTCCTTTTCACTCTGCTGACACATGACTGCATGGCAACAAAGTTCTTGGGTGTTCATATCATGGAGAACTTATCCTGGTCAGTTCATGTATCCAGCACAGTCAGAAAAGCTCAGTAATGCTTGCACTTTCTAAGGAAACTTAGGAAAGCGAAATTACCAAGATCCATACTTCAGACCTTTTATAGGGGCATCATTGAAAGTGCCCTGACCACCAACATTACAGTCTGGCATGGGAGCTGTAACAATCAGGATCAGAAAGCTCTCAAGAGAGTTGTAAGGTAGGCAGAAAGAATCACTGGCACATCCCTTACACCTCTGGAAGATCTACACAAATGCCGGTGCATCGACAGGGTTAAAATGATTTCCAGCGATCCAATGCATCCTGCCAGTGGTCTGTACACTCATCACTCCTCAGGCAGGAGATACAGAAGCTTGCATTGTAAGACAACCAGACTAAATAACAGTTTCTTTCTGCTCTCCATTACATTGTAGAACTCTTGGGAAAAACGAACCATGAGTCTGTTGAAACACTCAACCATTTCTGTTACATAACTAGCCTATCGAGTGGCTTATTTTTTGGATTTGTAATAACCAAGTGCAATACCAAAGTAGATCACCTACCACACTGAAGGACTGTAAATATAGTGCAATATACAAACTGTGCAATAATTCACTCTAATCTTAGATATGCTGCTATTCTTTCAATTTTACTTTGACAATATTTCCTTCATATTTTATCTTCCTTGTCTCCTATTCTGGGATGGGTGTGGGTCACTGCTGTCCTACTTTATTTGCTAATTGCTACTTGTTATATTTCTACTGTGATATTTTATTAATTTTTCTCTGTCTTTATGTGCAACTGTTTCCTGCATTGAGAATGAAGGATTGTAATTTCATTCAGCTGCACTGCTGTGTAGTTCTGAATGAAAATGAAGTTTTCTTTGACTTTGTCTTTGTATAAAAAGGCTTGCAGCAGACTGCAGCAGGCTATGTGCTACTAATAGGCATTATGCTGCAGTCTTGGGATTCATTCCCTCAGTTTCCGTTTACCTACTCTTTGGCTATAAACCAATCACTTTAAAACAGGCAGAGTTTTCAATTTACCCATGAAAATAATGTGTTGCACCAAAATGAGTTAACCAGGAAAATGCTTTTCAGGTAAAATTACTGAGTGATTACACACAAGAGAATGCGATTACAAAACAGAATCATGTTTACTGTTCAATCTACCACCCTCTTGTTTTAATCCCTTTTTAGTTTATAATGCCAGGTTTTAAATTTTGGAAAAAAACGAGCAGAGACTTTTATTTAGAAGTAACAGGTGACCAGCAAAGAAACTGGTTTCTCTGTCATGAAACTAACAGTGAAAAGTAGTGATGATATTAAGACACATCCTTTTGAGATTCTTGCACACAAGAAGAAGAAGAAGAAAATAACTTTTGGTTAGGGAGTTCAGTTGTTAATAAGGCAGAATTTAGTGAGGAAACAAAGGTGATCTCAGATGGCTTCATGTAACTATTGCTGAATGGAGCAGGCTGCAAATCCTAAGGAGCAGCTACACAGGAAGGTTGCTGGATGTCACTCTCTGTAATAAATAAACTACCATGGAAAAGACAACAACAATGCTGAATTATAGGTTCATAGGTTCATAGGTAGATACTAGGCTATCTGCCCTAGGGCATTTATAAGCCTAGCCAGAGTGTATTTGGCTTCCGCCTCCCTATTAGATTAGCCTACTGTGCCTCTGTAAAGTAGGTGACAGAAGGTACCCTTTTAAGATTAGTTTACTGTGCCTCTGTCTAGCAGGGACACAGAAGAGATCCCAGGGGTGAATTTGCGATTTCCCATCCACGCGTCTCGATTTCGCTTGAAGAGTGTCAGCGAGTGGCTATGTCTAACATGAATTGGGATTCTATTCCAGAGTGAGGGAAGCCTCTGGGAAATTAATCTGTCCCTCCAGCATGTCCTATTTATTTTTGTGTTGAGGTTTAGGTCCCTAGAGCATGTAGCTCTAAGGGACTTGGATTTTTTTGAGGTGGAGCATATCCATTAATTCTGGGTTTGACATGGCTTTGTACGTCAGGCATAGATTGCCTCTGAGTAGGTGGTAAGCAACTCAGTAGAGCTGGAGTTTCTTTAGTCGAGCTGCATAGGACATCTGTTTGTAGCCCATGATCCTCTTGGTGAGGTACTTTTGGGGTCTCTCCAGTTACTGCAGGTGTCGGGTAAGGTACATCCCAAAAGGGGCATTGTATTCAATTATGGGCCTGATGAGTGACGAGTAGAGGGGCACAATGACCTCTCTTGATCTAGATGCGAACCCTTTCGTGATAAGGTGGGCTATATAGAAGGTCTTTCTAACCACTTTGGCAACGTGATTATCAAAGGAGAGATTACTATCTACATTGTTCCCCAAATCTCTAATTACTTCTTCTGTACTTAATGGATTACCACCTATGTGGTAATTTGTAGGCACCTTGTTTTTCCCAAAGGGGATGACTATGCACTTTTTAGCATTTAGCTTGAGGCCGTGGCTCTGGCACCAAGCATCCGTCTCTGTGAGACCCTTTTGGAGGATGCTTGTGTCAGCTGGAGATTCAATTATGGCCCCCAGTTTGCAGTCATCTGCGAACTTTGTCAGCCATAATCCCCCTGTGTTAGCCTGAACCTCAGAGAAGTATATACCAAACAAGAGAGGTCCCAGAACTGAGCCCTGTGGGACGCCACTTGTAACTGATTTGGATTCGGACATGGCACCTGTGATTCTGACTATGTGGGTTCTATCTCTGAGCCAGTTTGCAACCCATCTTGTGATATAGGGGTTGATATTTAAGATGGTAAGCTTATTTATGATGCCAGAGTGGGGTATTGTTTCGAAGGCTTTTGCAAGGTCCAGGTAGGCTGTGTGGACTACCTTGCCCTCATCTATGTCTTTGGTAACTGTTTCAAAGAAATCAACTAGGTTTAAGAGGCAAGATCTGCCCTTAACAAAGCCAAATTGGGTAGGGTCCAGTGTCTGGAGGTTCCCAATGTCTTTGTTTATGAGTTCCATGATAATACGCTCCATAGCCTTACAGACCAGACTAGTCAGGCTTATGGGGCGATAGTTTCCAGGGTCCGTTGTGGCACCACCTTTGTGGAGTGGGACCACTGTAGCTGTACACCATTCTTTGGGTACATATCCTGTAGTAAGGCTAAGTTTGAACAGTGACTTAATGTGACGGTTCAGTTCTTCTTGGAGCTCGTGTAAGACACAGCCTGGGACACTGTCTAGTCCCATAGATGCTGTGTTTTTTGCTTTGGAGAGGGCAGCTTTCACCTGTGCATCTGTGATGTCAGGGAGGTTACATTCAGTTGGGATAGGCATTTGCTCCTTTGGGGGGAAGGGGGGAAGAAGTTTGTCCTGAATCTGTCTGCCAGGATGTTGGCTATGTCTGTAGGTTCGGTATATTTTGTACCGTTATACAACAATTCAGAGCATATCTGGGAGTTTCCCCCCATGTTCCTGACATAACTAAAGAAGGCCTTGTGATTATCTTTAGTGTCTAAGGAAATTTTTCTTTTGAAGCCGGCCTTTGATGATTTTATGAGGGATCGAAGTTTTTTGCTAATACTGATCAGAGATGCCTTCCCTTTTTGGGATTTTGCTCTGTCATGTAGTAGCTTCCTCCTTCTGTTGTATAGCTTATTTATGGCCGGGGTCCACCAGACCAGTCTCCTGTTTTTGGAGGAGTGAGTCTTGGTTTTATTTGGGATAGCACGATCCATGCATTCCTGCAGGTGCTCATAGAATGCATTTGTAAAGGATTCTGTGGATTGGGCTGTATTATCCTCTGTCCCAGGGGCTTTGAAGGATTCCACCTCAGTCTTGAGAAGTGCAAAGTTGGCTTTTGAGAAATTCTTTACAGTGATTTCCTTGGCTGGGGGTGGGGACGGGATATGGATGTCCAGGGAAATTTGTTTATGGTCTGATCTTACCAATGAGGGGTTTACCTCTGGTGTGGAACATAGAGTCCCCATGTTGGTAATGACCAGGTCCCATAAGTTGTTCCCTCTTGTGGGAGTGGTGACCAGTTGTTCCATTGCATTAGAGTTTATAAATTCAAGGAACTGTTGGGCGAGGGTGTTTTGGCTTGAGTAGTTTTCCCAGTCAATGCTTGGGTAGTTGAAGTCACCCAATAACATAGTGTTTGGAGAGACCTTCATATTCTCCAGTGTTCTCAGGAATGCCAAGTGGGGTTCCTGTAATAAGGAGGGTGTTCTGTAGCAGGCTACAAACTGAAAGGCAGTTTTGCCCGCTGTTCGTTGCACATGGATGGTTTCCGAAGCTTCGTGCAGTGCCACTAACCTGGAGGTGTAGGTATCTTTGATGAATATAGATACCTCCCCTCCTTTTGTGCTTTGGTCCGAGTTTTGGGGCCGAAACGTATGGTATGAGTTATAACCTGGTAGTGTTGGGGTGCTCTCAGGAGCCTTGAACCAGGTTTCTGTTACTGCACAGACATCGATTTTCTCCATACTGAGAAGAGCCTTGAGTGCGTGCATCTTGAGGTTTAGACTTCTGGCATTGAGTAGCATTACCTTTAGTTTTTTTATCCTTGGGTTTTCTATGGAGGTGGGTTTGTCCTTTGAGCCTTGCCTACAAAAGGCACTATGGGGGTGGCAAGAGCCTTGGCCAGTATACGAAAGCCTAAGAGTGACAGGTGCAAGCCGTCCCTAGCGAAGCAACGTGGCTTGTCGAGCATGTCATCCCAGGCTGACAGACACTGGATCCCCATTGAATGACACCAATACTTTAGCCAATTGTTGAAACTGATCATTTTGTCTTTATACTGTGGCATCATTCTTGGTGAGGGCAAGATGCTACTCAAGGTCAGGGTCATACCAGCCTGGGCTACATGGTCAGAGAGCTTCTCTATGTCTCTTTTCATGTAGTCCAGGGAGGTACATCTCAGGTCATTCACACCAGCATGGACAATGACGGAGTCATACTTGTACTTGCTTTGGAGTGACCTGAGTGCTTGTGTTATGTGGCGGATCCTGGCACCCGACAGGCAGCTTACAGTGACCTTCTCCTTGTTCAGTCTGGTGAGTGGGACGTCAGTGTGCCGGACAATAGAGTCCCCTATAACAAGTGTATTTGGTGTGTTGTTTGGCCTTAAGGGCTGTGACTGTGAAGCACACTGATTTTGTGAGATATGTGATTCGTGGGTATTGTTGAGGGGTGGCTGTTGCTTGGATATCTGCTTAGGAGGTCTTTGCTGTTTAGGCAGATTTTTATTTAGAGCCTCCGAGTATGTTTTTGTGTGTTTATGTGTTGGGTATGCAGATGCAATAGGTCTGTGTGAGACTGGATTTGTGGTGTGGGTGGTTACCTTTTCCTCCTGACTGACTGTGCCAGTCTTGGGTTGAGAGAGCTCTGCCTCCAGTTTGGCTGTGTAACTGCATCTCTCACATGTATTAGAGTTTGGTGGAAGGAGGAGAGGGTAGTCTGTGTACATAAGCCAATTGTAACATTGCCTCAAAATTCCCAGATTCACCAGCTGGACTGGAGAGTAACCTTGGAACTGACCCTTGGACATACCAGATTAGTATAGGGAACTGTTTTTTTACTGATCAGATTATGGAAGGGAACTGATTTTTCACTTGATCAGGAAGGCCCAATCGGGAGCCTAATACTTATGAGAAGTCAAGGAGGGTGTAGTGCTTTAGTTAGTTAGTGTGTTTCCTTATAAGAGCTGAGCAAGTGCAGGGCTTTAGAAAGAGAATAGAGTGATTACTTTGAGAGTTTGAACAATTCTAAGGGAAAAAGTGAAGAGCAGACTTTGTGGAGCCTGGAATAGTTTAAACCTGTTTAGGTGGTGCTGCCAGACGCTGCTCAGTGCGCAAAACCGCGCAAAAAAAGAGTTGTAGGGTTTTAAGAGAGAGAGATCAGGGAGTTTAGAATTGACCCAAAATGGCCAATAAAACTACAGCTTCTAGAAAGTAACCACTCCTCCAGGGACAGGCAGGCTGTTCAGTGTTAACCACTCCCACTGGTGAACACAGAGACTTCCCTTTAGCCCAAGCAAGCACTGGCCTTCTAGAAACTTCCAAACAGTTCAGAACAGCAAATCTGTAACTGAACTTTCTTAACTTTCAGAAAGTGGGAAAAAAGCAAGATTTTTTTGTTTTTTTCTTCTTTTTGTTGTAGTTTAAAGGTATCAGAGATACACAAGCAGCAAAATAATCACAACAGTGTAATAAATGACCCCACACTTTAGTGCTAAGCCAAAATCAGGTAAAATGCAGTTTTTAGAGAAAAAAATGATTTTAAATTAAGTGCAACACAGGAGATGCAGTAAACAGGCTCTAGATGTGTTCCAAGTACTGTTACTGTTACTGATATCAACTTTAGCAAGCCGGAAAATGCCACAAAATAGGCGGCAAAGCAGTAAAACTTAACAAAAAATCAGAAGAAAATACTTAAAATCACAAAAGTGGCTCCTTTTCTTCTCTCAGCGTTTTCTCCCCTTGGTAGGTGCTTCAGCAACAACTAGCAAGCCTGAAAAGACGCCAAAACCACGAGGCAGCCAGGTTTTAAGAGAGAGAGATCAAGGAGTTTAGAATTGACCCAAAATGGCCAATAAAACTACAGCTTCTAGGTAGTAACAACTCCTCCAGGGACAGGCAGGCTGTTCAGTATTAACCACTCCCACTGGTGAACACAGAGACTTCCCTTTAGCCCAAGCAAGCACTGGCCTTCTAGAAACTCCCAAACAGTTCAGAACAGCAAATCTGTAACTGAACTTTCTTAACTTTCAGAAAGTGGGAAAAAGCAAGATTTTTTTTTTTTCTTTTTGTTGTAGTTTAAAGGTAGCAGAGATACACATGCAGCAAAATAATCACAACAGTGCAATAAATGACCCCACACTTGAGTGCTAGGCCAAAATCAGGTAAAATGCAGTTTTTAGAGAAAAAAAACGATTTTAAATTAAGTGCAACACAGGAGATGCAGTAAACAGGCTCTAGATGTGTTCCAAGTACTGTTACTGTTACAGATATAAACTTTAGCAAGCCAGAAAATGCCAAAAAATAGGCGGCAAAGCAGTAAAACTTAACAAAAAATCAGAAGAAAATACTTAAAATCACAAAAGTGGCTCCTTTTCTTCTCTCAGCGTTTTCTCCCCTTGGTAGGTGCTTCAGCAACAACTAGCAAGCCTGAAAAGACCTGGAGAATGTGGGCATCGATCCCGCTACCTCTCGCATGCTAAGCGAGCACTCTACCATTTGAGCTAATTCCAATTTGAAGAGGAGGATTAGGAAAACAGTAATCTCCAGGAGTAGATTAGAGTGTGCCTAACTATTTCATTTAAGATATGATTAAAGGCTTGTTGTAGATCTTAGGAACCTGCTTTACTGAAGAGTCACATGTTGGCCTACTGATATGTATTATAGTTAAGACTTGCATCATTCAGGGCATGTAGAGATCCTACATGACCATTTTAAGATTTTGATCACCAGCTGTAAAGCAGTAGATAAATTCTGGTCCATCCCATAAAACATCAGAGCATTTAGTAATGGTCATTCTTCTAGAGAAAAAAAACAGAAAAAGTTCAATGATAAATGAAAAAAATACATGTTCAGTTTAAGATGTAGGAGTATAAAAAGATAGGATGAAAAAAATTAACAAATAATGAGCAGTGGTTGTGATGTAACAGCAATACCATACTATATGACAAGCATGACATGATATGATGCGCACAGAGCGCAACTGTGATGAAAATGTTGTCATGCATTATTTACAGGAAAAGCAGGAAGTATACAAAGGGGGGAAATGTGTGACCATAAATTGTGAAGAATCAAAGCTGCTGATCAATCTTTTCCAATAGGTATGTACTGTATGTATGTATCCATATAAACAAATAATAAGTAATCAAGAATCAAGAGGGGAGTACTCCTATGAAGAAACTTCATGGGGATCAATATACAACCCCTGCTTCTGACAAGGAAAAGGACTGGACTAATAAATGATCCTTCTGCAGGGAGTGAATGGTTGACCTTAAAATCCCAGCTTTTCATTGGATCATGTCAATAACAGTTTTATCTTACAAAGGGAAAACACAAGACTTTACTTATGAAAGGGTATTCTTGGTTTAAGTGCTGTCAAATAAGGGGGTGGTACAGGACAGAGGATATGGAAAAGGTTAACCATCAGCAAACCCAAGAATACTGTACTTTATTATTTATGATCCTCTTAATTGCAAAGACAAGTCATTCAAAAGTGAAGGTTCTGTACTTCAGTAGGATAAACTGGTATAACTTGGGAAAGCTGTAGAAAATGATAGAAGAACAGTCTGATATACAATAAGAACACATAGGAGAACCATGGTAGAAGTAGCAAATCCTTATACAGGTTCACATGTTCAGAGGTATGAATTAGGCTAGTTGCCCATGTGGGATATTTTTAGCCTAGCTAGTTTCCCTTTTGGTGTTTAAATTACCCTGTCTCATTTGGTGTTAGCTTGGCCTTACTAATCCCATGGTCAATAATTATATATATCACTCCTAGTGATGATAACTGTGGTCATACCCTAGATAATTTGAAGGCACCCCTGCATGAGATAAGGCCCCTCACCATTAGTTCATAGATTCATAGGTTGATAGGTGTGTACTAATCTAATGGCCCTGGAGACTTTACAAGCCTAGCCCAAAAAAATTGCCCAGGCACCGTGCCACCCACTGTTAATTGACAGTGCCCATAACCAGTAGGGCAACTGGAATAAACCTTGGAGTGAACTTTCTGTTACCCATCCACTCGTCAAGATTTCGCTTGAAGAGGGCCAGCAAGGTGCTCTGCTTGACATGAATAGGAAGCTTATTCCAGAGTATGTTCAGTTTTTGGGAGATGAACCTATCTATCCAGCATGTTCTGTTAATTATGGTAATGAGTTGTGATCTCTGGAGCATGTGGCCTGGGAGGATTGGGATTTCTTTAGGTGTAGCATTTCAAGTAGGGCTGAGTTGGACTTAGCTTTGTAAATCAAGCAGAGAGCATCTCTAAGTAGACAATAAGAGACTGAGAACAGCTGAATTTTCTTGAGTCTGTCCATGTAGGACATGTGTTTAAGGCCTAGGATCCTTTTTGTGAGGTACTTTTGTGGCATCTCCAGCTGTTGTAGTTGTCTGGTCAGGCACATGCCAAATGGGACATTATATTCGATGACTGGTCTAATGAGTGATGAGTAGAGAGGGGTGATGACCTCTTTCTTCCTGGATGTGAAACCTTTGGTTATATGATGTGTCATGTGGAAGGATTTTCTGACCACAGTGGCAATGTGGTGGTCGAAGGTGAAGTGGTTGTCAACCTGGGTGCCCAGATCTCTTATGGCCCCTTCAGAGTTCAGTGAGCTACCATCAACATGGTAATTCATGGGAACTGATTTTTTTCCAAAGGGGATGATAACACATTTTTTGGTGTTAAGCTTCAGGCCATGGTTCCAACACCAGTCATTGATCTCATTGAGGCCCTTTTGTAGAATGTCTGCATCACTTGGGGAATTGATAATGACTCCTAGCTTGCAGTCATCAGTGATCTTGGTCAGCCAGAGTCCTTCTGTGTTGGCCTGGACTTCCAAGAAGTAGATGCCACCAGAGAGGGTCCAGGACCAAGCCCTTTGGGACTCCACTCATGACTGATCGACAGTCTGACTTGGAATCTGCAGCTTTCACTCTCTGGGTCCTATCTGTGAGCCAATTTGCAATCCACCTAGTGATATAAGGATCGATGCCTAGTTTGGTGAGTTTATCAATGATACCTGAGTGGGGAATGGTATCAAAGGCCTTGGCCAGGTCGAGGTAGGCTGTATGCACTGCCTTACCCTCATCCACAGCCTTGGTGACTGCCTTGAAGAAGTCAACCAGGTTTAGCAGCCAGGGTCTCCCCTTGACAAAGCCAGACTGTGTGGAGTCAAGAGTTTGGAGATTGCCTATATCTTTGTTAAGCAGGTCCATGATGATGCGCGCCATAGCTTTGCATACCAGACTCATCAGGCTAATGAGATGATAGTTCCCAGGGTCTGTAGTTGCTCCCCCTTTATGGACTGGGATGACTGTACAGTGCGCCATTCATTAGGGACATAGTCTGAGGTAAGGCTGTGACTGAACAGGCCACACAGATGTGGTGCCAGTTCATTTTGTATCTCATGTAGGATGCAGACAGGGATATTATCAGGTCCCATGGATGCTGTATTCTTGGCTTTGGACTGTGCTGCAGAAATGGTGGATACCAGGCTTTCTTCTGGTATTGTGATAGGGCTCTTGTAGGGGGGGAGAGGGGTAAAGTTGGAACTGAATCTGTCCGCCAGTATGTTGGCTATAACTGTTGTCTCAGTATTGGAGGTGCCATTGTGCAATAACTCAGAGCAAATCTGGGTATTGCCTTTGAGGTTCTTGATATAGCTATAGAATGCTTTGTGATTGTTTTTTGCCTTCATAGCTGGCTTTACAGGATTTGATAAGGGATCTCAGCTCTTTGTTGAGACTGATAAGGGAGGTCTTCCAGTCTTGTGACTTCATTTTTTTCTGCAGCAGTTTCTTCCTTCTGTTGTAGAATTTATTGATGGCTGGGGACCACCAGATTGGCTTCATTTTTTTGGAGGAAAGTGTCTTAGTTCTATTTGGTATGGCAAGGTCCATGCATTTGTGTACATGCTCATACAGTGCATCGGTGCATGATCCAGCAGTCATGCAGCTATTTTCCATTGGTATGGGTGCCAAGAAGTTAGCCACCTCTGTTTTTAGGAGCCCAAAGTCAGCTTTAGAGAAGTTTTTCAGGGTGGTCACCTTAGCGGGGGGTGTAGGTAAGATGGAGATTTCCATGGTGATCAGATTGTGGTCAGATTTAACCAGGGAGGAATTGACTATAGGTGTGGAGTAATGGTCTCCCATGTTGGTGATAACCAGGTCGAGGATGTTGCTTCCTCTAGTGGGGGTCAGAATGAGCTGGTCCAGGGCATAGGAACTGATAAATTCCAGAAAGCATTGGGCCTGTACATTTGTACTTGAACAGTTTTCCCAGTTGATGGAAGGGTAATTGAAGTCACCCAGTATGAGAGTATTGAGTTGGACCTTGATAGATTCCAGGGTGCTTAGGAAGTTGGAATGAGAGTCTGGTGACATATTTGGGGTTCTGTAGCAGGCTATGACTCTTATCATCATCTTACCCAGTGTTAGTTGTACCTGAAGTATCTCAGATGCATTATGCTAGACTAACAGTCTAGAGGTGTGCATATCCTTTAAGAATATGGAGACTCCATTGTCTTTGGAGCTTCTGGTCATATTCTGGGGCTGAAAGGTATGGAATGAGTTGTAGCCTGGGAGCACAGGGGTGCCTTCTGCCTCTTTGAACCAGGTCTCTGTTACAGCACAGATGTCGACATTCTCCATTTTGAGGAGAGCTTCAAGCAAGTGCATCTTGAGAGTTAGACTTCTAGAATTGAGCAGCATGACCTTCAGATTGCATTTGTTTGTAGCTGTTATGGTGGAGTTTTGGTCTTTGGAACACTGCCTAAAGAAGGCACTAGAGGGGTGGCAAGAGCCTTAGCCAGTACCAGAAATCCTAGGGGTGAAAGATGCAGGCCGTCTCTGGCAAAGCATTGAGGTCTGTCGATTATGTTGTCCCAGGCAGACAGATACTGGATCCCCTTAGAATGACACCAGAAACTTAGCCAATTGTTGAAGTCAATCATTTTCTGCTCATACTGTGGTATCATTCTGGGTGACAGCAGAATAATTCTCAGGGCTAGGGTCATATCTGCTTGGGCCACATAATCCGAGCGTTCCATCACATATCTTTTCATGTAGTCCAGGGAGGAACGTCTCAGGTCATTCACACCCACATGGACAATGATTGAATCGTATTTGTACATTTTGACCTGAGTGCATGTGTTTTGTGGTGGATCCTGGCACCTGACAGACAACTGACCAAGACCTTTTTCCATGTTCAGCCTAGTGAATGGGACATCAGTGTGCCTCACAACTGAGTCTCCTATGATTAGTACATTGGGCAAAGTGTTTTGCCTTAAGGGCTTGGGTTTAGGGGCACACTGTGGTGGTGAGCTATGTGTTCTAGGGTTGGTGTTGTGTTGGGGTGGTTGAGTGCATTTCTGTCTCGGGGGTCCCTGTTGTTTGGGTAAGTTTGTATTGAGACCCTCCATGAAGGTGGCTGTATGGTTTGTGTTTCTATGTGTGGGTTGTGATGGTCGGTGTTTTGGAGGGCTGTGTGGTCTATGTAGTAAGTTGCAAGTGTTGACCTTCTCCTCTTGACCAGCTAGTCTGGTCTTGGTTGGAGCATACACTGCTTCAAGTTTGGTGATATAAGTGCATATCTCAGAGGTTAGTATTCCAATGAGAAGTCCTAGGGTAATTTTTGTGTTTCCCATCCATAGTACCAAGTTGATCCTGAATTGAATATGAACCAAACATGCAAATAAAGGAGAAAGGAAAACATATTTTTTTTCTAACAAAGCACAAAAAAATGAAGCAGTTAGGATGAATACCCCACCAATGTACGAAAAACTCATATAAGTCCACACATAAACTTGGTGGAGTAACCAATTTGTGAAGTTATCACTGTTGAAACCAGTCAGAGCCCAAGTAAAATCGAGATAAACTTTATTAAAAGTAGTTAAGCGCTTTCATGATAAGGTCTGATGAAGTGATATGTGTATCATGAAAGCGCTTACCTACTTTTAATAAAGTTTATCTGGATTATGAAGGATAAAATACTGCCACAGCAACCAAGTGAAGGGAAACGAGACAAAAATAGCCACAAAGTCAGATGGACATTTTGGACTTCTCTCAAAAACCAGGACGCCTCCCTGCATCCTGGTTTTATACTAATGTATATCCAACATTTCATTTATAAAAACTATATATATGATATAATATTATATTATGTTCTATTTATAATACTATTGTCAATGAAAACAAACGTAACTGAAGTCACGCCAAGTCACTTAACAAACATTTAAAAGAACATTTTTTGATAACTGTATACTTCCTCACAAACTGATGAGTGAATACATTATATTTGATACTGTCCATAGAGGTGTGTGTGTGTATTTTTTTATATTGTTATTATTATTGTTATATATAGACCTCACACACCCTCTCAACCAAGTGTCCATCTTTTTGCTCCAGTTTATTATTCACACACTTTTTTCAAACAAAGACAAAACAAAAAAAGACAAAAAAATAAAACAACAAAACAGTTCTGAGGTACAGGAGTGTGGAGTTTGTTGATTTTTTGAGTTTAGAAAAAAGCTTGTTAAAGGGTGATTTGAATAATGAATGCATGAGTAGCATCTGGGATTCGTTCTTTTGGTATGGGCAGGTTTTAGGTTTTGCTGCATCAATAGCCAGTGCCAATGGGATGAATGGGAGAAGGTGTGTTTTGGTGTGCTCTTGGATAGTGGTAGCGTGAGAGTCCACCACTAGGCACTCTTCTGTCTCTCTCTCTGTCTCTCTTACCAGTGTCACTTCTGTGTGTGGTGGGTCGCCCCAGGTTTTGCTGACACGACATCAACATCAGTTTGTGACAGTTATCAAAATATGTTAAAAAATATGTTCTATATATATATACAGAGTTAAGAGAGATTAATTTTTTTGGATTTTTTTTTTTAAAATATATATATAATCAACATTGTTTCATGGATTGTTTTAAATGTTTGTTAAGTGACTTGACGTGACTTCAATTATGTTTGAACTAGTGTTTTAAAACACAAAAAAATGTTAGAACATCATTTCCATATAAAATAAAAATGCACCAGGATGCGTCCTGGTTTTTTTCTGAGGAAGTCCATGTGAAAAAAAAAGAAAAGAAAAAATGTCCATCCATCTGACTTTGTATTTTTTTTTTCGTCGTTTCCCTTCACTTGGTTGCTGTGGCAGTATTTTATCCTTTTCAAGTTCATTTCGGGTGACCGAAGGAGTGAGTGGGTTTTATCTGGATTATACTTGGGCTCTGACTGGTTTCAACAGTGATAACTTCACAAATTGGTTACTCCTGCAAGTTTCTTTGTGGACTTATATTTTTTTCTAAAATTAAATGTCATTGAAGCTGTAGCATATAAAACATATTGCCGTCTCAGATATGAACTAATGCAAAAGGAAGTAAAATTGACAGTCAGAAAGATAAAACCAAAAACTGAGAAAAAGGAAACTAGTTCAGATAAATTTGAGGGAGCAAAGACAGAAAGAATAATAATAGAAGTGAATGAGATGGACATGCAGCTACTTTTAAAAGCTCATTTTACCAACAAATGAATGAATTAGTAAATGAATGAATGAATGAATAAATTGTTTAACAGTCCCTTAATATATTCACAGAAGTAGGTGTTGACCAAGATGGAGATGCTGACTGCCAAGTTTTTGTAAAAGAAAAAAAGTAATAACACACACACACACACACACACACACACACACACACACACACACACACACACACACACACACACTCACACACACACACCCCAACATCTATAAATAAAAAAATCAACACACACACACACACACACACACACACACACACACACACACACACACACACACACACACACACACACACACACACACACACACACACACACCCTCTTCATGAGGTCCAAGATCTTGTTCATAACATCAATGCAGGTAGTATGCCCCTCCACCCCAATAAAATATATTAACATGTCCAAGATCACTTCAAGTCAGATAAAGTTGAAGCATACAGCCCGTAACAACATGTCCTGAAAAGTACTATCTGTTAACATTAAGTGGTAGATTCTGAAATGGCAGAGTTGCATGTGTGGTGACAGCCCCGTTGACCTACTCAGGTTGACTGACTTGGACATGATTGCAAATCCATCATTTAATAATTGTACTACAGCATGATGTGAAATGGTGAGCAGAAAAGAATGATGAAAAACAGATCTGCTTTTTGAATACACTGCTCATCATTCTTGAAGAAATAAAGGAGAAATGTATCATTTTCTGTTAGTGAACATACCAGCAGTAAGGAAAATTATCCCTGTCCATCCATATAAGAAAATGTCTCCAAAGAATTCCAGAAACTGATGCTGGATATGGTAGTGGAGCCTGATGGAACAAACCACAACATTTTTAGACATCTGAAGGGAGAACTAGTGGTACCGCAAGATAAACTTTTAAAAATTACAAGAGAAGGCTAGCATTTCTGAAGTTGAAAAGATGACAGAAATCATGTGATTTTATCATGAGTGGAGTAAAGCAGGTGCATAAATTTGTTGACCTAGAAATAGCTGCTCAATGACATTTACTGTGGAAGCTAAACATTTACCCACAACCAACTCATTCAGGAAAACAAATCACTTTCCTGTTTTAAAGACACATTTCTTTTTGCTAGTAAAATGGATGACATTTGATAGACAGTGTGCATTTGTCATTATTAAAAAGATATACCCCCAGATTCATGAAGCTTGGCGCAAGGCCGACGTAAGGCTTGCGCCGGCCGTGCGGCGTAGATGTGGAGTAGTCGCGCCATATGCATATTAATGAAGGCGCGCAGCAGCCACAGCAATGTGCATAGGAAATGTGCACGAGTGCAAGGGGCGTATCGAAGTTGCGCAGGGAGGCGTGTCAATGTCGGCTTTCGAGGAGCAACCTAAACTGCTGAATATTATATTCCACCAGCAATAGTAATCGTACCTATCAGTGTCCGTGGAGACTGAAACGTATGCAAAGCAGAGTCCCTGTGAACAGAAAATGAAGACTCAAACACAAATGCACGGTAGGGAATAACGGGTCCCTACCCATGAACAAATGACAGGAAAACCGTGTGCCTGTAGTCCAACTTAGTGTAGATAGCTATACCATGTGGAAGTGAAATGTATCAGATGTTAGCTCGCCGCCAGTAGGTACGTCCAGTCCAACGGAGAGGGTCACCAGCCGACCCATAATTTGAGGGAGGGAACATAGCTGTGCAGATGTGTCCATAACAAAATACATGAGGAGAAATGTAGATATAGGTAGTGACCGTATGTCTGAATCATATCCCACAAGCCATGTAATAGTCACATACAAAAGGTATGTCCGTATTTCACATACCAAATGTGATAGGAAATAGCATATGCATGTAAACGAAACAGAAGGAGCATATAAACGAGCCATAACAAAACGGACACATGTAGGCCGAAAGGAACAGTATGATCCGTACCGTCGACCAAGATTACCACCTGTCCCACTTTGCGAGCGACAGTCCCTCTGTGGGCAGATGTGTCCTGACACAAACATGTAAAACTGGCAAATGTCCAGAGAATATAGGACATAATTCCTCTGTAGACGTCATGCAATAGTTGCATTAAACATATTTCACTGGACATATAATACATAAATGTCATAACAAACAGAATAAGATACTGAAATGCTACAAGAATAAGCTTAGATATAGTTAAGAATTGTAAGTTCTATCTGCTGAACTGACCATGGGTATGTGTCGGCCTGTAAAATATGCTGTGTTCACCGCAACTGTCACACTGTGGACATGTTTGGTACAGACACTCAGACTGTACACACATATACCCCACGGCCAGTATAAAGGACAGAACATATATGTCACACTGTGGACAATTTAAAAGGTGGAAACACAACCATTGATTGTGGGGAGGCAAGCTCCACAACAGTCGGACATGTGTAAGGAATATCTTGGACATAGGAAAAGGTGCCATCCTACCATTGAGTAGAACAGGCTGGCAAAATCCGGAAGGCAGCTGTATAATCCGAACGTGTATGTGACATAGTCGAACGGGTAGTACCAGGATACACCAACCAAGTAATGAAAGTGAAGCAAGGGGGTGTACCTATGTGCGTGAGGTATAGCATGTGGACAGCAAACATGGCAGGGTAGTCCACACAACCATAAAGGTACCCGACACATGTAGGGTAGTCAATGTGTAACTCTGGCCGTGTCATGGGCAATCAACCAAAGTAGTGCTCTATGGGGTGTGAGTGATTCGGGTGTGAGGGGTGTGTGTTTAATGGTAAATTCCTCAAAGGCAATACTTGTGTCGTATGCAGAAAAGGTGAACCAGAGGTGTATGAGGGGGCAGCAGGTGAAGTGGAAAGAAACACAACCTCATGTAGAAACAGCTGCAAGACAAGCAGACAGGCCATAGTGTAGAACACAATCCCACAAAGATATGAATATGGAAATATGCGAGACAAATGTATAGATACGGCACCATCACATACCCACAGATGGGTCCTGATGGAACTGTCCGTAACAAACGCAACACACCTGGATGCATAATAGCCTACCCAGCATACCCTCCACAACACACAACCTGCCACCATACCAGAACGTCCACCAAATCCAGCTGTACTTGGTCCACTGGTTTGTTGCAGAAACAGCTACACACAGTGACCGCTACGCATATGTAGTATGTATTGTCACCCTAGGCAGTGTCAGGATTGCAAACCATGTATCCCCTGCAGGTAAAACCCCCTGCACGTTTTCGTGAAGCCACAAAAATCTTCGTTATCTAACTTGTTTTCGTCTTGACCAATTTTTGGGATATCCCTCACGGGATGACCGACTTGTGTAAATAGTAGAATGGGTATGACGACATGATGTCCAATCCAGTAGATATCTGGACACAAGTCAGAACGTGCAGTGGAGGTCCATGACAGCCCTAAGTGGGCATGCATAACCTACCACCCAGGATAAAATGCCTTCCCGTGACGCACGTGTCCAGACACGAATAGGAGGGAGAATATAATACATACATTTGCAAAGTGGAAAATGGCATGAGGGCGAGGAAGACACTACGTAAACAGGTCAACCCTGATCAAGTGTGAGGGACACTGACTGTGTGCATTCGTGACTGACCATACCTGTCAACCTGTGTGAGCAAGATATCTGGACAGAGGCGTGAACATAAGTGAGACAAAGGTCCAAACTCAGGGACAATCTGTAAACATATCTCTTACAAACATAGAATTTGATAGAATAACAGTTTGCACATTGGAATTAATGTCTGGAGTATGAAGTCTGAAACCCAACTATCTGTCAGCATGTTCCGACTGCAGTCTTTAATGCTGAGCTACTGCTGTGCCAGAACACAACAGCGTATTACAGAGGTCCGTGCCATACCACTCAACTGTCCGGATATTCGCAGAATGACTAGGGTCACCACCTGTCCCACTTTGCGAGTAACAATCCCTCTGTAGGCAGTTGTGTCCTGTGAAAAAAATCAAGACATAGCAAATGTCCTGAGAGTTTATTTCCTAATTTACTTTAATAGTTGCATAAAATGGTTATTTTATATATGAATCCTCAATATGTTATGTGAAGTAGCATAAGCAATTCAAATGTTACTAGAATAAGCTATTATATGTACAAAAAAGGTTAAAGTTCAGTACTATGCACGGCTGTAGGTATGTTTTGTCCTGGAAAATCTGACATCTCTACAGAACATGTCCCACTTTGGGCAGTCGAAAAGGTGGCAACCCTAAGAATGACCATAGGTTCGCCCCATAGTGTTGGTGTGTGCCTCCGACAATCTGCACCAGTGTGGTAAATAGCTGAAGATTGATGTCAGTAAATAATGAGAAATATCCTGAGTATAAGACTCCACAACCTGCAGAAAAATCATGCTAATGCAAAACCTAGCATTCTATCAACACAGGGCATGGTGTTAACATGTCCAGAGCTGTCATAGAGCCATCCAATGTACACGTAGGTGTGTGTGTGTGAGGGACAATGGTTATTGCATGGCCCAATGGTGGTGCAATGTGTGTGTGTATGTGATAGCCGTAGCTGTTTGTGGTAAGTGTGTGTGTCTGCATATACACAGGTACAGCATGTGTCAGCCATATACAGGAGGTTGTGGGACAGTCACAGACTGTACCTGCCAGGCTGTAGAGATCCCCATTACTGGCCATGGACACCCCTCCATGTATCCAACACAACCCAGTCCTGCACCTGTCAATGTCTACACATACAGTCCTGGGATCTGTACCACAAACTGTTGATAAACATGTGTCTGTAATGTTAACCTGGGGTGTATAGACTTGACAGTTACTACAGATGGATATGAGCCATACTCACACTCCAATGTAATAACCACTGCTGACTGTTTCTGAGATCTGCATACGACCACTCAAAGGTGCTGCACTAACATTGTTTCCAATGCCCATGTAACACCCAGCAACACAATAACCGGTCACTACACATGTATAACCCACGATCACTACAGCACACAGTATGTGCACTATCACAGAGCCATAGCAGATGTACATACATCCAAGGTGTTCACGTACAGACAATGCAGCACAGTCAAGAGTGATAATCCCAACATACATATATTTATATACAATATACAATATATATATATATATATATATATATATATATATATATATATAGCTATATACATACATATATCTATATATATATATATATATATATATATATATATATATATACACATATATATATATGTAGATAGATACATATACACACACACACACACACACACACACACACACACACACACACACACACACACACACACACACTGGCAGGGTTGGGAGCAGAACATAAACGTAAGCACTGTACCACACACGGCATTACGCAGTTACAAAATGCGCTACCGTGATCAGTGGATCACATGATTCACACAGGCACACGTCTAGCCTGCAGACAGCAGCATCAAAGACAAAGATGCTGCACGGATGTTATGGAGAGTGAATACTGTCAAAGCAATGTACTGTTGTCATGCAGCTGGAAACACACACACACACACACACACACACACACACACACACACACACACACACACACACACACACACACACACACTTGGCAGGGCTGGGAGTTGAACATACACCTAACTACCCTAACACACTACAGCATGACGCATTTACAGAACGCGCTACCGAGATTACTGAACACTGCACTCCCAGAGGCATACTTCTAGGTGGATGACATCATCCCCAAAGGCAAAGACGTCGGTAGCAAACTGCTGTGGTGTGCAGCGTCTAAAAGCAAGTGGATATGTGTATGGACCACACACACGACACATATGTACATAGCATAGCTTTTGCTGTCCTCCGTGCAGACAAGTGGCTACAGCAATCATAAGCACGCAAATGGAAGGTGGGTCCATGGCTGTTGAATGCTAACAGTACATGAGGCAGCAATGTTGACCGAGGACACATTCTCTCTGTACTAGTTACCCATGACACCCATCATATCATACAACAGTCCATGTGTTATGTATGTCAACACACATGTCCACCAATTGCAATGCATACAAACATGGCTACATGACAGGCATGTAGGACCAACACACATGTACAATCTGTAGTGTGCATGCAGCTACCATGCATGTGCAGTAGCTGATGTAAGTAACTAATCTGTGCCTAACTACAACATGCAGTTGCAATGCAGCCCCATCATTGACACCTGTATATGGTGACATACTGACAGTACGGTAGGATGTACAGCAGGTATGGATGGATGTGTGTACATAAAGTGGTGATCCACCTGTGTAGATGGATGTTTGATGGGGACGGCTCACAGGTGTGTCACACGCCATTCTACCATTACATGTGCAAACAGTACGCTATGTTACCTTTACTTGATGGTGGAGACATAAAACCTACACAGCGGTCAGGTGTCACCAACAGTATGTCACTTGACACCTGTAACACTTACATCCTCCCGTGTGCATATAGCAGCACAATTGCTGAAGGTAGCGTTGGTACACATAATGCGGCCAATACTGCTGCATGTCTGTCAGACGTATCATCATATAGCAGGTGTATCATTCACAGTACTGCCATGTGTGTTTGCTTGTGTGACCATATATGCCACATATGGTGGGGAATACATCCCAATTGTTACACACCCCTGTACACTGTTGTAGAGATCTGTACATACTGCAGTGTGGAAAGCATGATGTAGGCAGGTGTGATGTGTGTATCACACACATCAGCTATCCATATGTGTATGACATTTGTGGTCTCCACAGTGTGTGTGTGTATGTAGGTATGTATGGCTGTCTGGTGCATGGAGTGAGGGTGTATGCTACCATACAGAACACACAGGATCCCTAACCCCTCATGGTGATGCAGTCCACTACCCTGTTGATGCCATTGGTCTCAGCCGCACTGGCTACCTGTACATGTTCTTTCTCTGTGTCGCGTCGTGTGGGTTCACAGTACTGTGATGGTGATGACCACATAGGCAAGGGTCCTCACCTCAACACTATGGGGTGTGTGTTATAGCGTTTTTGACCCCGTGAGTGTGAGCATGTTCCTGTAATGTGACAGGGTATTACTGCTACACAGTGAGGCCTCATGCTATCAAGTGGCCTCTAACATTATCATTGGCCAGACCGCTGTGTACAATCCCTGCACCATGTCAACATACCTGTGATGTGACCTGGTATGGATGTCACGTCTCTAGCCACTGTAGCCTAAACTGCCCACATGCTTCTGGATCAGTATATGTGTGGACATCTGTGTTATGTTAGACTTTCCAACAGTCAGGCTGAGGCTACGTATAGCATGCTGATATTGCCATATGTGCTTGTGAGTACTCCACAGTTACACATGGGAGACTGCAAACAGTGCTACCTGTAGGCACATGCAAGTAGACCATAAGGAGGGAACCAGGGCATCATTACCAACATGCTGTTACTGTTGTTACCAAGACACATACTGTGAACATATAACAATGCATGCTAAACCTGTACTACATGTTATGTCTGGTGCATGTCAACAGTACACAACTAATGTAATATACACGTCTCTCACTATTCACACACAACTAATGTAATATACACTTCTCACTATTCTTACTCAACTAATGTAATATACACTTCTCACTATTTTGTTCACCCTGTGCACCAGACCATTTGAGCATGTCCCTGCACCAATGGTGTGGATGACAGGGATGCGGCACAGGCTTCATCATATGCACAGGGTGATAATGTTTGCCAGGGGCATAGGCTGCACCAATGGATGACATCTTGTGTGTGGGTAAGGGCCAGTGATATGATTGGACATGTCTGTTCAGTATGCATGTGGGTGTTGTGGTGCCCTACAGATGTCTTTGCTGTGTGCGTGTATGTGTGCACACAGTTCTGCCTTTTGTGAGGCCTACACAGGGTATTATTGACAGCTCCAGATTGTACAGACCAGGTTGTACAGCTCACTGTGTCCGGCCATGGCCACGTGACCTGTGCCTGCCAGGGGTTGCACGGGCACTACCAGGTGGAGGTACAGCTTGGCTACTGTCTGACGACACATGTCCACTGGAACCGTGTCCCCACTCAGAACGTCCAGGGCCATGTCCACGTGGCCTGCTGTGTCCTGGTGTGGACAGCGCAGCACCAGCTGCACTGCTACTGCTACTAGCACTATGGGAGTGGGCATGTGAGGTGGCACGCTCACGTTGACCTGCACTAGGTGGTGTAGCTGGCCTACGTCCACGTGGCCTATGCCGCACTCCTACCAGATGTTCCAGCACAGACAGCTCACGCTCGCGGATTGCCATGCCACGGTCAAGAATTCCAACCATGTCACCCAATCGCCTGTCCAGAACATCAGCAATCTGCTGTTGAGCATTTGCCAATGCCTGGATGTTGTCATTTAGGGTACAGATAGCAGCCCTCTGCAGCCTCTGCCCTTCTCTGTTCTGCCGTTCAGCACGTGCCTGTGCCACCATTACAGTCTGGAACATGCATCTGGTGTTACCAGCTGCTGCGCTCTGTCCTGCAGGTGCATGTCTGCCAGAGGTCCTCCTACAAGCAGCACCGGCCACATGCCTGTGAGGCACATCTGCAGTCATTACACTGACACCATGGTGTGTAGACACACCTTCTGTAGCCACCACACGTTCCTGTTCCACGCTAACAGATGCTGACTGTCCTTCCTCTATGGCCACTGATGCGGTATGTGTTGGCAGCAGAACTGTGTGCAGGGAAGAGGGGGACATAGCTGGGATGGCAACCATTGGCACAGATTCAGCCCCTGACAACCCTGTCTGTACCTCATGCATACGTTCATCACTGCTAGTATCTGTGGGGACACTAACATCAGATGGACAGCAGGAGGGTAACGCACCTACATCACCTGTGAATGCAAAGAAAGTCTCTAAATTACAATAGACACACAGACACACACACACACACACACACACACACACACACACACACACACACACACACACACACACACACACACACACATACACACAGACACACACACACACACAGACACACCATGCATGTTATTTGACAGATGGCATGCAGCATGCCTGTGATACGGCAGAGGGCATGCAGCTCAGACATTAATAGTGTTAGTAAGCATACCACCCTGGGGTGCACACTACAGCAAGCAGGTGTCATATCAGTAGCCATGCAGTTCACACAATCATGGTAGTATGCATGCATCCCCGTGATACACCATGTGGACCAGAACAGGATAACAGTACACATGGCTGACGTGACCTTGACATGTAATCTGATGACGTGTGCATTAACATGCATACATGTCTGACAATGATGTCCTGACACATGTACAGCATCGTAATGGGCATCACATTGCAGTGTTGTCTGTATGCCCTACAGATAGAATGCATGTTTAGCAAATGTGCATGAGCATGGAAGGGTAGTGTGAGCCATCTACATTGCTATACAGTGTGAAGTACAGACACTGTGCCATTGCATGGCATCATGAGGCATCTATATTGCTGTACAATGCATAATATGTACACATTGCATAGCCATAACTGCATGCATACCCATGACATAACTGTGGATTGTGACCCACGATGCTGAGGTGTATACACACCAAACCATGCTGTGTCAAGTGACAGGTCAGTGGAGGACCTACAGATGACACCCCTGCACAACAACTACAGGGTCTTAGCTGCCTGGCAACCATGTCCACACATAGTGGACATGTCAATTCACCATTTCCCACATGACATTGATGTACCACACACACAAGGTGCACAGCTAACGGTGATGTCCTACAGCAGCAAGGGAAATGTACAGTATCTGTGGCCTGATGTGGTGTCAATGTCTGTGGAAGCTGTAGAGGTAACTACTGTCATGCTATGACACAGTCGTGATGTTCAACAGATCTTATATGGTAGACGTCAGTGACACCTCCACTAGCTGTACACAGGCTTTTAGGATGTCCAGTGTACCAGATCAACTGTATAATCAGTCAACTAAGGCTATAATTGAACCATGTGTGGACAATGTGCAACAGAGTGTGTACACATCACATCTACTGTATGGCTACATGTCTCTGGCCATCCCCCATGGCCATGTGTGCACATGTGTTGACCAAATGTGTGTCATGGCCATCTCACATGTCTGTGTTGCCCCATATGACATACACCCATAGATGTCAGATATGTCACCATCCACAGGGCTATGCAGACAATGGGTTGTATGTTTGGTATGTGGGATATGGGTCATGGGATAGTGTGACAATATTGCAGCCAGAACACTATGTGTCTGGGACATGTCAGATGGCACATCACAATGTGTGCACCCAATGCAGGGGCATATAAAACAATGGTGACACCTGTGGGCTGCCCATATCACAGCTCACTGTGTGGTACTGTTTGCATACCACACATGTTGTTCCACTGCATACTACATATGCCTCCATTGTAGAACACCTCCACTGTTGTATGCACAGCTGACCACACATGTAGCAATGACAACTACTGTGGTTTCAAGTTGGTGTATCATTTTGTTTGTATATATTGCACATGGGTGGCCTGTGTGAATGATGGGTGATGCGACCTGTATATCGTGACTGGAACAAACATCAAGTGTGCAACTGTTAACTGGCCACATGGCAAATAGATCTATGCTTTAACATGCCTGATACTGATGACAGTCTCACCTGCAATGGACTCATGTCTGTGCGGCACGCCAGAGGTACCTGTATAGGGGTGACACAGCAGTATGAACATTATCCCTGACTGTCTGACAGCCACAGGGTGCACTGTGCATGTTAACACATTCACCTGTATAATAGCATATAGTATGCACATGTGTACATACACAGGGTAGCATACTGTAGTATGCAGCATGTGCGTCCACATACCTTGCATATGTTGTTAGTTTACATAATGTACAATGACACATGCAACTAAATGGGATATAATAGCCATATGTGCAGTACTGACTTACCAGGCAACTCCAGGCTCATTGGTTGGGAGACACCCACCTCCACGATGGCAGC
Source organism: Protopterus annectens (assembly GCF_019279795.1). Taxonomy (NCBI): domain Eukaryota; kingdom Metazoa; phylum Chordata; order Ceratodontiformes; family Protopteridae; genus Protopterus; species Protopterus annectens. Next base: position 477,956,035 of record NC_056751.1, read on the forward strand.
TAGTGTGTGTGGATGCTGTTCTGAGGGTGTCCCCAGACTGGCCAGTAGCTCCTCGGTGTGTGTGAGTGGGGGCTGGGTTGGTGGCCCACCACCTGTTCCACCTTGTTCCCTGGCGATTGCAGTGGCATGCTGTTTTGCATGTCGTATCAAGTCCATGCAGTGTCTGCGCACCTGCTGGTAGGTGCGGTTATGGCCACCCACATCGTTCACCCTCCTATGTAGATCCTGCCACAGGTCATCCCGCTGCTGGGCATGCTGTGGTACATGGCTGAACAACACCTCATAGTTCTCATGGAGGTACGGGATGAGGACATCATCCTCCTGGCGGCTGTACGCTGGAAGGTGTGTACGAGGCATTATCTGTAAGACATAATGATGGTGACAGGTCACAGTTTCAGAGATGTACAGAGATACTGCTGCACATACATTTCTATGACATCTAGTACATCTGAACAGTAATCTTTGCAAATCATCATGACACTGACATGACTGACGTGTTTGTGTCACACACATGTAACACCCGTTATGCATTAGATATCATCACCATATATGTCTGTCACCTCATTACAGTGTTCATACTCTATGTGAATGCTGTCTTGATGTGGGCATGTCTATTTGCCTGCACTGGTGTTCTTACCTATCTGCACATGCCTGGATATGTCCACGGTACTGCTGTTGACCTTGATGCTGTATATATGTCACATATCAACACAGACACAGCCTTAATGGACTTGAGCAGTGACAATGCACACATATGCATGGACACCTGTACATGTATGTGTTTTGCCATATACATCTACACAGCACTGTACAGCTGTTCAACATCCTGCCACGGATCACCTGTGTTGCAAATGTGATAGACATGGGACAATGGCTAGTCGGATGTCATTTGCAGGGATGGTTATCAACCATAGCATGTATGGGCAAGGTTTCCCAGCTGTAACAGACAGCCAATATGCCACCGCGGGGTGCATCAGTGCCGCATTACTGATCCGGACAGTTGATACTACATCTACCATGTGGCCATCACACCATGTATGACTGGAATGACATGTGCAGCTTTGATAGACAGGGTTGCATGGTTTGGCGGGAGTATGTCACATGTATGGCACAGGGATCTGTCCAGCATGTTGCAATCCTAGTATTAGGATGGTGGCTGTCCATGACGTATGTCTTACAGATCAGGATATGGACATGTAGCATGTCCATCATCATGGTGTAGCAAATGTCTTTATGCAAGGTAGACAGCATGCTGCGTAGTGGAGGTGAGGATTGTGAAGGCTGGTATCACCCATCCACGCATGGCCATTACCCCTTAAAGGTGATATGTGATCCAATATTGGTCACCCCAGTGCTGTATATGCCTGTCCAATGATCTCCATGCTCATGGATGGCACCCTGTCATGACATGGGTACCTCGTATGACTACCCAAGGGGCCTGGAGATGTCACCAAGGCAGGGAGGTGTACTGCACAGCACCATCCCTGACACAGTGTCCATAATGTTGACCACAGCCTAGGTGTTAGTTAATGGGTACAGGGATGTTCACCTAGCGGTGACAATGGTGATATCATCCATCAAAATGTGCACATATGTCACACACCTCACCCACACAGCCCATTCTGTATGTTGTTCACAACACTGACACAGCTATCCTCATAGGTCATGGCCATTCACATCCTTACATACACAGATGCCTAACATTTGTCTGTGTGGTATGGTCTACAATGAGGGTGGAGTACAACACATTAACCCTGTTCTACTGTAGCTGGCACTGGTGTGATATGCACATGTCACTCTGGCACCTTTTGTAGTTGTGAGTCTGTCAACAGGCCACTGGTAGAACACTCCTGTGACATACAAAGGTATTTGTAATCAAACATCCGTACTGTCTTGTACATCTGTACTGCTAACATCTACAGTGATAATGGTTCATGGACATGCACACCATACTCAGCAAGGTTATAGTTCGGTGCCACCCATTATGACTGTCATCACCACTTGTGGGTTGATATTATCCAACACCCTATCTGTATTGTATGGTCGTGCTAGGCACTTGTTCAGAACATGAGCATGTCATGAGCTACTGATTAATATAGCACCCATTCCACACCATTTCCCACAGGTACACTGGCTGTCCTAAAATTTCCAGCTTGCTTATGGTACAACAGATGGTGTACACACGTAACGCACATATCCTGTGAGACATGGTTGTATATACAGGCATGTCCGACTGTCACGTACCAGTGCTATTGCCTGTCTATATGATGGATATGTCATACATGTCGCAATAGAGCAATTGTCTCATGTACACATTCAGTGTTCACCTCCCAACATACGACACTACAGCCTGTGGGGGATGCACTTATGCAGCCCTGCTGGGGATAATGCTGTCACCAACCTTGGCTTCACCTGACAGTCATGTGGGGATGTGTAACATTCGCAACACACCCCACTCATCACATAGTCTCACATGATCTCCACCACAGGCCACACATACGAGGACAACTTGTGCAGTACCTCTCCATACTCTGTGTAGGCACCAGAGGCAGCCCCCATCACGGAGCACAACATCACCAACTTATAGCCCACAGACTCATGTGTGCCCATCTCATACAGCCAATAGGGTGTTATAACATACACAACACACCAGTCATAGGTGAGTCTGTAGGCGGTCACACTGCAGCTCCACACAGCAGGCTACACAAGGCGATAGTTGCTTACATCTCACTGTCAGGTAACTGGTTCTGCAACATAACCTATGCACCCATGCCACACATCACCAAGTATGATGTGACTGTCATTCTCCATGTTAGTGTGACTGCTCTGAGATGCCACTTCACAGACTACGTGTGCAGGGACATGCAATAGCTCACAGCTCATCAGTGTTGTAGCCCTGAAGGTGTGGGCCTAGCCCTGGGGAGCATTATGCATTAATCCGGACCTGATACCACTGTACAATGACGGACTGTGTCACTTCAACAGTTGCCTATGCTTCTGCTGTCATTCCACAGGCATCTGGTATCTGTCCGCTTTGACTGACATGGTCAAACACAATGCTTTGGCACAGATGACCTGCACCTGTCAGCCCTGGGAGTACAGATCACATGTAAGGCTCTTGCTGCTTCTATACTGCCTGTCTTGCACAGTTTTCAATAACAGTCCCCGGCAGAACGGGAACTGGCAAGCAGGACACGAGGTCATGTGACACATTGCTTGCATCTTCCTCTGTGATGCACACAGGCAAGGCACACCTTATAATGCACCACTCCAATATTTCTGCAGTGACTGGGACCTGCCTCTAGGATCTGCAGAGCACACCTCCAATGATAGGTTATAGACAGACCATACCTTTCAGGCACATACCTGGACTGGCACACCCACAGCTGGGTGTTCCCATATCCCACTATGTTGTACACACATCCTGGCTAGTTACTTAGCACAATGCATCAGAGCTGCTCCACATGCAACTAACTGTGTCCAGAACCGCTATACACATTGTAACAAGCTACAGATTCAACAACATACCCCACGGTTACCAGACCTCATTTGTTGGTGTACTGGACAGTAGGGCTCAGACAGCTACTACTGATGTGTGACTGACACTACCCCACACTTAACTGGGATAGCCACTCATGTACCGACACATCCATCAGTCATAACCTCCACTTGGCTGGATCAACCCATACGCACCACCTCCAAGACCAACATTAACCTTGACATGAACACTACCAACATGTGACTGGTGTTCCACACCTGGGGTTATCCCCTCATTGGTGGATTCCAAACATATGCTAATCAACCTTGTTAGCAACATCCCGGCACCATACCCTTCACGGCATACACAGTACATGAGTACTACATCACCTACTACAGACGTCTTATGACAGCGGTTGTTAATGTCATGACACCCGTGCAGATGGACAATGCACTTACAAATGCTGAAACATACCCCAGTGCACTTCATTAGCATGTACACAACTGCATGGATCATGCTATTCCTCACAGAACCATGATGGTACACACCAGATAACAGACGCCACTCTGGTGGTCAAGTTCCATGGACATAATGTACAACAACAGGTGGAGGCTGTTGCACAGTGGTGTACAATCCCATGGGTGGGGTAGCTCACTGGTCAACTTCAGTAGGGCCACGGGATCCCTCATCACATACTCCAAGACTAACTACGTAAACATTACTGCAACACTTTCCGGGGTGTACCACAAGGCATTATGGTGGTATGTCAGTAGTCGTTGGCAACACCCACATCTGATCTCACATACAACAGTCACTCAGGAACATTACAGACCCAGGTGATGTTGGCAACATGCTGGCAGATGGATTCAATGCTAACATTACAACCTCTCACTCACTACAGGGCCACAATCCATGCAGGAACATTGCGGTGTCCCTGCGGTCACACCTACACAGTACTAACCTGCACTCTATATGTCCTGGGACACTGGCCCCATGTCACCTTCCAAAGTCCCAGGCTGTGATGTCCACAAACCTCTGAACGACATGTCTCCCCACTAGGCCACCATATTCAGTAATATCCTTGTATCAGACATTGTGGCCCCTGAATGGCACACAGCAACATTTATCACACTCCACACAGATGGTACCATAATGCACGAGTGGGACTATAGTCTTACACACCTGACTGGACTGTTCTGCACGGCTATGGGGCACATCATCAAGGACGTCATTCACAGAGACATTGTTGGGCTCTGGTCCTTTGATGCCACCTGGGTTGGATTTGTTAGGGCCAGAGCATGGCCCCTACACCTGGTGGACTCCTTTCATACAGTTACCAGGGTAGTTGATGATGGTACGGGAGTCCACACATCCTACATTGTCCTCTCATTGCCTTTCAGCACCGTTCTCCATTCTGGTATTGACAACATACACATCCACCTGCACATCGTACCCTATGTCTCAGGATATTATGCAACATGGCTCATGGACAGGACACACACAATGAGGGTAGCATACCATAGTACCTACTGCATTTCAGTTACATTTGCCATACTACAGTCCTCAGTCATTGGGCCCCTCATGTTCAGTATATGCTTCCCTGAGGTACAGGCTAGCACAGAGGGACTTTCCCTGCCTAGCTTTACAACCCTCTGCATACAAAGCACCATGATTGATCCACCAGCTGATACTGACTCCATCCATATGGGTGTCACTGTGACAGATACCTGATATGAATATCATGGCCTCAAGCTGCATGACACAAGGTGCATGAACATCACCTTTGCATTACACCATTCACCCACTGACTATCACATAGGTGGTAGTCCCCTACATACATGTCACATTGTACATGTTTGTAGTACACACGTATGTCGCACCCACTCCTGTGGTTACCGTATTGCCACTGTGGCGTGGATATCCTTCTACGTGGCCACACTTATCTGTACTGGGTGTGTAGCTGGTACATAGGCACCTATTGTACCTCTGAACTCAAGATGTCTACAGACATTCAAGGATACACCACCCCATTTAGGGTGTACCTTACACAACAGCTACAGCTTTACATACCACACCATTAACACGCCATGACGTTTATTGAGCTCCGACAGTTAAAGTATGCGGCTGAACTACGGACACCAGATCTGTACACATTTGCATACTACATACTCAGGGGTGACCTCTGATGAACAGACAGGGCCCATGTCCACAGCAATATTAATGGATATACTCCACATACACGACATAAGCAAAAGCCACTGTGAGCAACATGCTCATGGATATGTGCGCACACGCAACAATGAGTGGGATGTGCTTGAGGATTACATTCCCAAACCGGTCACTCACCTTGCTTTGGAACATGAGTCCTATGTACATCACGCAGGGACACTCAGTGGCACTGTTCATGTGATACCTCCCTTGGTGGTTGGGAGACACATGTACGCCAGGGATCACTGCAGTGGCTGTACTGTGCAGAGGTGCAGGTAACACATAGCTCTGCTGTTCACAGGACACTACCCTAGAGTGGTGCCACTGGTGTGAACACTGTAGTTGTGCTTACACATAGACTTGCCAGACTGCATAGTACCCCACTATGATCCTGTGAAGCTATTACATGTCCTGTGTGCATGGTTATTTGGTAGCCCTTCCATTTAGATTAGCGATCATGCTATTGCAATTTCCCATGCCTACAAGCCATATGTATCCTGTTATTGTATATGCCAATAGACGATACCTTTGGTATGCATGATATGCCTGTTATGCTGTGTAGAATATCTGACATATCTACCTACAATACTATATATTACACATATTTCACATAGTATCCCATAATGCAAAGCATACTTGCACAGCGGGACCACCTTAGACATGTCATTGTCGTTATATGCCCATACACATGCCTACTGTGACAGTATATCAACATATACTATCCCCTGCTATGGCATGTACTTGTTGGACATACCCTATCACTGACGGCGGGTTGTATGGGAATGTTCTGTTTAAAGCCCTCATGTAGCATCCCTTGTGGTGTCTGTGATGTGTACCTTGTGGCCCACTGCTGGCTGCACAGTTTCTACATGCATTAGTATGCTCAGCAAGACAGCACTACATAAATACGTTTTCCCACTTTATGCATTGCGGACACTTTTAATTAATGCAAACCAGGCTATACATACAGTAAATAATTAATAAAAAACATGCTATACATAAACTTACATACCGAGTGTTCTACATACCTTGTTATCGTTATGGACTTTCGTCTCTATCTCTCTCACACTGCTTAAACAGGTAGTTTGTATGAGCATATGGTTTGAATGTCTAGCAAGTCATCCTTATATATGTCGATACCTGTAACATGTGGTTTCCTCCCGCCAATTGGTGTTCCTGAGTGACTAATTACTTGCATATCAGCTGTGCAGCTACTCCATTCACCAGTTACGTGCCAACAGTGGGGTATAATTTAATTCCCCACTTGGGCATTGCCCATTTGCCCTACCTTCGGGGAGACAGCCTGTATTGTGTTTTGTTATGTGTAATTGCAACTGCTATGCATAGAGACAATTATACTTTGGATTCATGTCCCCCGTGGATTGTGTGTGACAGCTAGAGTATGTGGTTCAACATGTGGGTGTTCCTGTCATCCCAACATCTGATAACGGACTATTGCAAACAAAACCTATAACATCGCCGTTTGTTCCATTATATAACGGCTGCAATTTTGCATGGCACCTTTAATTGAATCTCTCACAAGTTATGTTGACGGTTCTGCAGATGTAATTGACTAACTGGATGTTTGTGCTGTTATTGCAGTCTGTATTGCTATAGTTTCTAGTGTGGGGGATGTCGGTGGGTGTACGTAGCATATACAGGTTTGTGGGTCTTGCATTTCTACATATTCCAAATATATGTGTGTGGGCTCTGTCCCTAATTAAAGAGCCATCAGTTAGTAGACTTATGTTATGGGATTGTACATTGGGCCATTGTTAATTGGTTTCTATATAGTATGCAGGTGAGGTTGATACTTCCATACCTCTGGAATTGCAGCGATATGTAAAGGGATATGTCTAACTGACAGCTACCCCGTGTATTTCTGTCCCAGATATTTGCAGTCATTGCAGTTGTGTTGGTAACAGAACCTCTTTGCCATGGGTTGCCACCTTTTCATATGGCCATTGTTGGACACTTTGCAGGATGCACAGCTGTGTTTACAGGCCAACACATAGCCATGGTCAGTACACAGGTTAGCACATACTTTTATCTTCAATACATACCTATTGTGGGACTTTGGCTACTTATCATATTGCATGTAACATTTACGTTTCTTACATACAGGCATAACTATTTAATGCACAAGCACGCCAAACCTCTGACGTGGAGCAGTGCTGACCAAACTATTCAAATCCACAGCCAGCAGTAATGTTCCAAAAGTATTTTATTGATAAAGTACACATAGGATATAAAAATATATCCTGCTGCAGACCGGTTTCGGTTCCCCTTCTTCAGTGGAGCAAAGACAAATGGATAAAAAGCCAACAACAGCACCTGATACCATTTATAGTATCAGTCAAATCAATCATCCAATCAAAATGCAACTTGTTAGACTGAATGAGACCAGCACCCCATATAGTGATCTTCAGATCTGTGAAGACACCAAATAATGTGTAAACACATATACATAAACAAATAAAAATAGTGACATGGCTAAATAAAAAAAACAAAAAAACACATACCTAGATATGAAAACTAAATATGATGTTAAGGAACATCAATCAGACCAAATGACCAATGTTATAACATATAGATGTTGTTACTGATGTAGGCCATTAATATTATTTATACTGATCATCCAATATATAAATAATTTCTTGTTTCATACAGATCTGACATTGGTCATTTGGTCTGATTGATGTTCCTTAACATCATATTTAGTTTTCATATCTAGGTATGTGTTTTTTTGTTTTTTTATTTAGCCATGTCACTATGAAAGTTTTTTTCATATACTATTTTTATTTGTTTATGTATATGTGTTTACACATTATTTGGTGTCTTCACAGATCTGAAGATCACTATATGGGGTGCTGGTCTCATTCAGTCTAACAAGTTGAATTTTGATTGGATGATTGATTTGACTGATACTATAAATGGTATCAGGTGCTGTTGTTGGCTTTTTATCCATTTGTCTTTGCTCCACTGAAGAAGGGGAACCGAAACCGTCTGAGCAGGATATATTTTATATCCTATGTGTACTTTATCAATAAAATACTTTTGGAACATTACTTGGCTGTGTGATTTGAACAGTTTGGTTGGTTGCACTCCACGCGGAGAGGTTTGGCGTGCTTGTACTTCATTTGTACCTCTCTGGGAGCCATTTTGTTCCTGTTGCGTGTGGGAGAAGACTCATCACCTGGAGGAAGCTATTCTTAAACTACGAGAAGCCAACGAATGCCTGTTTTTTCTCTTTTTTTGATGTATGGTTAGTACTTTGGTCAACCAGTGCTCCATTTGTGGATTATTCATCTGTGTTACAAGTGGTTTGGTGTTTTGGAACATCGTTTTTCAACTTATGACGCAGCCAACTCAGAAGCAAGCTTCGGTTTACTTTTGCGGATTTAAATATCGCTTTTACATCTTTTGGAACATATAACTTAGAAGCAAGCTTCGGTTTATGTTAGACATTTTTCAAATTTCCATTTGATGGTTTTTGGACATGGTATGGTCGAACATTGGACATTTCTTTTTCTTCAGGTACTGTTTATTTAGAAATATCAGGTCGCCAGTAATTTCGGATCTATCGTTGACACTTTTTGCGTACTGAGAGGGTACATTTGGGTCGGTGTATGGAATGTGTTAAACGGATTACAGGGGCACTAGGGACGTACTATGGATGTCATTTTGTCTTTGAAAACCATAGCATAACAACTTTTTGGTTTTCAGTTCAGTGGTTCTTTGGTATGGAATTATGATGGGCGCTACGGATCAAGAATAAGGACTTATTTTGTCTACCAGTACTTGGACTTGCATATTGTATTACTCACTTTATCCATTTTCTATTACCAGGAAGGGTTTATTATTAGGCGTTAATATTTTTCATTACATTCTAAATATTTATGTGAGTTCAATGTGATTCTGAGTACCTTTTGGTTCCAGTCTTATTCCTTGCTTTTTCTGGTTTAATAACTTTAAGACGGGACATTCATTTGTGACTATTATTGTATACAACTAATGTATTTTGGGGTTACATTTGCAAGTCTGGCAGTGATTTGTCTGTGCTTGAAGTTTTTTATCATTAGGTGTCAGCGTCTTTGTATTACATTTCTTGTATTCATTGGAGTGCAAGGTGGCTTGTTGAGTGAGCCATTGGTCTCAGTCATATTTTTTGACATACCAAGACACCTATATTAGGGCTGTTAGTCCATATTGCATATTGTTTGGATTACACTATTTTTGAAACAATTTCCTATTTTTCATGCACCAAAGGAAATTTTGGGTCCATTGTACACCCTGAATTCTGTTTGAGAGTGGTCCCTACCTGATGTTATGGTGGAATTATGACAGAATTGTTTAGGGCATTCCATCTAGTTTTACATTATTATGCTTCCGATTATTTACCATTGGGTTTATTTCTTTAATTGGATGTATTAAGCCATTTTTGTATGATTAATGGTGGGCTTGGATTATTAAGATAATTCGATCTGATGTGTTAATACCATCATAAGCCTACCTTTGGGCGTTTTTTGTACTCTTTTGGCATTATTTTATGATACGCTTATAAGTGTTCAAGAATCGGCTGATCTGTGGTTTTTGACTTATATCAGATATATTATCTGTGATATTTAGTGATTGATTGGACCACGGTTGTGCCATATAGTTGTATACCTACTCCTGTATGGTTCACAGGTCCATTAGTCATATGGTAATACCAGGACATATATTATATTTTACAGATATAGCATATGAAGATATTACTATCATATTGTGGTTTATATATCTGTTATTATACTAGGGATATGCAGGTTTGATGCCAGACAAATATCATGAAGGTATCTATATAGCTTTATGCCCTTTGTACTTTATGGTATCATTAGAACTACCTGTCATACTGAACATTTGTACTAATATACAACCATTAGTCCTATTGTATTCATTATGATACAAGGCTGATTTCTTTCTATTTAGATATTAATATTTTAGACTGATTTTGTATCATTTATATACCAATTGTCAGATGTTGGTTATCATGCTGATATTTAGACAATGTCTTTAAGAATCATCAGATAGGATTCATTATCTGATTTCTATATTGATTCCACTTATTACTTATTACTATTTACTTCTTTATTTGGTCATTGGCATTCATGTCCCAAGGGGAGTTTCACTAATCTTGGACTTAGCTTATTTTGGCTAACATTGATTTTGGGATACAGTTGGACATTGTGTAGTTGGTGCTTCCCCTGAGTTACTGGTATTTATTTACTTTACATACTCTATACTAATTGGATTTAGTTTACTCCTACCTTTTCAGAGTAGGTGTTCTTTGGGTTTCTTCCCAGTTTTGGCACCGCGTTCTTTTCTATTCAGGTCGTGCTGAGTCAGTTACTATGAATCTGGACAGTATTTTGCAGGGTATGTGTGCTGATAGAGAGGATATCCATGTCTTCGGACTGGAATCCATCTCAAGCAACAATATTATGGATCAACAGACTGCCCCCTCTAGTAATGGATGCCAATCTGCATTTTTCAATTTGGAGAAAGCCTTTAAGGGGCTGAGAGCAAACATTTGGCATCTACGTCTTTTCAAGGCTTATTTACATAAAAAATTAGTACCACGTGGACTTAGAATTAAGTTAAAGCCCATGGTCAGCAGATCTGAAGAGAGGCTGACCAATGAGTGGTTTGAGGCAGTTCAAGAAGGATCTATGAAGTTTGTACAAATATTGTCAGATTATTATGAAAGGACAATAGATTCAAATATTGCTGAGATTAAAGAATTAAGTAGTATTTGTAAACAATTTGAATCCAATACCAACTATGGCCTGTTGGTAGCTAATTTATCTAAAGAACTGACTCAGTATGCCAAATTGACGAAAGATAGAAAAGTTAAAAATTTCATCGGACGTCAATGATTATGCTAGGGGACGCCCCTTTGAACTTCAGAAGTCAGTGAGATTTAAGGACATGTCTATGGGGAAGGGTGGTGCTAGAACTAGGAAACGACCCAGACCAATTCTTAAAAATAGGGAGCAGACATATACCAGTACCTCGGGTGATGAGTCTTCCCCACTGATAGTGAGGGTATCACCTCTGATGTTTCACCTCACAAAAGAAGTAACATACCTACCCCTTTGGGGTAAGAAGAAACGACGCAGGGGGAGGAAACACCGTAATAGGTCCAGATTTGGAATCAATGGATGGAATAGTTCAAGCTTTTCTAAAATAGATGAAACTACTTTCCACAATGTGCTTAATTTGTCTAAGGTTGAACTAACATTGGAACAAGAACAAATACTTAATAAAGGCTTAGGGTATGTACCTGGTTTCTTTTGTGATCAATATCAAACAGTAAATGATGTTTTGGAATTTTGCCGTTGTTTAAACCTAAAGATATTCTTTTCAGATAAGATAAATAATACAGCTCAAAGATCTACTGATTTTAGGTTTCTTAAATCTACATTCCAACCTCCTGCCAATATGCATGTCACAGCTTTTCAACAGGCTGTACTTAGGGACCTACATTTTCCACCTTATGGCTTTAATATTCTTCCAGACAACATCCAGCAGACTGAAAGACAGGCACTTGAAGAACTAAGTAACAACAATGATATTGCAATTGTTAAGGCTGATAAAGGTGGGGCAGTAGTTGTTTTGGATATGGATTATTACACACAGGAAGGATTACGACAGTTATCTGACAACAAATGTTATATGAAAATGGACATTGATCCGACCACTACTTTTAAAATGGAGATTGATGAGTTCCTGAGTAGTGCAGTTGAGAATGGTATTTTGTCCAACACTATTGTTAAACATTTGACAGTAAAGGATCCTAACAAACAGATACTTTACTTACTGCCGAAAATACATAAATCCTTGACCTCCCCACCTGGCTGTCCTATTGTGTCTGGTTATGGTTCTTTAACTGAACCACTCTCAGCTTTCTTGACCGAATATTTAAAACCATTGCTCATTCATGTAAGAGCTAGAATCAAGGATACCACACAATTTTTACAAATCATAGCAGAGACTGAACTTGAACCCAATTGGCTACTTTGTACATTGGATGTAAAATCATTATACACCAGCATCCCTCATTGGGCAGGTCTCCAAGCATTACAATACTGGCTTGACAAATCAAATCTATATCGACCGGGATTTAATACACTTTTGATCTGCATGTGTGAGCATGTCTTGAATAAAAACGTATTCTTTTTTCAAGGTGAATGCTATTGGCAGTTACAAGGCACTGCTATGGGGGCATCTTTTGCCCCTATATATGCAGATTTGTTCATGGCCTACTTGGAGGAATACCTAATTTATGATACATCTCACAATATTTATATTGTAGAAATGGATATCTGGCAGATATCTTGATGATTGTTGGATGGTGTGGCGGATCACGGAATATCTCAAGGAATTTGTGGATTATCTTAATAGCAATCTTTGGGGCATTGAGTTTACTATCAATAGCAGCAGGTCCAATATTGAATTTTTGGATGTTAGTGTATATAGGAAGCCTGACAACACACTAGGCACTAAAATATACAGGAAATATCCTGAATACAATACATTGCTACATGCCTCAAGCATGCATCCCCGCCACACTGTCGAACATCCTAAATCTCAATTTTGCCGTATCAAAAGAATTAATTCCAGTCAGGAGGATTATGAGATAGCCAGTTCGGATCTTGCTAATAGATTCTATGACAGAGGGTATTCTGTTTTTGATATAAAATCTGCAAAATATTGGTCTGATAAACAAACTAGGGACCAGCTTTTACAATACCAGGACCATCAGAAAAACCAAAAAGGTGATGAGGTCTTGAGACTGGTTACCACATATGGAAGGAATAATCAGATTATCAGAGGAGTGGTGGATAGAAATTGGAATATCTTGATGGCTAATGATATTCTTAGACAACATCTTGGGACACGTTGTCAATTTTCTTATAGAAAGGGCAAAACTTTAAGTTCCATTTTTTCACATTTCAAACATCATGGTAGTGGAGGGGCACGGTACAAACAGCTCACGATTATGGGTAAAGAATTGACAGGCACCTTCCCTTGCGGACATTGTATGTCCTGTTCGGACATTAACAAAACCAAATCTTTTAGCAGCGCCAATACTAGTAAGGTCTATGACCTGAAATTTTTTGGGAACTGTTCAATGAGTTGGGTGATATATCTTGCCACTTGTCAATGTTCTGCATTTTATGTGGGCAAGACTTCTCAGCCTCTCAAAATTAGAATTGGGGAACACAGGAGTAACATTAGAAACAAGAAAACAACCAATGCTCTTTATCTACATACAGTTAAACATCCAACGGCTAAATTTAAGTTCACTATCATTGATCGGATTGTTGGTGATAGGAGTCATCAACAAGGTTGGGAAAACATTTTGACACAAAAAGAGAAATATTGGATTGTACATCTGGGTGCATTATTCCCCCCGGGCATCAATGATCACCTATAGTATATTCATATTGATACATATTTTTCTACTCTTAAGATACATATGATCCTGCATAAAACCATTATATCAATAACATATAGATGTTGTTACTGATGTAGGCCATTCATATTATTTATGCTGATCATCCAATATATAAATAATTTCTTGTTTCATACAGATCTGACATTGGTCATTTGGTCTGATTGATGTTCCTTAACATCATATTTAGTTTTCATATCTAGGTATGTGTTTTTTTTGTTTTTTTATTTAGCCATGTCACTATGAAAGGTTTTTTCATATACTATTTTTATTTGTTTATGTATATGTGTTTACACATTATTTGGTGTCTTCACAGATCTGAAGATCACTATATGGGGTGCTGGTCTCATTCAGTCTAACAAGTTGCATTTTGATTGGATGATTGATTTGACTGATACTATAAATGGTATCAGGTGCTGTTGTTGACTTTTTATCCATTTGTCTTTCCTCCACTGAAGAAGAGGAACCGAAACCGGTCTGGAGCAGGATATATTTTTATATCCTATGTGTACTTTATCAATAAAATACTTTTTGGAACATTACTTGCTGGCCGTTGTGTGATTTATAACTATTTAATGCAACTATTACATTATATATGGGACATATTAATGTCCTACAATCCTGGACATTTGCCCTTTGTAATGTTTTATGTCAGGACACACCTGCCCAGGGAGGGGCTGTCCCTCCTAATGTGGGACAGGTGGTAAGCGTATGCCTACAGCCAGCTATACCCATACCTACCATAATGATCTACCTCCGAGATGGCACTAACAGACACATGATGCGGACACACACACACATTACAGTCACACGGAGACGCACACGGCACCCTCAACACACACATACACAGACTACGGTGCTCACAAGCACAATTGGACACAGTACCTACGTGGACCGCAACACCGGCAGCGGTAACTAAATGTCCCTTCATATCATCATACTATTACTCGCGGTTGTACTGTTCTGGTACTATGTTCTTTCGGTCTTTCAGCCTCGTGGTTACGCATGTCGGTATGTTACACATTCCATAGTTGGCGGTATCCTATTTATTTGTACCTCTGAGGTGTTATGAATGTCGTTGACCTATCTATATATATTTGCAGATATCGCTGACTCCGTATATATCAACATATATCACTCTATCGCCCTTTCTATCTGTATTATATATATGTATATATGTGTACATATATATATATATATATATATATATATATATATATGACGGGGAAAGTGACAGGCAAGCTACACCTTTCATTGTGTACTTGTTGGTGTATACTGTTTCCTGGACTCCACATGTTTGTGTCTGTACCTGTCACATTACACACCTGCTGTAGGTTAGGGTTACCAGCTGTCCCACTCTGCGAGGGACAATCCTTCTTTGGGCAGTTGTGTCCTGCAAAATATTTGTGAACATGGCAAATGTCCTGGGATTTTAGAACATACTTATTTCCTATAGTTTATGTAATAGTTGCATAAAACAGTTATTCTGTATCTGAACCACCTATATGTTCTAGAAACAGAATAAGTAGGTAAACATTACAAGGATGAGCTTTTATCTAGGCAAAACAGTGAAGTTCTGCATTTTGTACTGGCCGGGTGTATGTGTCGGCCTGCAGACATCTGACGTATGTCCCACATTGGTCATTTGAAGAGGTGGCAACCCTACCATAGGTACATCT
Source organism: Protopterus annectens (assembly GCF_019279795.1). Classification (NCBI taxonomy): domain Eukaryota; kingdom Metazoa; phylum Chordata; order Ceratodontiformes; family Protopteridae; genus Protopterus; species Protopterus annectens. The sequence goes on from NC_056751.1 coordinate 477,971,897, forward strand.
TGCCTAGCAATAGTGTTAGGTGATTCTATACATGATTGCGTGTTCTACACCTGGCAGTGGTCGTTTTACCCTTCAGAGCAGGCGCTATTAGTACAGGGGTGAATAATGCTGGTTTCACCTGTTCTGGACATCATTGACAGTGATCTGCGTGATATTTGGTGTAGCTTATCCCTGTTTCGCGCATATCCATATAGTCATATTTAAACGTCGCTTACCAGCAGTGGGCAATGCATATTCCTGGTAACGTGTGCTAAACATGATCTGCTGACCTGCATCTGACATGCATTACTCGTGCCTTCGGGATTACATTACATCCCTTGCAGGACGTGGGACCGGGAACATGCACGATGGTCACTGCATTTAACATATGGCCATCTGGGATTTGTACACGTGTTATGTCGTTTTGTACGTGGAGTATACTATGGCTGTTACTCCATACTGCACTCACATGGGTAACTCAGTTAGTTTACATATTGATGAGTCCACTTAATGGTATGTCCATGTGATGTTTACTGGATGTGCTCCGGCATTGGGTATGTATATCTCAGTGAGCCACAGACGATACTGTGCTACACCTTCAAATGACCGTGGGTGGAGCATGCTGGGGTGATGAATACCTGTTATGGGTACACCCCATGCTTTGGCACAACATCCATGATTATATTATGTGCAGCCCCTCATTAACGCAGCAGGGACTCTGTGCTGAGTGTGTGCAGAACAGTGCTTATACACATGTGCTCCCACGATTGCCTCTGCTCCTCTATGCGACAGTTGGTTACTCAATGTTTTGGCAACAGCGGACACTGTATGCCCCATTTGGTGTATGGCCTCTGACAGTTGGCCGTGAACCTACCGTTGTACCTGGGAACCTATACACACAGCACCACCATATGGTGATAGGCGCATGATTTGTTCAGGTGTTGACATTCCTTGTTCCTATAGCTGTTGTGTGTACAATGTTTGAGGGCTGCCTATGTGGGATTCACACAGTGGGCCACCTATACATTACAATTTACAGGTGGTCGTGCTTGTGTGCCATCCATTTTACTGTGTGTGCAGGTGGAGAAGTGTGTCAGTCCGTAGGAGCCTACACTGTCAGAGTATGTGCTATACGTTCCCTCTTTGCCAAGGCGTAGGCATATTGGGCATGTCTCCGTCTGCCTACTGGGGCTGGCACAGTGTGTTCATGGTCTGAATCCCTCTGTGCCTGTGATGGCCTTGGCAATTGCGGTGGGCTATGAGGGCCTTCACCATTTTGTCCCTGCTGCAGCTGTTTCCGCAGGATCATATTATGTAGCATGGCACATACTATGACAATGTGGGCACACGTGCCTGGAGAGTACTGCAAGGCTCCACCAGATGTGTCCAAGCACTGGAACCATGATTTCAGCATCCCAAACACACTCTCTATGATGATTCTGGTTTGTGCGTGTGCCTCATTATGGCGTTCTTGCATGGGTGTGTGTGCATTTCTGATGGGAGTCATCATCCACAGCTCCAGTGCATAGCCAGCATCCCCACAAGGTGGCCATGTGGGATGTCCCCCCTGACAAATACCTGATACAGCTGTGAGGCATGCCAGATATGGGAGTCATGGTAGCTTCCAGGGCTGCCAGCACACACATCCATGATAATGCCCTGGGCATTGCACACGACCTGGCAGTTGATGGAGTGGAATCCCTTGCGGTTTATGTAGCACCTACCATGCTCACCGGGTGATGACTTGATTTGTATGTGCGTGCAGTCTATCGCACCCAGTACCTCTGGGTAGTGTGCCACACAGTGGAAGTGACGCATATTGCTGACCAACTCCTCCTGAGTTCGGGGGAAGTATATATGCTCATTGGCATGTGGTAACATGGCATCCAGGAACTGGTGTAGTACCCTGGATGCTGATGCCTGTGAGATCTCCATTATATCTCCAGTTGGCCTTTGAAAGGTACCTGTGGCTAGTATTCGCATGCTTACACATACCTTCGTGTCCACTGGGATGGGTTCCCCTCTGTTATTTCTGGTTCTCAGGCGTGGCCAGCACAGCTCCACTATTTGCTGTAAGATGTCCCTGTCCACCCTGTAACGCTCTACTATCTCCAGATCATGTAGCCCCTGGTAGGTTACCCTTGGTCTGAACACTCTTCTCCTCCTTTGGGGCCTGTGGTGGTTGTCGGCATCATCCTCCACAACACCGTCAGTCTCTAACACATGCTGATGAATCACAGCTATGGCAGCTCCCAACATGTACATTTTAAAAGTTCCCCGTGTGTTTACACCTATGGTGCAGTGTTTGGGAATTCACAGGTGTGTGCAGTGTGCTTTCACACTTTATACTATTGTGCAGTGAACACCGATGATGTCATAGGGTGTGTATGTACGATCGTAGCTACAGGGTATCTTATGTATTTTACTACTGGAACTACTATTGTGGTGCCTTTGGTGTTGAATTACATTTGGCTGCCGTGGATTACCTCTTGACCTTCCTTTTACATTTCTGCACGTTCCACCTACCATTTTCTGGCATGCATCCAGCAGCCTGCTTTCATTTGTACTTTCCTAGACCTGGCGTATCTTGCGTAATGTGTGCTATTGCCGGTCTACTGTCAGTTTGCTTTGCTCTGCCAGATCTCCTGTCTTTGCAATCCAATGCCTCCCCTCCTTTCTTTGCATTCTGATGCCTCCCCTATCCTGTTTTGCAGGTTTCTGTGAGCAGACTTGACAGCTGCCGACGATTGGCCGCTGTGAGTTAATTGGTGTTAATTGCTCATTAGTACGCCAATTGCCCTACTTCGGCATTTCCTTCTTTTCTTCCCCTGACCTTCCTGTTTGTGCTATTGTTCTTGCCGCGTGCATCCGCTTACTGGGTTTTGGGCACGTTTTCATCCCCGTACACATGCACTTTTGGGCACCATGTGTGCTCTCAACTAAACGATTCTATACCTTCCTCCCCACCCCTGTCCTGCAGCTTTGCTTAGCAATGGCCAGGCCAGTTTGCATTGCTCCAATGTGCTTGCTGCTACGGTGGCACACCCCTCTGCTGATGTCATGTATCTCCTCTGAGCCACTCTTTGGTATTATAGCGCTGCACCGTATGGTTCAACCTTCATCCGGCGGGACATTTGCTATTCAGTATTATCTGCCGCATTTGCATGGCATTGACTACTAATTCATAGTTACCGTGCTGAACACTGTCGCAGGTCCTTAGCAACCCTTGCACCTTGGTTGTGGTGTTCCATGCCTACCATTGTGTATTATGGTGTAAACCTGATTTGTATTACATTGCAATTTTATGACATTTTTATATATTTTCTTTATGTTCCAGTTTGCGCACACATGCCCTGCGGTTGTACTGTGCGTTACTGTGGACATGACATTAAATGTTGTTTTTTAGGTGTTGTGCATCTTTTCTTATGCCATTGGCTGTGTATTTAGCCATTGGCATATGTTAACTTTGTAATATATGAGTCTGGTCCGCTTTCAAAGCTCCGATGTTCTGTTTGGGAAAATGTAAACCGTGTTTTTTGGTTTACATTTCCATGGGCTTACACTACACCTGCACCACTTCATGAATCACTATCTGCCTTCATTTGCATGGTGCGATACTGCGCATGGGGTGATTAGCATACCTATGCCGAGGGCTGCGCAGTTCTGGCGTACGCCGGTAGTGCACGTGGTATTGGATCGTACCTGAATCGCTCGATGGCCATATTTGGCGTTATTCTGCCTACGCTACGCCTGCGCCTGGCGCAAGCTTCATGAATCCCGGGGATATTTTTTTATTTTTGAAATATTATCACACTGAAATCTTTTCAAAGAATATTATTTGTAAACACTTAGGATTTCACTGATTCATCACTCATATTATATGTCAGAGTATCTACACAATGCATTATGTCCTTACTGCTTAATTGTGTGTTAGTTCACCTTGCTGAATAGATTTCTCTATAGGGCAAGAGACAGAAAAGAAATATGCAATTCTACAGTACTTGAATATGGATAAACCCTTAAATGGGCTTATTTAGGTCTTGTTGATTTATAAAAATAAATATTATTTAAAAAAAAAATTTTACTTTCCAGCCACAATGGATAACCTGCCTAAGACAAACAAACTGATGTTTATGGCTAATAAATGATATTTGGTATGCGTAGTCTGCTGACATTTTTTCCAGTTTCTGGATAAGCTGTAAATTGTACCAAATGCAGCTTATTTTTCTTGCTTTCCAATAGCTTGTGCACAGAGAAACTAAGGGTAAGATGCTTTTACTTATTAGGCTACATTATTTTGAAGTTTCACATTGAAATTACTAGTTTACTAATCATGGAAGCCAATATGACCCCACAAACGCACATATTCATAATACCTCACCTATTTACAACCAGTCCACAAAGTTAATACTCGCATGACTGTTTTGCAGCCATATTTGTGTAGCATTTCTAAGAACCTGGTCTTTGAGTATTTTAGTTGCTGCATGCATACAATGGTCATTTCCCTGTTTTGTGCTCTGTTAGCGTAAAACATATGTGCAACCATTGTGATCATCCAGTTTTAACTTCAAAAGTTCCAGATGGTTGACCATTTCATTCAGTATCTTCTTCTTTCTGGCTATGCCAAGTCCCTATGTATAGAATGGACATGAAGCAAGAAAACCAGATTGACCAGTTGTCATTATGTACACTAGGTGTTTTGTGCTTTAACCACTTTTCAATGCAGTGACATCCCACCCTTGACAATGGCAGTACGTGCATTGCTGTGACGAGTGGTGTATGCTTTCATATTTACACAAAAACTGAATCCCTGGGTACAGTTCAAAGCTGTTTGGCAGGACTGAGATGACTGTGTTTTACTGTAGCATAGATCATTTGTAAAATACTCTCCAACAAGGGATGCATGTACAGACATTGCCCGGTAAAAATCAAGTCCAGCACAGCTGCTGTGAAACAGACAGAAAAAAGCGAACAGCTATCAAGCTTAATGCTTGTTAGACGTGGCTTTAATGTTTAGCAAGCATTTTAAAAAAGTAAACAAAAACAAAATTAAACAAACCAAAAAAATCAACTAGGAAAACTCTCTGCAGCAGTAGTTATAACAGCCTGCAATTTTTCTTTCCCTTCACAAAGCATGGTTTTCATTTAGCCAAGTGAAAAAACATAGAAAACTAAGGCAATTATGTGCATGTGTAAATATGAGTGAGTCTGTGTGTGTGTGTGTGTGTGTGTGTGTGTGTGTGTGTGTGTGTGTGTGTGTGTGTGTGTGTGTGTGTGTGTGTGTGTGTGTGTGTGTGTGTGTGTGTGTGTGTGTGTGTGTGTGTGTGTGTGTATGTGTGAGTGTGTGCGTGTGTGGGGGGCTAGAAAGAGATAGAGTGAGAGAGACAGAAAGAGAGAGCGTGCATATCTCTTAATTTCCCTGGAAAGGCACAACATCAGGATACATGGTTTACACAATAATAAGAAACTCTAATGTCTGCCATTAGAGGCTAACTGTAATCATCATAGTTTCTGGTAAGCTGTGTAAAGGCTGAGGTTTATCATAATGTAGGCTCCAACACTACAAAGTAGACATTCAAATCAAACCAAATATCTAAAGACATCTTGAATGATTCTAGTGAGTTACATTTCCTTTCTTGAAATGACAGTCTGTTCCATGACCTCAATACTTTGGGAGATAAACCTTGATCGAAAAGTGGTTCTGTATTTTGCTATTTGAAAGGTATAATTTGCCACATGAGACATTCACTCTATTTTTAGCATCTGAATATTGAGCAAAAGTGCATGATAGGCTAGGCAAACTCTGCCATGTAACCAGCAAAAACTGATAGAAAACAAATTTAGCTTAATGTTCTTGATATATGATTGTTTTGCATTCCATAATTATTTTGGCAAATTTTCTCTGAGCATCTGCTAATATGGAGAGGTCACCTCCTGTATATGTATAAGATAATTGGTTGTATTTAATCTGAGGACTAAAATATGTAAATAATTTCAATAGGACTGCAACAAATCTTGTCCAGAAATTTCTCAGAATTAGGCTCATAATATGCATTGCCTTTGCCTTAAAAGCACTTGCATTTTTTTAATGCAAGTTATCATTTATGTAGACCAATGTTTCTGTATTCACTCACTTACTGTATAACATAAATTCCCAACATTTATGATTGTTCATGTCTGAAATGACCAATATTCTTAACACTAGTCTTAGTTGGATTGATATTAAGACCTATTCTTTTTAACCATTCATCTAGTTAGGGCACATATGAATTGAAAGTAAAATAATCTGTTAATGATGTTAAAATTGTTCCACTTTTAATAAAATTAACATGTTTTGGCAGCCAGTACATATTATTTATAGGCACAAATGAAAATTCAGTGTTGAACCCTATAAGGCCTAAAATGAACAGGTCTATGTCAAATAATGGAATGGCCACATTGTCAAATGTCATCGCTTCAAAAATGCAGGCCATCAACCCCCTCCCAATGTAGGGGGCTGCCCCCCACTAATTATACATTCCAACTCCAAGATTACACTACAGTGGGAACAAGGGCAAATTTCCTAATCCCTGCTGTAATGCAATCTCAGTCAGAATGGTTCAATGGCCTGCATTGTCAATGAGATGATACGCCCGACAATGTGGCCATTTGATTATGTAACATACACCCAGAATTAACTGCTTTGGGGCACCAGTAGCAATCTCTCATCGGTATGAAAAGTGGTCCTTAATCTTAATACATTGACATCTATATCTAAGCCAGCACCTAACCCATTTAATAACAGAACATTTCATCTTATGCTATAGCAAAGAACTAATTGCCATTGCATGAGGGATTCTAACAACAGCATTTGATACATCTAAGTATATACAACCCACACTAAGACCATTATCAAAGGCTGCAGTAAACCAGTTTCAGAAAACCGAGTCAACATTGGAGAAAAAAAAAATATTTTCCTTATAAAATCATGTTGTTTATCAATGCGTGTTAATGTATCCTCATGGAAATTTTGATGTGATAATAAACATCTCTCAAGGTATTTGCCCATAATTGATGTCAGATTTATTGGATGACAGTTAGTAGTATGGTCAAAAGATCAACTCTTATGTATTGGTACAGTATTTGGCAGCCTTCATGAATCAGGAACAGTACTGGTCACTAATAAACATATTATATAATGTGGATAAAGTGAGTATCTGTTGGCCAGAAATTTTATGAATAAAAAAGTTTGATATAGAATCAGGGTTAGCACCACTGCTCTTTTTATCCATATTTAAAGCAGATTTCAATATGTTCTATGCAATTGATGGAAATAAAGTGTAACCTTTATCTGAAACTGGGATTTTATCAATAAGATTATTAGTATTTAGTGAAACTAAGGTGGTTAAGTAGTTTTTATACTTGTATTACAAGGAATTACACCTGATTAAGAACAGGGCTATGTTTAGTCTTAACATTTCTGAGAGTGCTGACATAACTATAAAACTTTTTTTAAGATCAGTATTCTTAGTGCCTGTTTATAAGTAGTTTTGGATATCCTACTTGATTTTTCAATAATCTGCATTATTTTTTTCTTTAAGGAGCTTGAACCAAATTGTTTAAATAATTCGTAGCTCCTTCTTTTTTTTATTTACTCATTTAGTTTCCTGTTGCACTATGGTTGTAAAATCCATTTCTTGCCAGTTACTTTAACCCTTTGCACATCTTTATAGCTTTGAGCATTTGCTCTCAAACTTCTTGCAAGTTGTCAGTTGTACAGATGGACCTTCAGTGTTCCAATCTAGATCATTAATATCTTCAGAATTCATTAATTACTAATACTTGAGCAGTCATAACTTTTTATAACCATTTGAAAAGTATTAATATGGGAATCTATGGTAAATTCTAAAGCCAAATGATCAGATGTCCCCAATAGATAAAAATACTTAATATTATAACTTTTACTACAAATGTTAGTAGGCAATAGATCCATAGTTTTATTATTTCAAGTAGCAAAATCAATCATCTGAATGTATCTCTCAATGTCATTAAGTCATAAAATGCATGTTGTTTCAGAGAACCGCATGTTCCTTACCCCGGGTTAATATTAGGAAAAGTAAAGTCTCATAGGATTATCAGGTTTTTAAAATTCCATCTGTCAACCATTAATTGTAAATACTGAGTTTGCTGCACAACATTCATTTGTGGGCTGCAATAGCAAGTTATATGTAAACTGGCAGTATTGAAAAAACTGTTAGTTCAATGGCGAGAAACTGCATATCAATATTAGTCCATGATAATTTTGGGAGTAGGGAATCATGGTCAAAAGCAGCAAACACATCTCCATTGTCAGTTCTTAGGCATTCATATTTGTTAAATGTTAATATGTAGACCATTGCTTTGCCATGCCTCAGTGACAGCTATAATAGAAAGTTGTGTCTAACTAGCTTTAGCTGATAATTCCCCAATCTTATTTGTAAGACTGTGTGCATTAGTGTTGCAATCTTTCTACTCTAGTAAGCCTATAAGTCAGTGATTTGAGAGTGGAGGGAAAATGTGTGGCAAAATCATGGACATTCATCAAAATCAGGGGCAGCTGAGAGGCAAGGAGTACATGTGTGTGTGATGGGTGTGGGGGGGTTGCAGTGCCTTGAACTGTTTGTCTTTCATTAATTTAATCACGGTTAGATTAAACATCAGAGGTATATTTAGTTGAGAAAGTGGCTTTAATTGCTGAATGCACATGCGTGTGGTGTGTGTGTGTGTGTGTGTGTGTGTGTGTGTGTGTGTGTGTGTGTGTGTGTGTGTGTGTGTGTGTGTGTGTGTGTGTGGACATTAAAAACGTACATAACTTATATTTCGTATGTAAAATGCTTCCTTCAGCAACAATTTTATTTTGTATGTAAAATGCTTCCTTCAGCAACAATTACACATGTCACATTAGTTTTGAAACATTAGATGGAAGAACTATTTTATATCAAAATATAAGGAAAAATATGTGTTAAAAATATGAAACAGTTTAAATTAGCCAATTATCTAAGGTCAATAATACCCTTAAGGGTGGGTGTTATAGGGAAATAATAGACCTTCCACAGGCAAAAAAAAGCCCTCTGCTGGCAGTGTCAGGCCTCACAACAACCCTGGACAGTCCATTATTTCCCCAATAATGCCTTTTCTGCCAGGCATTCTATGCTGATGTCTGCTAGGTGGCAGTACTGCAGTTAGCCAGCTCTGCCTCCTCTAACTTAGAACATTAAAGCTGATTAAGGGTGTACACTCTCACCCCCATTTGCCTTGATATTTCAGAAATTGTCTCAGTATATGAACCCAAGTTGGCTGACTGACAGAGCCGTATCACCTTTCTGACATAAGATACAGTTAAATTCAGAGATTTCAGCATTTAATTGTAGCCTACTCCATGTATTAACTACACTTTTGTTAGAACATTTTACCTGTATAACCTGGCACTTATATCTTTGAAGACTAGTCATTCGTATTGTTAGACTTTGGTTGTTAATTATTCAATATTTAAAATCTGCAGTACTTATTTATCTCTATATTTATAAATAATCACACAATGGCAAAAGAAACTCATGAATCTGACTAGTCAAAGCAATTCTCAGCCATGAGTAAATTCCTTAGTTACTTACCGTAAGACTGGCAGCCCCATTCAAAAAAAAAATAAACAAAAACAAACAAAAAACAGTGGCATTTAGTGAGAAAATGTAAATATACTATATACCTTTGCAGGTCTTAAGTAACCACCTTTAAAATACTCTGCATCTCACACCAAATGCATACTCCTATGTGTTTATGCTTAGGTGCACCTACTTCTATGAAAACGAACCTTCAAAATTACTTGTGATAACACACTTAGCTCATTAACTTTATTTCTATACCCATAATTAAACAGTATAATATAAGACATGATGATCACTGAAGTTTTATTTGAATTTATATTTTATTTTTACCACTGTTTTACACTGTTTATAGGTAGTAAGGGATAGCTTTTAGAAAGGAAGATATGCTTTAATTTATATTTTCTTGTTTTACCTTTAATTTTCACTGTTGGTTATTAGAAAGGGATAGGTTTTTCACAGGCAAGCTCTAGCCATTCCAAGGAGCTTTGTCAGCTATAAAGTCACACGGACTAAAGAGAGGACAGTCTAGGGCTTATTTAAACAATCCTAGCTTGGTTTGTGATTTATTGTAGAGTTGACTGGTAAGAGAAGTTTTATTTGAATTTATATTTTATTTTTACCACTTTTTTCACTGTTTGTAGGAAGGAAGGGATAGTTTGAAGACAAGAAGATTTACTTTGATTTATATTTTGTTGTTTTACCTTTAATTTTCACTGTTGGCTTTTAGAAAGGGATAGGTTTTTGACAGGCAAGCTCTAGCCATTCCAAGGGGCCTAGTAAGCTAAAACGTCACACAGACTGCAAAGAGGATAATCCAGAGTTTATCTAAACAATCTTATCTTGTTTGTGATTTATTGTGAAGTTGACTGATAGGAGACGTTTTATTTGAATTTATATTTTATTTTTGCAACTGGTTTTCACTGTTTGTAGGAAGGAATAGATAGCTTATAGACATGGTTTACTTTGATTTATTTTTAGAAAGGGATATGTTTTTGACAGGCAAGCTCTAGTTATCCTAAGAAGTCTAGTCAGTTATAAAGTCACACTGACTGCAGAGAGGACAATCCAGAGCTTATCTAAGCATTCCTATCTTGGTTTGTGATTTATTAATCTTTACTGTTAAAAAGAAGTGTGACTGCAAGCGATAGCATACAACGTAAAGGAGTTACAGCTTCTGTCTGACTTAAAGAAATTGTACGGTCAGAACAACAACTTTATGGTACTTAATATTTAGTTGTATATTGATTGTGTAATTTTTCTCATATAAGCTGACTTAAGTTCTCTTTGAATTCTGTGGTTACTAATTTTGATTATTCTTTTATAATTTTTTATTCGATTGAACTGAATATGGATTCCTTAAATGAGTATGCCATTAATGATTTGCTAAAGCACAAGTATCTTGTGCGGTGTAATAAATGCTATGTATATTTATAGATAACACCTGGTAACACTGGTGATCTGTGTTCCTTATGTCAAAAGTTGGATGATTTGCTTACCATTATTAGAAGTAAACATAGACTTACTGATGATTGCACTTGTGTGATTGGCATGGCTTGGAGAACTGTTGCTACATATATTAAGGACTAGACTGGTGAGATAAATAATGTTAGGTAAGGAGCAAATAAAACACATATAGGAAATGATGTCTCTATTGTCTGAAAAGATCACTCAACCTCTATGAAACAAGATGATGCCCCTGACAACTTTGGAATTCTGGATACAAGTATTCAGCAATTTGAGAATTCAGAGTGTTTAGAAAGAAACAAAAAAAAAAAGAAAGAAAGGAAGAAGTTCGCAACAAGTGACAAGGAAGAAAATTAAACTGATAAATGTCTGTAAAGTAAACAGAATACATACTAAGAAGGACATTGCCTTGTTATGTAATGCACTGATTACATAGTCTACAGAAAAAGGAATCATTCTTTCAAAAGAGAATGTAGAAAAAAGAGACAATTCGCAGGTGAAAAGGAAGAAATCAAAACAGAACTTGGAAGGATTGAAGAACATTACTGTAAGAAAAAAGAAGAGAAAGACAGATGATCACTACATGGCTCAAGCTGTGGATGTGCAAACCAGCTAGATGAGAATTGTATGCTTGCAAATTTAACATGCAGTGAAAACAGTTGGATTAATAAGACTAATGGTGATGAAGATATTTCCTTTGTAACAATTGATAGAGGAGATATTACGGTAGTAGAAGTTGAAGACTCTTCAAATCTGGTCAGAAAAGATATTCTTGTTGTGACGCCCATGCACTGGCCCAGTAATCAAGGAGCTTCAATCCTCACCACTAATACCAGTGAGGGTCATCCACATTGGGAAAAGTACATACACAGTAAAGTACAATTTCCTTTAAGAGCACACAGAGATCACAGTCTGGGCCAGATTTTCCCTTTCTCTCCAGATCCCCAATAAGACTCCCCACTGGCACAGCTATAGAGTGGAGTCCTTAGCCAGGGTTCCAAGCCAAATACTCCCAGCGCTCCCTCTGTCCAACCAGTGCTTCCAGTCCCTGCCCAAGTAGTTCACACACACACACACACACACACACACACACACACACACACACACACACACACACACACACACTTTGAGATATGAGTTATATACAAACACACAGACACTCCTGGGGAAGTGTGGCACAGTTTCTCCAGTTGGGTCTATATTATATGCTCGAAGTTTTAAAACTTCAATGCTCATATAATCGACAGCATATGAGCGAAGTTTTAAAACTTTGAACATATAATAAAAAATAAAAATAAAAAAAAACTACTTCAATGCTCTGAGCGGGTGGGGGCAACCCTCCTGCACCCCTCACCACTTAAATATACCAAGTACGAGATTGCACTACAGTGAAATAAATGGAAATATTCCCTATGGTGCTCTCACTTCACTGTAGTGCAATCTCAGAGTTGGTATATTTAAGTACTGGGGGTGTAGGGAGTGCATCCCCTCACGCTGTGGGTCTAGGGGGGCTTGCCCCCCTTCTCAGAGCATTCAGATAGATTTTTTGTTTTTGTTTATTTTTTATTGTATGTTCGAAATTTTAAAACTTCGTTCATTTGCTGTCGATTATATGAGTGTCAAAGTTTTAAAACTTCGAACATATAATATAGACCCACTGCAGCTATGCTCCCTTCTCTGGCCAGGCTATAAGGTAGAAATCACTGCCACCAACCACTAATACTGGCTACTAATAAGGCCCTTACCAAAGGGTGCCCAATTTTACTGTGCAATATTATTATTATCTAATTAGTAAGTATGATGAACAGCAAGGCTTATTGGAGTGGCTTGGACAGTATCACTATATACATGCAATGTACTCTAGAGCTTAAATAATCTTTACACAAACAGCCACAGTTGAAAGGTTTAAAAATATTTAATAATAAATAATAAAAACACAAGACAAATCTCCTCAGTTCAACACAGTGCTAGTCAAGAGTTCAGACACAGGAAAATGCTTAAAATAATACTGTAGAATAGTCTGACATAAATATAGAAAACAGATTGGAGACATGTACTTATTAAACTTGTCTTTAAGGGGAAATGGGAGTAGGACAAATCCAGTCATATAGACCCTTAAGTCTACCTTCATGTTGTGGAAAAATAATGGAGAAAGTAATATTGGATAAGTTATTGTCAGAATTGGATAGGTTGGAACTTGAAACCAGATTTCAGCATGCATATGTTAAAAATAGATCTATTACTACCTGTTCGATTCTCGGCTGGAGTGCATTCTGTATGGAGTCTGCATGTCTTCCCCGCGGTCGAGTGGCGTTCGAAAGACATGCGTGAATGGGTGTGCCTTCGTTGAAGGTTGGGCATCAGGCTGGCAACTCGGCACCATAAAAATCTACTGCCAATCATGAGTGGACCGGAGTTCCGCTGTGGCGACCCCTAACCGGGAAAAGCCAAAAAGACAAAAACAACTACCTGTAACATTATGTTCTATAACAATATAATAACAGCTATGAATGAAAAATTCTGCTGTGATGCAATTTGTATAGATTTAACTTCAGCATTTGACAGGGTTATGCACAAAATACCGATCAATAAATTTCAACAACTGGCTATCAATGTACTCTTGATAAGATGGACAGCTGCATGCCTTACAAATAGGGCATAGGTTCATAGGTTCATAGGTAGGTAGGTACTAGGCTATTGGCCCAAGGGCCTAAGTAAGCCTAGCCAACAAAGTTCCCTGGCTTATGCCAACCCAAGAAAGTTAATTTCCTGTGCCCCTGTCGAGCAGAGCCATAGAAGTGATCCCCGGGGTGTATTTCCTATTTCCCATCCATTCATCAAGATTTTTCTTGAAGAGTGTTAATGAGGAACTTTGCTTGACATAGATGGTTAGCTTGTTCCAGTTTATGGGAAGTCTCTGGGACAGGAATCTATCCCTCCAGCAAGTCCTGTTTATTGTGGTGACAAGCTTTAGGTCCCTAGAGTGTATAGCTTGGAAGGATTGGGATTTCTTTAGGTGTAGCATGTCCAACAGCTCTGGGTTTGACATAGCTTTATATGTTAGGCAGAGATCACCTCGGAGTAGGCGATATGCTACAGACTAAAGCTGGAGTTTTTTGAGACGATCAGTGTAGGGCATCTGTTTGAGGTCAGTATTTCTCTTTGTGAGGTACTTCTGTGGCCTTTCCAGCTGCTGCAGATGTCTTGTGAGGTACATTCCAAAAGGGGCGTTGTACTCTATAATGGGTCTAATGAGTGTTGAGTAGAGGGAAACAATGACCTCTTTTTTCCTGGATGAGAATCCTTTTGTGATGAGGTGTGCTATTTAGAAGGATTTCCTGACTACTGTGGCAATGTGATTATCAAAGGAGAGACTACTGTCCACCCGGGTCCCAAGGTCTCTTATCACACATTCGGTGCTAAGAAGACTGCCATCTTTGTGGTAGTTCATGGGTACAGAGTTTTTACCAAAGGGGATAACAATGCACTTTTTGGCACTGAGCTTGAGGCCATGGCTCTGACACCAGGCATCTCTCTCTCAGTGAGGCCCTTCTGTAGGATGTCCACATCATTTGGGGACTTGACTATACCTCCTAGTTTGCAGTCATCTGTGAACTTCATTAGCCAGAGGCCTTCTGTGTTAGCCTGTACTTCAGAGAAGTAGATACCAAACAGGAGAGGTCCCAGGACTGAACCCTGTGGTACTCCACTTGCCACTGGATTGAAGTCAGATTTGGAGTCTGCAACTTTTACAATGTGGATTCTGTCAGTGAGCCAGTTGGCAACCCATCATGTGACATAGGGATTTATACCTAGTTTAGTGAGCTTAGCTATAATTCCATGGGGAATGGTGTCAAAAGCTTTGGCAAGGTCAAGATAGGCTGCATGAACCACCTTACCTGTGTCTACAGCTTTGGTCACTGCCTCAAAGAAGTCAACCAGGCTCAGGAGGCAAGATCTGCCTTTCACAAACCCAAACTGGGTGGGGTACAGAGTTTGGAGGTTGCCCATGTCTTTATTTATGAATTTCATAATGATACATTCCATGACCTTGCAGGCGAGGCTCATCAGGCTAATAGAGCGATAGTTCCCAGGATCGGTGGTGGCTCCCCCTTTGTAGAATGGGATAACTGTTGCTGTGTGCCATTCAGTGGGCACAAAGCCTGATGTGCGGCTATAATTGAACATGGTGCTTAGGTGGGGAGCCAGTTCGTTCTGAAGTGCATGTAAAACGCAGCCTGGGATGTTGTCCGATCCCATGGATGCTGTGTTTTTGGCTTTAGAGAGTGCTGATTTTACCTGTAGAGTTGTGATTACAGGGACTCTGCATTCTTCCTGTATAGATATGGGCCCTTTAGGGGGCGAGAGGGGGGTAATGTTAGCACTGAACCTATCTGCCAGGATGTTGGCAATATCAGTTGGTTCTGTAATTTTTGTGCCATTGTGCTGTAACTCAGAGCAGATCTCGGTGTTGCCATTGAGATTCTTGACATAGCTATAGAATGCTTTGTGGTTGTCCTTAGAATCAGTGGCAATCTTATTTTCATAGCTAGCTTTGGAGGATCTTATAAGGGATCTCAGCTTCTTGCTGAAGCTGACCAGGGAGCTCCTCCACACATGGGATTTTACTCTCTTTTGCAACAATTTCTTCCTTCTGTTGTAGCGTTTGTTTATGGCAGGAAACCACCAGATTGGCTTCCTTTTTTTGGAGGATAGTGTCTTGGTTCTGTTTGGGATAGCATGATCCATGCAGTTGTGTAAGTGCTTATAGAGTGTATTTGTGTAGGATTCAGCAGTCATAACTGTATTGTCCTTCTGCATGGGTGTCATGAAGTTCACCACTTCTGTCTGAAGAAGCATGAAGTTAGCTTTGGAGAAATTTTTTACTGTGGTTTCCTTAATGGGGGGGGTGGGGTTGGGATGTGGATATCTAGGGTGATTAGCTTATGGTCGGATCTGACCAACAAGGAGTTGACTACAGGTGTGGAACACTGGTCACTCATGTTGGTAATGACTAGGTCTAGGATATTGTTGCCACTGGTGGGAGTGTGGATAAGTTGATCCAGGGCATTGAAATTTTTGAATTCCAGAAAGCGCTGAGTGAAGGAGTTGGTACATGAGTAGTTTTCCCAGTTAATGGTGGGGTAGTTGAAATCGCCTAATATTAGCGTGTTTGCTTGACCCTTAATATTTTCCAGTACATCAAGAAAAGAGGAGTGGGAATCCTGGGGCATGGTGGGGGAGCTGTAGCAAGCTACAATTTGGATTGCAGTTTTGCCTAGAGTTAGTTGCACTTGGATAACCTCGGCTGCATTATGCTGAGCAACTAGCCTGGAGGTGTGGATATCCGTAATGAGTACGGACAAACCTCCGCCTTTGGTGTTCCGGTCCAGGTTAGATGGCCGAAAAGTGTGGTATGAGTTATAGCCTGGTAATGCAGGGGTGCTCTCTGGAGCCTTGATCCAGGTCTCAGTCACTGCACAGACATTGATGTTCTCCATTTTAAGGAGTGCCTCGAGTGAGTGCATTTTGAGATTTAGACTTCTAGCATTGAGTAGCATTACCCTCAGTTTCTGCTTGCCTGTTCCTGTTATGGTGGTGAATTTGTCATTTGAACCTTGCCTAAGAAAGGCACTATAGGGGTGGCAAGAGCCTTTGCCAGTATTCAGAATCCAAGGGGTGACAAGTGCAGGTCATCTCTGGCAAAGCATCGTGGTCTGTCGACCATGTCGTCCCAGGCAGACAGATACTGGATCCCCTTAGAATGACACCAGAAGCTTAGCCAATTGTTGAAGTAAATCATTTTGTCCTTGTACTGCAGTATCATTCTGGTCGATGGCAGGATGCTACTCAGGGCTAGGGTCATACCTGCATGGGCTATAAGATTGGAGAGTTCTTCCATGTCTCTTTTCATGTAGTCCAGGGAGGTATATCTCAGGTCATTCACACCAACATGGGCAATCACAAAGTCATATTTGTACTTGTTGTGGAGTGACCTGAGTGAGTGGGTTATGTGTCAGATCCTGGCAGCTGACAGGCAGCTGACAGTGACCTTCTCCTTGTTTAGCCTAGTGAGTGGGACATCATTGTGCCTGACTATAGAGTCACCTATGACTAGTGTGTTAGGTACGTTGTTTTGCCTTATGGGCTGTGGTTGAGTGGCACACTGAGTCTGTGGGCTATGTGTCATTTGGGTTGTGTTGGTGGTGGGAGGTTGCTTGCGTTTCTGCTTTGGAGGTCTCTGTTTCTTGAACAGATTATTATTGAGAGCCTCCACGAATGTCTTTGTGTTTCTATGTGTGGATTTTCGTGGTGTAGGTTTAGTGGGACTATGTGATGAGTGTGTTGTGGTGCAAGTGTTTACCTTCTCCTCTTGACTATCAAGTTCAGTCTTGGTTGGAGAGAGTTTTACCTCCAGTTTGGCTAGATAAGTGCATCTGTCACAGGTTATAGTGTTGGGTGGTAGGAGGAGAGGGTTGTGTGTGTACATGAGGCAATTGCTACATTGCCCCAAGATGCCCAGATTCATCAGATAGACAGGAGAGAACACTGGGAGCTGACCCTTGGACATGCCTGAACAAAAAAATATTTTCCTCTAGACAAGTGAGGAAAGTGAGCACAAGAGCTGTTTTTCTCTAAGCAAGTGAGGAAAGTAAGTACCACAATTGTTTTCCTCTTGGTAGTGAGGAAGTATGAGTCCTGTAGTAATTTGTAGTTTACTTAGTGTTTACAGCAAGTTCTGAACAAGTGCTGAGCACGGATAAGCAAATTCAAGTGCTAAAACTAAGAATCTGTATCTGGATCTTGTTGTAGATAGGCTACCTAGTGCTTACCACTCCCACTGATAAGCTAGAAGGTTTCCCTCCAACACAGAAAGGCTTGGGGTCACAGAAGCTTACAAACAGTCCTGGATAGAGCAAATCTGTATCTGGACTAAACTAGTTATAGGGAAGGTGGGAAGCAAGCGCAAATGCAGGCTTTTAAACCAGAAAGTTGAAAGAGATGGAAAAACTGCACAAATGGCCAATAAACTACAATTTCTGGGCCAGAAACCACTCTTGTGGTAGATAGGCTACCTAGTGCTTACCACTCCCACTGATAAGCTAGAAGGCTTCCCTCTAACACAGAAAGGCTTGGGGCACAGAAGCTTACAAACAGTCCTGGATACAGCAAATCTGTATCTGGATTAGACTTCTTACAGGAAAGGCAGAAAACAAGCTTAGAATTTATATATATATATATATATATATATATATATATATATATATATATATATACATACATATATATATATATATATTTTTTTTTGTTAGTTAAGTGGGTTGGCTTTTTCAAAAAGTTCTCTGTATTAGAAAGAATGAACTAGTGACAGTAGCAAAAACACTTTAAATGCAGTACAAGCTAGCACACTTTAGTGTGTAGCAATATTAAGGCAAATACAGTTTAAATAAATGCAGATAAGTTAAAAATGACAAAAACAAGTTTATGAAAAATCAAATAAGAGCACTTGAACACTTAAAAGCACACAGAACTGCACATTAAGGTATTAAGGTAGAAGACAGTTATGTAAGAGCAGCTCAAGAAACTATAAGTATTTTTTTTTTTTTTTTTTTTTGTGGAGAGGGAGGAATCAGAGCAGATTAAAATGCTATAGGGGATGTCCTTCCCAAGTGCTGTCTCTGTACACAGCAGATGAGATGGGACTGGTAGGAGTGTCTGAAATCAAAATATGATCTCACTGTACTCAGCTGAGTGAGCAAATGAGATGGGCCTAGTAGGAGTGTCCAAAAACAGATTTACAGCAGGGGCGGGTAATTCCAAAGCCACCATGATTAATACCACAACAAAGAGCAGGGAGGGAGGGGGTGGGAGACTAACTGCAGCTAGAGACAGGGAGTATTATCTCCCTGTATTATATTATATATAACAATTATCTACACATTTCTAATCTTAAATAAGTGCAGAGAAACGTATACTTAAATCAGCTTTTGTTAGTTGATTTATGCAGGTGAATCTCAGCAGCCAACCACTCGGAAGATGAGCAGAATGATTAAAAAATGTGACCAGCGCAGATTATAATGCAAGCAGAATATTCCAGGCAAGGTTAACACAGGATTTCAAAAGCAGTCTAACCACTTTCAATGTATGCAGATGGCTACACGTTTTCACAATTCAGGCAACTAACTGCAGCTAGAGACAGGCATGGCAAGTATCATATAGCAGTTGGACAGGTGAAATTATTGGCTACAGTCAGGGTGTCCCACAGGGCTCTGTCCTACTCACTTACTTGTTAAGATTGTATCTTTCAGATCTATCTTTTTCATCTGAGGTGTTCTACAGTCCATATGCAGATGACCTGAAATTGGATAAACTGATTACATGTGTTACAGATAAGGCATGTCTGCAAACATACTTTACTAAATTGACCATTTCGACATAAGAGAATAATATGCTGCTAAATACATCAAAAACTAAGCATATGAAATTTCGGAGACATAAATTAAACGGTGAATATTTAATGTAGCACACAGCGATTGAAACTATAGATTCATTTAAGGACTTGGGTATATGGATAGATCCAGCTTTGAGCTTTTTTAATCATATCAACCAATTAGTTAATGATAGTTCAAGAACTATAGGTTGCACAAAAAATTGTATAAAGTCTAAGAAATCAGAAATGAAGAAATTGTTAGTTGCATTAGACCCAAACTTGAGTATGGAATAACAATCTGGAAACCTTAAACAAGCACGAGTAAACTGGAAAGAGTACAGCAGAAATATACCAAGGGCATCAATGGATGTGAAAATTAAATTATTATGAAAGACTAAAATATCTGAACTTGTACAGTGTCTCTTATAGATATCTAAGAGGAGATCTTATTCTGATATATAGGGCATTTAGAGACAATTACCTCTAGGAATTGTTTGGGGTTGTTAAAAAGTAGTAGAGAATCATCAGACAACCTATGCAGAAGATTCTATAGGAATGAGAAGTCTATTATTGGTTATCTGAGAGAGCAGCTGATGCATGGAACAGACTACCAAATTACATTAAAGCAAGTACTAGTTCAGATTTATTTATTATTTTTATTTATTTTACATTTGTTGACTGGGCTAGTCTAACTGGATATATGTCCATTTTCAGTAGAGGCCCAGGGAGAAAAGCTCCAAGCATGAACAGTGACAAAGTTAACAATATATAAAAAGACATGTAAAATCACAATACAGAGGCAGCATTGGTCATAAGAAAAATTATAATAATAAAATTGTAAACTATAAAAATTATACTAAAAATTATACTAAAAAATTATACTAAACACAATAGTAGGTATTTGTAAAACCCAATTAAGAGAGAAAAGCCTTTATGTTGTATCCTCTTACTATGAAGAAAAGAGTAGTAACTAGATTTGGAGGCAAAGGTTAGAGGAGTAGGGAAAGGGGTAAGAGCAGGAAGGGAAAGAGATATCAGTCTGGGTTAGCACATGGACAAAGCCAATGAGTTATAAGATGTTCTTTAAGATGTTTTTTTTTAAATAGAGAAGTAGAAGCAAGGGTTGATATTTCGGAAGGAAGCTGATTCTAGTTTTTACCTGCTGTGTTTGAGAAAAGTGAGTCACCAGCTTTGTTGTTAGATTTAGTCAAGGAGACAAGGAGCTTATTAGCAGAGCGTTGTGTAGCTAGATTTTTATATGGTGTAATCAGATTAGTGAGAATAGGAGTGTTGTTGGGGTAGTATAGGATCTTTTGAGTGATAAGTAATTGTTGACAGTATATGGTTCTGCAGTTCTAGCCATCCAAGTTGTTTGAAGTTGAGGCAGTGGTGAGTTTTAAAAGGGGAGCATGTGATGAATCTAGCTATGCTATTATAACAGGTGGAAAGTTTGGAGAGGTTGTTTTTAGATAGGTTAGTATATATAGCAGAGGCATAGAAAAGGGTAGAAATGAGGTGGGTCTGGGCAATAGTTTTCCTGGCAGAAGGGGTAAGGAAGGGTTTAATTCTATAGAGGGTACCAAGTTTTTTGTTAACTGATTTTATGGTGGAGTTGATGTGGTCATCGTAGTTGCGACGATTATCAATTGTTACACCTAGTAGGCGGGTTGTAGTATCTGGGGTTATGTTGGTAGCATTGTTAGAGGTTATAGAGAAGAATGGATTAGGTGATTTAAGAGTTGGAGTAAATAGCAGTAGTTTTGTTTTTTGGGGGTTTAGGAGGAGGTAGTGTTGCATGAACCAGTTTTCAACATTATGAAAAACAGTTTGGGTGAGGGACTGGAGAGAGGCTATATTCTTAGCTGTACAGATTAAGGTGGAGTCATCTGCATATTGAATGCAGGTGGCTTGAGGTATGTTCATGTGTAGATCGTTAATAAATAAGGAAAAAAGAAGGGGACCTAAGATAGAGCCTTGGGGTACCCCAATATTTACTGGAAGTAATGTAGACAGTTTGTTATCCCAAAGGACTGCTTGCTGTCTATTTTCCAGTTACGACCTAAACCATTGTAAAGCTTGTGGATCAAGAGAATGGGCCTTTAGTTTGTCTAGAAGTAAGTTATGGTTAACCATATCAAAGACTTTTGACAGGTCAATAAATAGTGCACAGGAAAAAGAGTTATTGTTATGATTTTTATTTATAGAGTCAGTGAAGGATAGTAGGGCAGTCGTTGTGCTATGGAATGGTCTGAAGCCATGTTGGCAGTTTGCTAGTAGGTTATATTGTAGTAGGCGGTTAAGTAATTGTTTGTGAATACATTTTTCCATTATCTTAGCTAATGGGGAGAGTAAGGCAATAGGTCGAAAGTTAGAAAGCTCAATAGAAGATCCACCTTTATGTAGAGGGATGATGTGGGATACTTTCCATATGGTAGGGATTTTGCCTTCTGAGATAGGTCTGTTAATAAGGATAGAGATGGGATAGTCTATGGCTTTTGTGGCAAATTGTAGGTATTCAGATGGAAGATGGTCAGCAGAAGGGGTGCAAGGTTTCAGTTTTTGAAGTAGCTTACAGATGAGAGATATAGGTACAGGTTGTATTTGAAAGGTAGGAGATGAAGTCTTGGAGGTATTTAGTGGGGAAGCAGTAAAAGGTGGTAAAGAATTGGCTAAGGTTTGATTGACTTCTGTAAAGTAGCTATTAAAGGCTTCAGGGATCTGGTTGGAGTTATTATGATTGAAACCTGCTGGAGCCGGAGTAGTAGAGTGACCTGGCTGAAGAAGTTTGTTTATCCCTGACCAAAATTTTTGTGGAGTTTGTTGGCTAGTTTGTTGGAGATGAAGGTAAAAGTCTTTTTTGTCTCTAAGAATATTGTTCTTGGTGGCATTTCTTAACTGTTTAAAGTGGAGGTGATCTAATGGACATTTAGTGGCTCTCCATTTAGCCCAGATTTTATTTCTGAGGAGCATCTTTTGCCTAGTTTGTTTTGTGAGCCATGGGGCAGATTTGGTTCTTATTCTAGTAGAGCGATAAGGTGCATAGTAATCTAGGATTTGAAGAAAGTTAGTGTTAAAGTAGGTCACAGCCTCATCAAGTTCAAGATGGGTCAGTGCTGACCAGTCACATGCTTGCAGTTCATTTGGGAAGCTGTCTGGATTAAAGAATTTTTTTTGAGCGGGAGGTTTTGAGATTAAGGTTATTTGGGATATGGAATTTTTGTCTAATAATGTATGTAAGCATATGGTCGCTGATATCATAGGGAAGGGTTCCTGGAGTATAAGTTTCAGGGTGGCTGTTAGTAAGGATCCAGTCAAGAGTAGTTTCCTTACTGCTAGGTTTGTGGATTCTAATAGGAGTGGTTATTAATTGTGAGAATCCAAAGAGATTTATGTGATTAGTAGGTTTAGGGGAACTGCAGGTGGACCAGTTGATGTTAAAGTCACCCAGTACAATGGTCTCCTGGGGTAATTGGGTAGAGAGGTAACTAAGTAAGTTTTCAAGAGTATTGGTATTGTTACCAGGGGGAGATACATACAAATTAGATAGATAGAGTTGGAGTTATTGATTTGGAGTTTGATAGTCAGGATTTCAGATTTGGTGTCTAATGATGGAAGCACATTAAAGGGGGAACTTTGGAGATTAGATTTATAGAGAATGGCTATACCTCCACCTTTTTTGGTTTTACGGTCACATCTAAGGATGTTATAGCCAGGAGGGCTAATTTCCTGGTCTAGAGTAGATGGTTTTAGCCAAGTTTCTGTAAGACATAGAATATCAAATGAGTGCACATCAAGGACTGCATGCATGTGGGAAATTTTATTGTTGCTACTTCTAATGTTAAGGTGAGCTATCAGGAGGGAGTTAGGTGGTTTAGATAATGTAGAAATCACAGGCAATGTTAAATTGTTAAGGTAATAGGTAAAGTCAGTATTGGGGCCAGGGTTTGGATGAATGTCACAGTCTAGGAGGGGGTGTTGCTGGGGATATAGTAGAAATTTATGGATTTTGTAGAAATTATTAAAATTCTTTTTGGAAGTGAAGTAAGTAACATGGGTTGCTCTGTGATATTTTTGGTAGTATATAGTTAGAGGTACAGGTTATGTTACTATGGTTAAGGGAGTAGATGAAAGAAGATGTAAAAGTTTGTTGGAAGTTATGGTTTTGTCAGGTAGAGAAAGATTTTCAAAGAAGGTGAGTGAATAAGGTATAGTAAGAGAGGCTATCGTGGTAGTTAACAGTAGTATGTGAAAATAGTTTTGTGTGTTGGGGCCATAGTAATAAGTAGTTATGAGTTGTGAGTGGTTTGTGTGAGTAGGTAAAGTAGAAAATAGGAGAGAGTGTTTCAGGAGACTGAGCAGAGTATAAATTATGCAAATAAGAAATTAGTAGAGGTTGTAAAGGAGGTAGAATTGGGAAGTAGTTAGTACAGAGACTGGTTAGAAAAGGTGAGGGAGTAGTTCAAAAGAGAGTTAATTAGTACTAATTAGGAAAGAAAGAGATAGGGGAGTGGCCTAATGAGGTTTATGATAGGATGAGAATAAGGGGGGAGTGGTTAGTGAAGTATAAGTTTAGGACCACTGGAGTTGGGTGGGAATTGGGGGTAGAGTAGGGGAGTGGAGTGAGCCCGTAGGGCGAACGGAGTGGGTAGAGACAAGAGAAGGAAGAAGCATAAGGAGAAGAATCCATCAGTTTAGAAGTTTTTAAGAAAGGTAAGTAATGTTGCAGATATTTTTAAGAACAGCCCGAACACTTATTATGGGAACAAGTATTTTGGTATATTGGTAGGCTAGAACAACATTAATGCCTGTGCTTGAAATATTTATATATATGTATGTGTCTATGTATGCCTGAATTTGAAGGCTGGTCACAAGGTGGAATCCAAGGTGTTTATTAAATGAATGCATTATGCATAACTGCCACACAGACCAAGCATATAATGTTGACTTATTGTTGAGTTTACTGTCACTTAAACAGAACACCAGATTTATTATTGTTATTATTATTATTATATAATGCACATATTGCATGCCTTATAAACAAAGGGATTTTGTGTAGATCTAGAAATGTCATTGCACCCTTTTATTCAGCCGTCATTAAGTCAGTCATTGAATATAATGCCCTCTTTGCATTTTACCTGTTCAGATGCACTCATCAACTGGAATGCACCTATGAGATACTTTACTAAAAGAATACAAAGCCTAAACAAAATATCCTGTCAATATACTTGGTGACGAGTCTGGGATACAAGGCATACTCCGACCCACTACTGATGAATTTACTGCACATCAGCAAGTTAAATGGCATCAGAAATACTCAGTCTAAAGATCTAAACCTCTCCTGCAACATCAACATAATGGTTTGAAGGGACAGGTACAGTGGATATTAAAAATTTACACACCCCTTTTAAAATGCCAGGTTTTTGTGATATAAAAACATGAGACCACAATAAATCATTTCAAAACTTTTCCCACCTTTAATGTGACCTATAACCTGTACAATTCAATTGAAAAACATACACATCTGTTAGGGGAAAAAAAATTAAAAACGTACAATACGCTGGTTGCATAAGTGTGCACACCCTTAAACAATTACTTTGTTGTGTTTGCACACCCTTAACCTAATACTTTGTTGAAGCACCTTTTGATTTAATTACAGCATTCCGTCTTCTTGGGTACACACATGCCAACAATTAAAGAGTCTCTGATTAACCCCAAATAAAGTTCAGCTGTCATAGTACGATTTTCCTGACATTTACTCAGTTGCCTGCTACAGCAAAAGCCATGGTTTGCAGAGAGCTTACAAAGCATAAAAGGAATCTCATTGTTGAAAGGTATCAGGAGAAGAGTCCAAAAAATTCCACAGCATTGCATATACCATGGAACACAGTGAAGACATTTATCAAAAAGTGGAGAAAATATGGGACAACAGTGATGTTGCAAAGAACTGGACATCCCTCCAAAATTGATTAAAAAAGACAAGACAAAAACTGATCAAGGAGACTGCCAAGAGACCTACAGCAACACTGAAGGAGCTGCAGGTATTTCTGGCAAGTACTAGTTGTGTACTACATGTGACAACAATCTCCCATATTCCCCATATGTCTGGACTATGGGGTAGGGTTGCAAGACAGAAGCCTTTTCTTACACAGAAAAACATCCAGGCCCAGCTAAAATTTACAAAACAATACATCAAGCCACCCAAAAGCATTTGGGAAAAATGTGTTATGGTCTGATGAGACCAAGGTTGAACTTTTGGTCCACAATTCCAAAAGGTACGTTTGGTGCAAAAACAACACTTTGCATCACCAAAAGAACACCATCCCCACGGTGAAGCATGGTGGTGGCAGTATCATGCTTTGGGGTTGCTTTTCTTCAGCTGGAACTGGGGCTTTAGTCAAGGTGGAGGGAATTATGAACAGTTCCAAATACCAGTCACTTTTGGCCCCAAACCTTCAGGCGTCTGCTAGAAAGCTGAACATGAAGAGGAATTTCACCTTTCAACATGACAATGACCCCAGGCATACATCCATATCCACAAAAGAATGGCTTCACCAGAAGAAGATTAAATTTTGAAATGGCACAGCCAGAGCCCAGACCTAAATCCAATAGAAAATCTATGGGGTGACCTGAAGAGAGCTGTGCACAAGAGATGCTTTCACAATCTGACAGATTTGGAGTGCTTTTGCAAGGAAGAATGGTCAAATATTGCCCAGTCAAGATGTGCCATGCTGATAGATTCCTACCCAAGAGGACTGAATGTTGTAATTAAATCAAAATGTGCTTCAAAAAAGTATTAGTTTAAGGGTGTGTGCACACAACAAAGTATTAGTTTAAGGGTGTGCACACTTATGCAGCCAGCATATTGTACATTTTTTATTTTTTATATTTTTCCCCTAACAGATTTGTATGTTTTTCAATTGAATTGTACAGTTATAGGTCACATTAAAGGTGGGAAAAGTTTTTAAATGATTTATTGTGGTCTTATTTTTTTATATCACAAAAAACTTGTCATTTTAACAGGGGTGTGTAAACTTTTTATACCCACTGTATATCTTGCAGAGGATACCACTGCTGTAGAGCAGACTCCCTATCCACATAAAACAAAGTTCATCCCTGACCATGTTCAACTGCAACCTAGATCTATGGAGGGCAAACAGAAAATGTATCCTAGGACTGCCCCCTGTACTCCTAATGGACAGAGGTAGCTTCAGAATGGTTTATGCCATGCATGGCTTCTCTCATATAATGTATGGTACTACCCCATTTGTTCCAATATGGTACTTCCCCATTTGTTCTCATTAGATGTAATATATAATTATTGATGATGGGATGGGTTAGGTCAATCTATATCCAAACGGGATAGGGTATTTCAAGCACAAAAAAGGAAATGGGCTAGGCTTAAAGTAGCCCACAAAGGCAGTTAGCCTGGCACTTACCTATGAATCCTAGAACTAATAATCATTCCTTATAATAACTTCACTTAGATCTCTTCTATTTTCTTGTGCGTCATCTTTCATTAAATTCAGACTGAGCCTAAAACAGGACCGTTCATTGATTACTGCTCTATCCCCACTTAAGAAATCTAAACAATAATTAATAAATAATATAATAATATAGTATTATATACCCCCCAAACACAAATACAATAATATATAATTATATATCCTCCAAAAACAAATTTACACACACACACACACATGCACGTGTGCACACATACACTCACACACACACACACACTCACACACCTTCTGTATGCTAGAATTTAAACATCTTGGTTAAAAGAGTCCTTCTGCCTAAGAAAGATATTGAAATCCTTTGGTCATTATTTTTATGTACTTTGGATTTATTTGGTTAATTTAATATACTTGAGATTACAAGTTGAGAAGGTCAAGACTCAGTACACCATCCCAGTTCTAAATATGTTATTTAAAATTGACTTGTGGCTCTTAATAAAATAAATCTCAAAAAACAAGTTGTGAGTTCTGTGGCTTCCATTTATGTCTTTGCAGTATTGCTGGAAACATTTTAGTATAAAAACAGATATGCACGACTGTATATTTTCCAACAAGTTTAACTGCTTGATGTCCTATATATCAGTTACTGTTAGTTTTATCTTTCCCTAAGTTAACAGAACAAACCCAGATTTCACATATTAATTGACAAGCTATTCTTCTCTGAATATTCAGTTTACTAAGGAAGTTTTATCAGATCCCATGACATGCCCTCTACTCATTGGGTTGTACTATGTTCATGTCATCTAAATGGTTTGGTCACCTATTTTTAAATGGAACATCAAATGTATAGTTTGAGAGAAAAAATATGAACCTAAAACTGAACACTTTTTTCAGAGATAATAGTCTGGCATGCATTTGCAGACACTAACATGTGTGAACATAGAAACAGATTTTTATGACAGATAATGTCTATTATGATATCTTTATCTTCTGCAAGAAACAGATTTGTATGACAGATAACATCTATTATATCTTTATCTTGGGCAGCTAAGGCAATGTAGAAATGCAAGTGAAAGAATACGGAAAATGCCTCTATGTAATTAATATTTTTTTATTAATATTTAATGAGTCTGTCATGGTACTGGGATTTTCAAGTTAGATGAAATTTCTCAGTAGTTATAACCTTGATTCACTGTTTTTATAACACCTTTTTTACTAAATGTATAAAAATGAAATTCCACTATGAGAGATGTTTACTTGCATACTTCCTTTTTAATATCCATAGTAGAACACTATTTTTAATAACCTGCCTACTTTTGCAGAGAGACAGTATACAATGCAACCTTTTGAACATTTTGGCATACTCTGAATTAATGTAGTGCACATTCTTGATGTGAAAGCAGAAGTCACAAATGATGCATAGCTACTTAAAACAATTCCCAACATAAACATTTATGAGTCACCTCCCAAAGGCAGTGGTGAAAACAATAGCGGAGAGACCTAATTTCTTTTTTAGACATTGATTTTCATGAGTTATCTAAGAAAGACTGACTAAAGGATTTCTAGAATTTAATATATTCCACTCAAAATCAAAACTGAAAGCAGAAGATCCCAAAGAAACTAATCCTTAAGAAAGTCATTTTGCCAACGGCAGGAAAGTAAGTAACCTTAAGTGATGAGTGACATGAACCAAATTCTAACATTATGTACTCAGCAAACTTAATTAAAGACAAAAGTATTACAAATCTGGAGGACACAAAGTCTACCACTGTAGGATAAAAGAGTAGACTAAAATGTTGGAAATGTCAATTCCTATATAAAGCAATGTTTTAAAGAAAGAATAACACTAATTTGAACATTCTACAGGATGCACATCTGCCACTGTGACTTCCTCTGGCTACAGAAAGTAAATATGCTTGGTGATAAAGGTATTACTTTTTTTCTTTTAATTTATTTATTTATTCATTGGCATTTTTTTACTAGGAAAGTCTGACGGGGAAGTGGCTCTTTTCAGCAGAGATCAGGGGAAAAAGCTCCATTATACAGATATCATAGAAACCAATTGCGTATTCCTTGAACATCAGTTATAACATTTACAATCAGTTTTGATTAAAAAATAACAGTGGCATGGGTTATATATAAACAAAAGTTTTTTTTTTTTTACATGATACAAGAAGGTATATGCAGTACAGTATAATAAGTATGTATATTTTATGCAAACTACAGGAGATATCAGGCTTCAGGATTCACTCTCACATAATTAATGCTAATAGCTAAAGATAATTGGGTGGAAGGAAGACAAAAAATGTATATTGCATATAATAACACTAAGAAATAAAGGTATCAGATATGTTGATATTACTGGAAGATGCATCTTAGAAGAAATTTAACAGCAAATGAGGGTGGGCAAGATGACAAGGTTAATTACTACTACTATCTTTAACATGGAATCTAAAATGGAAGACACTCCAACTGCATGTCTGGACTGAATTGCCTTAAAGGTAGAAGTGGGCCTTGTAGGAAGTCCTTCAAGAATAGCAGGTAATATTTACATGAAGCGTATTATTAATTTTTGGGAACACAAGTACAATCATGCAACAGATTATCTCAGGAAGTGCATTAATCAGGCCCACAGATGACAATGGAAAAAACACAATCAACAAACGTACTTTGTGCTGAACAAATGGAGGACTGCAAGGGTGGGCTGTACACAGACATGGGGAACTATAAGCTTGACTCGAATAATATGTAAAACCCTGTAAAGAATAATTATGGATATGATAAATGACAACACAAGAAACCTACAGACATGAGATCCATCTCAGTTTGGT
This sequence comes from Protopterus annectens, assembly GCF_019279795.1. Taxonomy (NCBI): domain Eukaryota; kingdom Metazoa; phylum Chordata; order Ceratodontiformes; family Protopteridae; genus Protopterus; species Protopterus annectens. Next base: position 478,001,676 of record NC_056751.1, read on the forward strand.
TTTGTCAAAGATAGATTGTGCCTACTCAGCTTGGTGGACTTCTTTCAGAAGGTCACCAAAGCAATGGATTATGGTGCACACGGCCTACCTTGACCTAGCCAGAGCATTCATCACAATACCCCTCTTGGTCATTGTAAAGCAGCTTACTGAATTAAGTATTAACCCCTGTGTCACCCACTGAATAGCCAACTGGCTCATAGACAAGACCCAAGAAGTTAGGATAGGAAAATTTACCTCTATAAAGGAATAGCAACTAGTGGAGTTCCTCATGGCTCAGTGCAGGGGCCACTCTTGTTTGGCCTGTACATCTCTGAAGTCAAGACATATGTCTTCTGCCTGACCACGTTTAGATTATTGTAAATTATGTGCAGTCATTGAACCCCCCTCAGGCACAAATATCTTCCAAAAAGGCCAGATACAGAGCAATAACTGGTGCTGGAGTCAAAGTCTTAGACTCAATGCCAAGAAGTGCATAATGGTATCTTTCGGTAAGACAGCCACACAAGTAAATTACAACATTGATAAGGTATCTCTAGGAGTAAACCCAGTAGGCATGCATTTGGGAACTCATGCAGACAGTGACAAGACCTGTGACCATCATGTGGTTACAGTAGTAAGGAAAGCATTCTATGTTACACAACTTATAAGCAAGGGTTTGGCATCAAGGTCCAAAGATGTCACTGTTCGATTGTACTATGCATCACAAGAGCAGCCATTGGGTACAATACCCCTTCAACGTGTACCTGACCAAGCATATGCAACAACTGGAATATCTGCAGAAATTCCTCATGAAAAGAATACATGGCTTAGAAAATAAGTCATGTGTGGACTGCCTCAAACCTTTTTCCTTATACTCAGCCTCTTATAGACTGCTTTGAGGTGGCTAATGAGTGACCTACAAAGCTTCTGCTGATCTATCTTTAATGGAGTTGTACATTTGCAAAATAAATAGCATGAAAAAACACCCAATCCAGGGAACTAAACCTTACCTGCAACATACTTAGGATATGCTTGATGGAGAGGTATGTGTCATGAGGCTACCCTTTTCTGGAACTGGCTTACCATTCACAAGAAGAAAAGTTATTTCCTGCCCTTATTCAAGCAAAACTTGGATCAGTGGAAATCACAAATTTAAAATACTTGAAATGTTCACATGGAAAACTAGCCAGGAAACACGTTGAGTAAATACCAAAATACTGCCAGGAGGTCCAAAACTACCAACAAAGGCATCCAACCACAGGATTATTAAAATTAGAAGTATTTAATATTATTTAATAAAAGTATAAAGCACTTTCATTCCTAAAATTGGAACTTCTTCAAAATGCACAAATTTAACCCAGGTCTGGCACTTATGTCTCTATTAGAGAGAGGGAGGTTGTAAATGCTCAACCACTCATGCCTAAGTTTATATAACCCCACAAAACCTATGGGACCAATACCTTTCTAACATTCCTGGGAAACATGGACAGACCTGTTACCACCATTAGCCAAATATTCTCTTATAGACCTATAAGCCTATGTAGAATCTGTATCACTTAATACTGCAGCTTCTTCAAATGATTTGGCCCGTACATGCAAAGAAGCCTTCATAAGTGCAATGCATAGGTTGGGCAAAGTTAGGAGGTAAAACAAAAAAGTTATGAGTAAAAGCAAAAAAATATATATATACATACATATATATATATATATATATATATATATATATATATATATATATATGGTCTGGGTTTATTATCATTTTGTCGAGTTCTCTGTAGGCGAATTATCATTTCTACGAAACATTAAAATGAAATTCACTACAGTGAAAGACAAAAATCTCAAACTCAGAATTTGACATAATTCGAACATTCACCACACTTCCAGGAACGGCATTACTGTGCATTCCACAGTAAAGAACGTGTTTGCAGGGGGGCAAGCCCCCCTGCACCCTCCATGAGGGGAGCTGCGCCCCACACACCCCCTGCTACTTAGATATACAAACTCTGGGATTGCACTATAGTGAAGGAAAAGGTACATTTCCTGATCCCCATTATAGTGCGATCTGCATCAAAATGTAGAAATCCACAACAGCGGTTGCTGTATTACATTTCCTGTTGTAAATTTCTACATTTTGTCATTCGTTTTTTCCGATTCTACCAAACGATAGTTTCACATTATGTAAATCGCACAAAGTACGATTGAAAAAAAAACGATAGTAAACCTATATTCTGAAGTCTTCTGGCTATAATGGTGGCTATATTATACTACAGAATGCTAGTTGGGGATACTTTTCTGGTTTTGATTGCAACAGTGGTAGAAATTTGACCACAACAACGAACATGAGTGGAAAAGTTGGGAGCATCTTTATCATATAAGGACTTCATGGGTAAAAATAAAAGTTGCACAAACTGAAATAAAAAACAGAGAAAAAAGGGAACCCATTGGTAAGGTAGATATTCTTGCATCTGTAAATCCAACACACTCTGCACAGGATATTATTATTATAAGGCTGTGTACAAATTATAAAATGCACTATGTATTTTCTGTGGATTTATACACCTACCTGTGATAAAAGAGCTTTAATCAAATGATTTTCAATGAAAAAAGAAATATTTTGTTAGTAGGTAAACAGTTATTTTCTCTTTATTTCAACATTTATGGCTGCATACTTTTGTTGATATACTAACTTTCAACAGCCATCTTGAAATTTAATCGAACAGTTGCAGCATGCAGTGATATTCAATGACATAGGAAGGTTGTGCACCTACTTGGGCATTAGCAGTAGCATCTAATCATGTTACAATAAACTGAAGTAGGCTAACTGAAGTTTATATTTGTCTTTCAGTATGACACAGAAGAAAGCTTTATGTGGTGAAGTAAAAACAGTTATTATTTTCAAAAAACCTGTTTTGCTTTCAGTTAATAATGCAACATGTAAAATGTATACTGAGTAAAAAAGGGGGATTAAGCTGAATATGTTAATTTTTGTCATGGGGAATGCCTCCAGGCTGTTACAAAGTAAAACTAGCTTCTCAAATATGCACAATGTTGCAGTGCTTAAAACTCAAAATTTCCTTAAAGTTTTATTCTAAATCAAATGATCCAGTACCTTATTCGAACTATAATTTCCCTTAGTGGTTACGTTACTGTGGAAGCAGGAAAATCGACGCACAAAATTAAAGCCAAAAAGGAAATTAAGAGCCAGGGATCATTTAAGCAACTGTTAATTTAGTTTTTGATTTATTTTCAAAGTATGCCCAATAGACATGCAAATTCATCACCTGTAAAACTAGGCAACTATTGCTTGGATTCACAAGCAGAAGGTTGACAGAGATCAGTAAAATATTTTGTAAAATATTTTGCTAGTGGTAGTGATAGGTTCAAGTAACTATGCAATCAATCTACTAAATCTCAGTTAATTGATATTTCTATATGTACTTTAGTTTCTCATCTGACACATATGATTAAGGCTCCCAACTGTTAATGGGCTAATGGAGTTTGATTCCTTCCACATCCATTTGCCTACCGTGTGACCATGAGCAAGTCATTTAAGCAGACAGTGATCCTTGGCTGAACTGAAAAGTGATCCTTATGTCCAGTGACCTTACTTGGTAGCAAATGTATAAAAAAATGAACAGTTATTTACATATTAAATTTTATGGTGTATGCTGTTTTTTTTTAATTTATTTGAAGGAAAGAGGTGAAGTAATTTAATTTTAAAAGCTTATGAGTGACAGTCAAGGCACCATCCATCTATGCCATGGAACCAGGATTGCTATGCACCTTTCAAAGAATTACTGATTAAGCTCTTGCTAACTTATAAACAATTAATGGTTGGCATATTTTTAGGGTAAACCATAGCTATGTTCTTGGTCTGCCAGAATGGCCTGGCAGGTGAAACCATGCAATTGTGAAGTTAGGGAAGAGGGTGTTGGTAAATGAATTTCATTAATCCCTCCTAGAAAACACCAAAAGTGTCTGTGTGTGCATGTGTGTACATGTGTCTGTCTATGTGAATCTATGTGTGCGTGCATGTGTGAGTGTGTGTGTGTGTGTGTGTGTGTGTGTGTGTGTGTGCGTGTGTGTGTGTGCATGTGTGTGCGTGCGTGTGTGTCTGTGTGGGTATGTGTGTGTGCGTGTGCGTGTGTGTCTGTGTGCATGTGTGCGTGTGTGTGCGCATGTGTGTGCGTGCGTGCATGTGTGTGCATGCGTGTGTGTGTGTGCGTGCGTGTGTGTGTGTGTCTGTGTATGTGTGTGTGTGTGTGTGTGTGTGTGTGTGTACTAAGCATGTACTAAGCATGTTAGTACATGCTCTTAATGTTAACTCCCCCTTGCATATCATTAAGTGGCAGCAGTGATGATTGTTTGTGATACTATAGCTATCACTTATAAATTGGTAGCAATGGGTGAGGTTATGTGCATGTTCATCTTAATGTTTTTATATATATATGTGTGTGTGTGTGTGTGTGTGTGTGTGTGTGTGTGTGTGTGTGTGTGTGTGTGTGTGTGTGTGTGTGTGTGTGTGTGTGTGTCTGTGTGCATGTGTGTGTGTGTGTGTGTGTGTGTGTGCATGTGTGTGTGTGCGTGTGTGTGCGTGTGTGTGTGTGTGTGTGTGTGTCTGTGTATGTGTGTGTGTGTGTTTGTGTGTACTAAGCATGTACTAAGCATGTTAGTACATGCTCTTAATGTCAACTCCCCCTTGCATATCATTAAGTGGCAGCAGTGATGATTGTTTGTGATACTATAGCTATCACTTATAAATTGGTAGCAATGGGTGAGGTTATGTGCATGTTCATCTTAATGTTTTTATATATATATGTGTGTGTGTGTGTGTGTGTGTGTGTGTGTGTACTAAGCATGCCTATGTGAAACTATTTAGTTGTTGCAACTGCCAGTAAGGTAAAAATTTTACATTGTGCTGTCCACTGAATGTTAATTTGTAGAAACAGTGTACATTCTCTGTTTCTTCATATTTCTCTTTCTACAGTTATAGACAAATACTATCCCAGGTGACTTTGTTGACCAGACAACACATTTCAAGTCTTAAATGACTGCTATAGTCGAGTAGCATGTATAAGTAGTAGTTGAAAAGCTGTTTAAATTTATAAAATATGTCTTAAAAATGCTGTATGTACTGTGCAGTACTTTTGCATTTTTTTCTAAGTTCATTTCTGCATGTTAAGCAGAAATTTTAATGTATGGAACTGTCTGTTATGTTCTAGCAGTGTGTTTGGTGTGGGTGGACATTGTCCTTTTTTCTGGCAGTCTTCCAATAGATAAAGAGCATTCTTCTATCTCCTGTTTAGTGTCTTTCTGCATAGTACATAATCTCTGTTCAAACAGAGCTTTGAAATTTGAGACAATACAAGTCTTATGTCTGTGACAACCAAAGAAAAGGATTATTGTTGCTTTTTAATTCTTTTTATTCTGTTCTCCACTCCCACCCTTTAGAACCATTTTCTCAGATATCAAACATTCTCCACTGATTGACATTTTTTTCTTGTCTTGTTGGCACCTGTCTCAGGGTTTTGTTCACAATGCAAATGAATCTATTAATATTTAAAGTAAAATAAAAATGGAAACACTGAACTAGATTTTTTTAAATACTGGTACAGCATGGATAGATTTATTTATACTAGGTTTATATCTGAAAAATATGAACAAGTAGGCACTCACATGAGTTTGTTAATCACTGGTTCATTTAAGAGAATGTTTTTCCCATATATTGCATGCAAGGTAAATAGTTTAAAAACATTGCATAAGGTTATTGGAAAACAGATGAGAGAGTTATATAGTGCTACAGGCAACTGAATGCAGAACTAAGAACTGTGTCTAAAAGCCACAAACTTCGATGAGAATACTGTGATGACACAATCAAGCTGTGAATCTTTTTGGTTGAACCCTGGCTACTGCTACAGAGAAATACATAATCTCATTGAACTTAGACTACCACTAAGATGAATAAAATAAATATGTAAAAATAATATAATAAAAAGCAGTAAAGAGGTGAAAAAAGAAACGAAGCAAGAAAAACATATATAATTACTGTAAATAGATGTATGATGATATGAATCAGTGTGTTGCATTGAGGTTTACTGTACCGACATAGCAAGACAGAAGAAGCTATTTTAAAAGAAACTCTATAAAAATAGTCTTGTTTTTTTATAGTACATGAAAACTTACAACCCACCTCTGCAGATAGCTGAGCCCAATCACCTCCAATACTTTTAATATAATCAACTCTTTTGCCACATAAGATTGGGTAAAGGGACAGGACCCCACTGCAGTGACCTTCAGTGAGGCACATATGCCTCATAGTTTACTGATTCTTGAAGGATCAACATTCAGCGAATTGCATTCTGCTCATTAGCAGATATAATAATGAGCCTGCAAGGAATGCTAGAATGGTAGACTTCATTACAAATGAATGAACTGTCCCTGGAATTTATCTTGATTTGCGTTATTTCATGTAGAAGATTTTGAGCATGCCTTTTCGCAGCTTCTAATTTTTAGTTAATGTAGCTTTCAAATCAAGGGTTATTTCTTGTGAATTCATCCAAAGAGCAATACACTAATGCCACTATCTGTTCCAGTTCTTGCCTACTATGATGTTACAAAATTTGCAGTTTGAGTTCGGATGACAGTAGCTATACATACAAATATTTCAAGCATGGGCATTAATGCCCTTCTAGATTGCCAATATACCAAAACACTTGTTCTCATAATAAGTATCAAGGTTGTTCTTAAAAATAGCTAAACTACTACTTGTTTGTTTGTTTGTGTCTTTCGGCTTTTCCCGGTTAGGGTTCGCCACAGCGGAACTCCGGTCCGCTAATGATTGGCAGTAGATTATTACATGCCAAGTTGCCAGCTCTGATGCACAACCTTCAACGAAGGTACGCCTATTCACACATGTCTCCACACAGAAGACACTCTAGATGAGAATCGAACAGGACAACGTCATACTGTGAGGCGACTACTACTTGCTTTAATGTAATTTGGTAGTCTGTTCCATGCATCAGCTACTCTGTCAGAGAAACAATTAGTACACTTCTTATTCCTATAGAATCTTCTACAAATGCTGTCTGATGATTCTGTAGTACTTTTTGTTAACCCCAAACATTCCCAGAGGTAGTTGTCACTAAATGCCCTATATACCTGAATAAGATCTCATCTTAGACATCTGTAAGAGACACTTTACCAGGTCAGATATTGTAGTCTTTCATAATAACTTAAATTTTCACATCCATGGATACCCTTGGTATATTTCCATTGTACTCTTTCCAGTTTACTCATGCATGTTTTCTTATAGGGTTTTCATATTGTTATTCCATACTTAAGATTGGGTCAAATGTAACTAACAAACAATGTCTTCATTATTTTTGATTTCCTAGACTTTATAAATCTTTTTATACAACCTATAGTTCTATAACTATCATTAACCAATTGGTTGATATGATCAGGAAAAACTCATAGCTGAATATACCCATATACCCAGGTCCTTAAATGAGTCTAAAGTTTCAATCATTGTGTGCTGTATTAAATATTTACCTTTCAATGTATGCCTGCCAAATCTCATATGCTTAGTTTTTGATGTATTTATCAGCATATTATTCTCCTGTGCCCAAATGGTCAATTTAGTCAAGTTATTTTGCAGACTTGCCTTATCTGTAACACATGTAATCAGTTTACCCAATTTCAGGTTGTCTGCATATATACTGTAGAACACCTTGAATGAAAAAGTTAGATCTGAAAGATACAATCTAAACAAGTAAGGGTCTTGGACAGAGCCCTGTGGGACACCTTGACTGTAACCAAGGATTTTGCCTGTCTAGTTGCTGTATAATACTTGCCATGTCCTATTTGTAAGCCACACAGCTATCCATCTTAGCAAGAGTAAATCTATACCTAGTTGTACTCATTTATTGACCAGTGTTATGTTCATCTCCCTGTCAAATGCTGCAATTAAATCTATATAAATTACATCACACGCCAATTTTTCATTCATAGCTGTTATCATATTCTTATAGAACATCATGGTACAGGTGGTAATGGATCTATTTTCAACATATGCATGCTGGTATATGGTTTCAAGCCCCAGCCTATCCAGCTCTGACAATAACTTATACAATATCACCTTCTCTATTATTTTTCCACAACATGAAAGTAGACTTAAGGGTCTATATGACTCTGAGTATGTCCTACTCCCATTTTCCTTAAAAACAGGTTTAATAAGCACATGTCTCCAATCTTGAGAAATCTCCCCATATTTATAAGACCTAGTGAATAACAGATATAATGGTACTATCAGTTCTTGCTGAAGTGTTCTCAGGTTATTGTTACTAATTCCGTCTCCTCCCTCTGCTTTGTTTGGATCCAGTTTGTGCCGTTCTTTTTCAATATAATCTAATTTGATTCCAGTATCTGGGGTCACCTGGATGTCACTAGAACAACTTACCACCCCTTTTGCGGAGCCAAACTGCTTTGCGTAAGATTTTGTAAATATATCTATAATCTGTTGTGTCTGAGAATAAATTTTAGAATCTGCGCACAGTTTATCAATTTGTGTGTCTTTGCTCCTTCCACATCTTATGTATCTATAAAAAGGTTTCCTATTATGCTGTGGGTGGTGTCTGATTTAATCAACATGGATAGAGATGTCTTGGGACCATACCTCTCAGAGCAAGAAATCTGGACAGAGATAATAATGGAGGCATTAAGGCCAAAAAAGTAGTGACAGATTTAAAATATTGCCCCTATAACATTTGATATGTGGTCATATAGCAGGTTTTGCATTATTATGTATTTTTTGAAGGCTATGAAATCTGAAATTCAAATGTCTGCCATTATTTATTATAATTTACTGACTTCAGTCTTTAGTGGTTCACCAGAATACAACAAATTTTATGAGGAACAGACCAAAAATATGAGGCAAAAATCTGGACATTCTGAGGAGATGTTCAACTCCAATCTAATCATAAACCACTGGTTACATTAATTTTTACAACTTGAACAAAATGCCACCCAGATAGCAAAAGTTGCTTATTAAATTGTGATATTCAAAACCAGAGCATTCTATGTGTCTGAGAAGCAATTAATCATGGCCAACATGTTATCCTTAAACTCAGTTCAAGACCAGACAAAATCGGTTGCTGATGAAAAAATCACTACATATATAGACCATTACAAATGAACCAGTAAATACAAAACGGCTAGAGAATTTGAAACAAGTTAACAGACATGATAATGATTTGCAAACAGTATTGAAATTTGTGAGAGCTAGATGACCTAACTGTTGGATACAAACAATATATCTGAAGAATAAGTGTTACACCATCATAGCATAATTGTCATAGTTGTTATACCCTCTTCACAAATGTGACCAATTGTTGAAGCAAATATACAAAGGGCACCAAAGCCTCAGTAACAATTTTGAAAAAGCTAACATGTCTGTATGGTGACCCAACATTAACATGGACATTGCAAAGCATGTGTCAAAATGCCAGTTCTGTATTGTGCACAAACCATCACAGAGGAGAGGCTTATAGCTATTAAATCTTTTTACTGCAGGGTTCTTGGAAGAAAAATAACTACTGGCTTGTGTGAATTTGAAGACAAGTGCTACTTTGTAGTAATGGACTATTAGTCTCAAGATATTCAAACATTGCATGTAACAACCACAACTAGCCAGCAATTTATTACCAGTTTTAAGTCCATGTTTAAAGAGGGGGTGGAGGAGGGGTTTGGCATAATGGTTAAAGTGTTTAGCTCACAGATACAATGTATAGTTTAATTCTCACCTTTGAGAAATTAGCTAGGGTTAAAATGACCGAGAAGAGAAGCTAGCCTATAACTTACCTATGAACTTATTAACTAGATATGCCATCCCAATTGAACAGGGTACAGAGAATGGCATGTAGCTCATATGAACTGATTTCTTTTAATTTACAGAAGAATGTGGCTCCATACATGTCAAGTCAAGCTCTCACTGTTAATAGTCCAATGGAGCTGCTGAGAAAGTAGCATAAACTGCTAAAAAGATTTTTACCCTATCGGCTTCTAATTAAGCTCTCCTATTCTATTGTGCTATTCCACACACTGAGACAGGTCTAAGCCCTGAACAACTTACTCTGGGTAGACAAATAATGACTAACATACCAATGCTGGAATCCAGACATGAAACCAAAAACAATCAACTTATACATGTAACAAGGAATGTCCTTTGAATAAAAAACTGTCAGAACAAATTTTATGATGGATAATATCCCTATAAACTTGACCAGTCCTACAACCAGGCCAACCACTAAACCTTAATACTGAGGGAGGTTTAGAAAAAAGTGGGATATAGCTGGTGTTGGACTATAAAATGCAATAAACTTGTATCACGTATGGCACCATACTGAGATGTGACTGGAGGCATATACAGGCTATTCCTGAAGAGTCTCAAGGAAAACGTTTCCTACCAAAAAGCCATATGTGGGTGTTCCAACACAAAATAACAAAGCTGCTAGCAAATTAGCATGTTGCACTTTCTTAGAAGGCTCTACCACAACCTGAAATAAATAAAAAAGTCATGTATCCAGAATGTGTTCTGAAGGCACACAACCTGTCTTGAGTCTAGATGGTGCTAATCCAAATGTAACTGTTCCTGATTCTGCTCAGACTGCTCTGATGAGATACACTGGTCACAAGTCAAAACATTTTAATTGTCTTTTTTACCCTTTCTCTGCAAGTTTCAAGTCAGATGGAACAAACTGAATTGTGCAAGAAAATTCCATAATGTTACAATACTGTGAAAGCAATCAAATTCAGTGGCAGATGTTACTTTGTTCTTTTATTGCATACAGTAGTCATGTTATTATTTATAAATGTGTGCCTACCTCAAATACTGTGAATATAAGGCAAGAGCCTGCCACAAAATGTCTAAACAGTATTTCAGTGCATTTGTACAAATTAGTAGCATTCAAGAGTGTTTATTTTTGTTGACTAGGAAAGTCTAACTGGACAACAAAAGCCTGTTTTCAGCAGAGGACAATGCACAAACTCTCCAAACAATGAGAATTATAAAAAACACTATAACAGACATTTTTCAGTTATTTACAATTTGTCAAGAGGGTTAGTACCACTAGGCTAATGACCTCTTTTCTGGGAGAGGTGGTATTCATATTGACTACGGAAATTTGGCTAGGGCACCAAAGAACTTCCCCTAATATTTGGAAGACTGTGAGTTGATCACTGTGTGGCTCCAGTGGACTGTTGCCTGTGATCAAAGAATGTAAGATGGGGGCTGTGAGTGGAGATAAGCTGGAGAAGGAGAAAATGGAAACTGCAATTCAGAAGTGACAATATGCTTTGGTGGTGAATATGGTGGTATCAGGGGTCTGAATGACTCTGCTTTACAAAAAAAAAAAAAAAAAACTGATGGAAGAAACAGAAGCAGAACATCAGAGATCTTGGAATTTAATGTGGTAATGGCCAAAATATTTGGAGATGAGGAGATGACAGAAAGACAGATGGATGCTGTAAAGACAAGTATGGATACAGAGGGGCCATGCCTGACGAATGGAGTAAATCATTTTAAGAGTGTGCTGTGTGTTGGGCTGCAGAAGGATGAAGTAGAGAGCAGAAAGAAGAGAGAGACGGACAGCAGTGTTTCCAGAATAAAAATCTGCACAGTAGCAGTAGCAGATTCCATTGAAAGACTACAGAAAGAAAAGAATGTGCACATGAAGAGAGGACAGACTGCAGCTGTAGACAACTGAATGAAAAAGCCCACGGTGAGGGTTAAAATAAGGTATCAACTGCAAATAAGTAGGTGCTGCGATTTACACAATGTTATTGACAGTATTCAGTTTGTCTGATATTAGGGCATTAATACATATAAAAAACAAATCTTTCTGTGAAATAACTTGCGAGGCATTTGCATTTGCGGAAAAAAATTGTTAATGAATTTGAAAAGAGAAGTAATGTATCTTTTTGAAAGGACTATGATTATCAAATATAGATGCATAGTCGAAAAGAAAACTGTTGTTACAATTTAGAATGACTGAGGTTCAAGAAAATGAATTAAACTTGCTTTTCTAACATTATGTCAAGATGTGCATGGTATTAGAAAGGTTGAGAATGGCAGAAAAGCATGGACTAAGAGAATGAGAAGTTTATGTAACTTTAAAAACAGAAAATAAGTTGCAGCATATGTTTATATGTTCATATTTAAGGAGTAGAATAGCTACCCTTGCAGGCCATTTTCACCTTAGCCAGTTTCCCTTGTTTGTGCTCAATTTGTTTTGTTTGTGCTCAAGTGTTTGGCTATAGATTGTCCTTACCCATCCCATGTTTGATAATTATATATTACCCCTAAAGAGAATAACTGGGATCATAACACCGATTATTTGAAGGGATCCATGCATGGGATAAAGCATTTGGAGCTGTATCTGCCCATTAGCAGTACATCGGCCAGTCCTGGGATAAATTTTCTGTTTCCTGTCCATAGATCCAAGTTGCACTTGAAAATGGACAGGGAAGAATTTTGTTTTATGTGGATAGGGAGTCTGTTCCATAGCAGAGTTATTGTCTGTGAAATATATCTGTCCCTCCAAGCCATTCTGTTGATGTTGCAGAAGATGTTTGGATCCATAGACTGAGTATCTTTGATGCAATTTGATTTGCTGATGTGCAGTAATTCCATCAGTAATGGGTCAGAGGATGGAAAAATCATAAATAATAACATTCTTTATTTAAATTAAAATGCTAAAGCATTTTGTTTTCCAAATAAGTATGTAACCAATATAGAACTAGCACAAGGAATTGAAAAGTAAACTTTCAAGTAGAGAGAAAACCTTGTGAAAAATGTAGCAATCTTAGCTATAAACTAGTCCTCTGGCTAGTGATATACTCTGCCCTTAATGTTATTGTCTTTCAAATGCAAAATACAGTTTTCAGATTCCTGACAGACAATATAAGGTATTTTGTGATTTTTCTCTATTTTTTTCCAACAGGCCAAAGATAACATAAGCGACTTCTTTAACTCATACAACTAACTTGAATTAATAGCCTGTTTATGCCCATTTAAGTCCCAGGTATGACTTCCTTTGTTTGGTTGGTCTGATTCAAATTTTGAAAGATGCTATCTTGTTTTAACAGTTAAATGTTCAAGGGCGGGTGGGGGGTAAAATATAGAATTATAAGCCTAAATAAGGAGACCCTGTCTAAGTAGTATTAAACTTTCCAATGCTACAAATACTTGTGCAGTCAAGTAGCAAGGCATATTTTCACTTTTAAACTGTAGCACATTTTCTTAGTGGCACCTGTGTTATATTCCTTTTATATGTATTGTTTCACATATCAGACTTTACTTATAAGACAAGTGCAGACAGCTTATTTTCCTTTTATGTTTTAGATAGTTAATCTCACATTTTTTTAAATTTTATTATAGTTCAGTTTTTATACATTTTCCTTTTGAAAATGTAGCAATGAATTTTCTCAGTTTTTCTAGTTCTCATACGTCTTCCTCTGTCCTGTGTGTTCAAGTTAATGTTGCTGAGATCACTCAAGAAATGAAGCTTGAGGCAAAGGAGTTTACATTTGAAAATATACTACACAGTTCTTTAAAAACACAAAGAAACGAAGAAGGCGCCCTCACAGAGTTCAATAATCCAGTGGATGCGGTATCTTCTAACCAAAAAACAGTGTCACAGATGAGACAATTAGAGTATATAGCGTAAGAACTCAATTTATTAAACAAGCACTTTCGGAAGGCTTTGTATCCCTCCTTCCTCAGACGAAACAATAAGTTACAAAAATCAGCCAATTAAATAGGCTAATAATTAAGCCATCAGTGACATCACAAATTAAATCAACCACATTAAAACCTTAAATAAACATTACTAAAAAGTGCCCAGATATTGTGTAAAAACAACCTATGAAATTTTCAGTTTATGGTGTTATTAAATGAACTGTTCTGACTGCTAACCTACAACCTTCCTATAGTTTTTAAACTAGAATGTTGAAATGCTTAACCACTGTATGTTGTCGTATATTAAGCTATATTGAAGTACAAAAAATAAGAATGGAATAAAATATAATATAATTGACCTCCATGGGAAAAGAATGCCATGAAGTTATATAAAACTCAGTACCCCATTTTATATAAAGATTCTTAAAGACATAAAATCAACGTAACAATAAACAGCATTATCAATATATTAAACAGCGTTATCAATATATTAAAATGCATCCGAATATAAACGTGTGTTCGATAAAAGTAATAACCAAGTAAATAGTGATGTGTATTTCATTTCTGATTTTAATCTACTGATATGTGCTCATTATAATTCGGTTATGCATCAAAAACCTTATATAATATCAACTACAATAATGTTAATATAAATGTGAATGCTCTAAAAAGTTCTTTCTAAGAGCTAAAAACCAAAATTTATCTTGTGTTCATAACATTTTTTAAAATATTTCTAGAACGTTTTTAAATATTTCTTAAAACTGTCCATAAAATAATTGTTTTTATTTTTTATTTATTAATTTTTTATCTTTAATTTTTAAAAACGCCTTTAAAAAACTAACCTTTATAGTGTCTTGAACTCTCCCTTTGACAATAACAGGGCATTTTAAACCCATTTTAAGTAAACAAGTAGTGCCCTCTCTTTCAACTCCTAATGGGGCTGTTGACGACTATATTCACATTGCTGGCACAAATTTTAACATCAGATTTTTATGCACTTTTTCTGTTGATCACCATTATATTAGAAATATTCTACAGAAGAATTGGGCGATTATTGTAGAGGACAAACATTTACACCAGCTTTTGGGCTCTTTACCAAAAATAACTTACAGAAAAGGTTTTAGTTTGAAATCCCTATTAGAAAGAAATAAGAAAACTTCCTTTCAGAAGATAAAAGGGATGACTAAGTGTGGATCTTGCCATCAATGCAAGTCTATACAAGAAGGTAATAATGTTGTTATCAATAGACAGAAATTTAAAATCTTAGGTAACTTCAGTTGTGCCTCTAAAGCTGTAGTTTATGTGGCTAATTGCATCAAATGCCCGGCTTTCTATATAGGAAAGACTGAGCGGGCCTTGCATAAGCGAATTTACGAACATTTATACGCAATATCTAAGAAGGACATTAATAATGCATTAGCCTGTCACATCATGGAACATCAGGAACATGTTTTTAAGTTTACTGTTTTAAAACAAATTAAGGATGATCCTAAGTCAGGCCCATGGCAAATTTTACTAGAAAAAGAAGAATTGTTTTGGCAGATAAGAACGGCAGCACATATTGACCCGGGCCTTAATGAATCCATTTCCTTGACCTGTATATTGAGACATCTAGCACTAAGGAGGTAGTAATAATCATAACAAGAACATTTTGAATTCATAGTTATATCAACATTGCCAATGTTATTGTCAAAGGGAGGGTTCAAGACACTATAAAGGTTAGTTTTTTAAAGGCGTTTTTAAAAATTAAAGATCAAAAAATTAATAAATAAAAAATAAAAACAATTATTTTATGGACATTTTTAAGAAATATTTAAAAACGTTCTAGAAATATTTTAAAAAATGTTATGAACACAAGATAAATTTTGGTTTTTAGCTCTTAGAAAGAACTTTTTAGAGCATTCACATTTATATTAACATTATTGTAGTTGATATTATATAAGGTTTTTGATGCAGAACCGAATTATAATGAGCACATATCAGTAGATTAAAATTCAGAAATGAAATAGACATCACTATTTACTTGGTTATTACTTTTATCGAACACACGTTTATATTCGGATGCATTTTAATATATTGATAACGCTGTTTAATATATTGATAATGCTGTTTATTGTTACGTTGATTTTATGTCTTTAAGAATCTTTATATAAAATGGGGTACTGAGTTTTATATAACTTCATGGCATTCTTTTCCCATGGAGGTCAATTATATTATATTTTATTCCATTCTTATTTTTTGTACTTCAATATAGCTTAATATACGACAACATACAGTGGTTAAGCGTTTCAACATTCTAGTTTAAAAACTATAGGAAGGTTGTAGGTTAGCAGTCAGAACAGTTCATTTAATAACACCATAAACTGAAAATTTCATAGGTTGTTTTTACACAATATCTGGGCACTTTTTAGTAATGTTTATTTAAGGTTTTAATGTGGTTGATTTAATTTGTGATGTCACTGATGGCTTAATTATTAGCCTATTTAATTGGCTGATTTTTGTAACTTATTGTTTCGTCTGAGGAAGGAGGGATACGAAGCCTTCCGAAAGTGCTTGTTTAATAAATTGAGTTCTTACGCTATATACTCTAATTGCCTCATCTGTGGCACTGTTTTTTGGTTAGAAGATACCGCATCCACTGGATTATTGAACTCTGTGAGGACGCCTTCTTCGTTTCTTTGTGTTTTTCGAGAGTTTGTTTGGTGCTTTTGGATTCTAACTACACAGTTCTTTGCTTAGAAGGGTCACCTTAATTTGCATTATGGACGTCACTTGTATGCCAAATGGTCATGTTGTAAGGACTACAGTATCAGACTCCATCTATACACCTTGTGATTTATCAGCTACTCCTGTATAGCTACTTTAACTCATTGCAGTCTGTTACAGCTGAAAATGTCTGATAGAAAAGAGAATTTTGGAGTGCCCGCACTATTTTCAAGAAATCCTTTTGAATGAAGTCTGTAAATCGGGTATACAATTGGATGATCTGCTACTTTACAAAACCTGCTTAAGTACATTCCTTAGTGTCTGTTATGAACCATCTACTTGTACAACAGGTTGCTGACTACATTGAGGAGTGGTAAGTATAAAGGATCCTTTCATGGCCTACTTTAGATTTGGCATGCCAGCTCATAAGCTGGTGATAAATTAGCTTTATCTGGTTTATTTTTTGGAGTAAGGTCTGTGAGTTGAGTAGTTATTGTATCATAGCATTGTATAAACTTCCTGTAATACCCCATTGTGCCAGGGAATACTATCACCTGCATTTTTGGAACGTGGGTAGGCTATGCCTGGATAGCTTCAAATAAGGTAGGCCATTTTTTTCTAGAACTCACCAAATGATAAAGGTGTCATCTTTCATTGCTACCTGATATAAATTTGCCCTGCTTGTCATTCCTCCCTTTTATATCTGGCCTAGTATCTATTTAACATGCTGCATATATTTCTTTCACAGGCAGCTAAAACTAATCACTACAGTTAGAGCATAGACTCTGGCTTCTGTTAGGATGTGATCCACCAGCCTCAGGAAAGTTGCTAAGGCAGCTAGCAAGGCATTTGAAGTAATTTGTATAGCCCAAGTTATGTAACATATGTTGACTCCCTGTCTTACTGTGGGTGTCAAGGGTGCCTGAGAGTAAACCTTGTTAAGAACAGTTGTGGTCAGATACTTTGCTCCACCCAGCTAATGTAAGTATTCCTCAAACCTGAGAATTAGGCATGCATCTTCGTCTATGTCACTATATACTTTCAGTAGGCTCCACAGATTCTGGTAGTCACATCATGTTAAACAGTAGTACCATCAGTAAGGCTGAGTGATTGCTGAATTTTGGAATACGGTTTGTGTCAGTTCTGTATTGTCAGAAAGTGCACCAATGGATACTCTGTAATAGTGAATGGCAGTAAAAGAAATGTCAGGATTCACCAGCATTTTATTCAAAGGGGTCACTTATATTTTGTACAAAATGGCAGCCTACTACAAATGATGTTAACACTTCAGTCATCTAAAACACATTGGCACTAAGCTCAGAAATACAATGCTTTGTGGGATACACACACTCTTTAAATGGCAATGCAGTGCAATAGTTTAAGCGGCAAAGTCTCTATTACATATTCACAGTATTTGCATACCAAGAGCTACATTTCGACTTATCACACTGCTGTGTGGTTTGCTTGACTTGCAGAGACTCACCATAAGGATTTTGTTTTATTGGCTACTAGATTCTTGTATCTACAGAGTTTTGCACAAGCTGGATATACCCTTGCTTTGCCAATAAAATCGCTTTCAAACTCACAAAGAACAGCTTGGATTTCTTGTATCAAAGTAGGTGATAGCTGCTGTGATATCACTGTGTCATCCACTGTAGTATTTGAGCCTCACTATGTAGATCTATCACCAAATCCCCTTTTGATTCCTCTTGTGATCCACTGCTCAGACTGAATATTGGAGCCTCATTGACATGGTAAAACTTTATAATGTCAACATAATATATTTTGTGCTGTTTCCTCAACTCTGGCAAATGCACCACATAATATGGCACTTACTTTTTTGTACAACCTTGAAATGACCATACCATGCTGTCTGTAACTTATGTTGCTGAATATGAATGGTTACCATTACATTTTGTACAAATATATATCTGCAGGTCCATGCTGTCTGGTCATACCATAGTTTCTACTTCCATTGTGAGTAATCTAGTTTTTTTGTGATCACTCCATAAGCTTAGTCCTGACATACTACACAACACAAAGTAAGAATCTAACAAATGTTTTGCCTATCAACAGTTACATCACGATGCCCCTTTAACTTATAAAGATGCAGTATTTCAAACTATGAAAACCTTATTAATTCTTTGGGTAGCTCTCTGCAAGGAGAATATGGGAAAAGCACTTATCCCACCCCACTTCAAATGTCCTTCAAATTCACTTGGCATGGATTTGAATTCCAGATTGTTTGCAGATGGTAGGATGTGATTTCCAGCTGCTTAACCCTATGACACTTCTACAAGCAAGTTAGCAGATCTGATATAAAATTAACTCCTTTGTCTGTAAGTATGTCCTTGGGAAAATCTACCCTACTGAAAATATTCAGCAACATATTTGCAACATTCTCTATCAATATAAGGGAGAAAGCCATGGCCTGAAAAGTATCTGTTAGCATAATACACCACCACTGGTTTTATGTTTTATCTATGATGTCTAGGGTATTAAGAAGACCCACAATGTAGGTGGCTACCTTCTGAAATGGTTTCTCAATAACTGGCAATTAGAGCAAAGCAACTTTAGCATTATCACTTGCCTAGCCACCATTTTGTCACTGCTAGTATATTTTGCAATACCCTTTTGCATCTTTTGCAATATGTGTCCAATAACATTTTTGATCTGCCCCCTTTTTATTTTTGTTTTCTTTATGATGAAATGAATGGAAAAAGCAATACCATGGTCTCAGAGGAGAAATGACTTCTGTTGGGCTCTTGGTTCTAGCAGCTGCTATATCACTTCTGCCTGTAGCTCCTCGTTAGGGGCCCTGTCTGTTCTGTAATCATTTTTACCAATACACTGGGTCTCTCTCTGTCCTTGAAGGTCAGAAATATACCTGTCTGAACTCTGTCTCCTTCTAACCTACTTTTCAAAAACTGTCTCAGATTTTGACTCACTACTACAAACACTCTTTCCATTGAAGTAACTCCTTCCAAAGAGAGTCCAGTAACGTCTGACAGCTGTGATCCAGTTCAGATATTCACTACCACCTAGGTCTTTTTGAAAAGGGCCACATTGCCAGCTTTTATTTCCATATGGTTGTCTGCAAACTTGGCCACATGTAGTCACAGCCACTTTCTTAACAAACTCATTGCCCATTAGAACATCTGCAGGGATACCCTGAAACACAGCCACCAACTTGTCTCTCTTGTGTCTTTGGGGTCTATATTAAATCAGTGAACTCTGATATATCGACCCCATGTAAGCGAAAGCTTACAATCCCGAACACTTAGAACAGCGATTTTTTTTCCCAGGGAAAAAAAAAATCGCTGTCCCAAAAAAAAACAAAAAAACTTTAAAACATTACATAAAGTGGGGGGCTTCGGCCCCACACCCCCTGACATGGGGGGCTATGCCACCCACACACCCTATTTAAATATACCACCTCTGAGATCGCATTACAGTGACAAAAACAGCAAAATAACGAAGGCGGCCAAGCAATTTCTTTCCCAGGGAAAGAATTTGCTTATATGCCATTTCGGTATTTTGCCATTTCGTGCTTTCAAGTTCGATCAAGACGCATTCAGTAGAATACATCTTTGATCATATAATAGGGAACCTGTCTTTGCCAGCCAAAATGATGTCTGTACAATTATGCCTGAAAAAGGATCTCTCCCATGGATCTCCCCATAGTTGACATCACAGGCAGGTGGTATTTCTGTCCAACAATCGTGTGCTTATCGTCTGCTTGATGCAGTATCCCTCTTAAAGATGCTTTTATCCCCTAAATGACAACAGAGTGCAGGCCTATGTAATAACCTGGAGCATCTGAAGTTTCAAGACAATCTACCAGTACTATGATGTTGCTTTTATTAGCTCCCTCACATGACTTTTATTCTCCATATTTGGACCATATATAGTCCATCATGTTACTCAGATGTTTACTCCAAGCTTTTGTCAAGTATTTGAGGCAGTGTTTCTACATTTCCCTTTTGCCCACATATAGTGCAAGCTAACCCCTTCTTTAAGCACTTGTCCCTGCTGGTTACATCCCTCCCATTTCATCAGCATTTTTTCACTACAGATCTGTTAACCGTATTTTATGGCCTCAAGCAATGTACTGAATGCTTGTGCCCTTTTCACAGTGTCTCCTCTCATTTGAAAAGTAGGGACTTGATATCCACACACCCTACTATGAAAATAAAGGCTTATTTTTCACATTATAATAATACTATCTATGAACTTTGTAAAACATCCATACATCTCAGAAGTAAGTTTAGAACTCTCAACAAGTTGTCTTTCAATTTAAAATAATCAAAGCAATTCACGGTATTCATTTTTGATACAGCACACTTTACCTTACCTATAAAAAAGATAATCTAAAAAAGGTCACCTTGTGTTCCTAGTTAGTTTGGTATTGATTACACACCCTTTGAATTGCCAAAATAAAATGTCCAGCCACCTACCTCTTTACACAGAGGAAACAATTTAATACTGATCTTCACTTCCAGTCATCCACCTGTTTACACAGAGGAAACAATTTGGTATTGACCTTCACATCTTTGGTTTGGCTACCTCTGAGTGCACCCATGCCTTTGGCAAAGGGCCAGCATCTCCCTCTCATGCTGGCACGTCCTTTTCTTTCTTAAGCTCCATCTTCTTGTTCCTTTTCTCTCTGCTTTGCTTCATTATCTTTTCATTCTGTCGCTACTTTTGAGATGTTTATCTTTTGCTCTACCCCTAGTCTTTTCAGTTCACTCATCATCCTTGGATCACCTGGGGACAGACTGAAATACCTTAATGCATTTTTTTGACTTATGGCTGCTGCCCGGTTATTTCCACTTGAAGTGGACAGTATTTCACCTGCAATGAAGGCTGCTACCATGCTTTCCTTGGACATGCTAACATATCAAATTCTCTTTAGGAGGAATTCAATAAAGCCTTCACAGAGTGATTTTCCATGTAGGCATAGTGGCATGGAGCTTACAAGGAAGTAAGCAGCTGTATGGTCCAGGGGTGTGCATTAGCGTGAGGACATGGAAGTGTCCATGGCATGCAGATCACCTCATAAGCAAGTGAATTGCATGCAAATGAGGGTGCCAGAGTGATCCAGCAAGCAGATAGGTAGTCCAGCAGACCCTGTTTTGGCATTCTGTGTACAAGAAAATAAAAATTGAACAGGGACACTAAAAGCCAGTTTAGTAGGACAGAAATTGCATAATAGGCACAGATATGTGCAAAACTATGCCCTGTGTGTCCACAAAGTAATGCAAAATAATTTAATATAAGTTTTTAATACCCATATTATGTTTGCATGGCACACAGCAGTGCTCAAACATGTCGTTATGCAAAAAAAAAAAAAAGTATTTAAAAGTTTAAAAATGAAAGTAAGAAATATGTGACAATAATGCATTATAGGGCCCTGCATGGAGTATGTACAATGCTAGACTTCTGTGGTTGCTAATGAGGCAGGACCTGGAATAGTGTAGTACTCAGGTTGTGTGCACAGATCTGTATGCAAATAAGCTGGGGTTATTGAATAGCAAAACTGTCTACTTTGTCGGCATAAAAAATTATTGTAGCCCCAGACCCATGTTGGTGTCCACAGAAGAGCTAGCTGACATCAAAAGGGAGTGGGTCACTATATGTTTAAGTGGATTGGAGCTCAGCGGCACCCATTTGCGTGGCACGCCTCTCAGCTAAGCAGGGGGTGTGTGTCCAATGCTGTTAAGCTTTGTTTAGCTTCTGGGTGCTTGCTTTACCTGGGTTGAGTGTGTCTCATGCCACGCTGCTGTGCTTAGCAGGGAAGGCAGTTTAAAAAAAAAAAAAAAAAGAAATAGCCTATAAAAGCCAATCATATATATAAATTACAGATAACCCCTCTTCCCACTTACACTGAGCCATTCAAACCCCAAACCCCTCAATGATGTACCAGGCAGGTGGAATGCATCATAGTTAGCCAATCACACAGGCTGCATCTGCAGCAGACCACTATAAATTATGCATATGCCCTACAATCTGATTTCTACCCCATACTCTACACCATTGGAGTACAGACCTGGTAATTTTAACTGCCAGAATGCTAGGGGCTGCTGCTTCTCTGCTACATCTATATGTGCTAGATGCCAAGGTAAGTGCTGCTGCTGTTGCTGACAACAGGCCTAGACTAAGAAGGAGAGGAGTGTTCAAGCCCAGGGTAACCTTCCAGGAGTTACATGAGCTGGAGATTGTAGAGCGCTACAGGGTGGATAGGGACATACTTCAAGAAGTCACCGAGGTTTGCTACACTCAACTCAGACTCAGAGCCAACAGAGGGGAACCCATCCCAGAGGAAACAAAGGTATTTGTAGCCCTTAGAATACTAGCTACAGGTACATTTCAAAGACCATCTGGGGAAATGATGGGCGTCTCACAGGCATCAACATCCAGGGTACTCCACCAGTTCCTGGCTTCCATGCAAACACATGCCAGTGAGCACATTTATTTATCCCACACCCCTAAGGAGAGGGCCATCAGTATGCATCTCTTCTATAATGTAGCACACTACCCTGAGGTACTGGGTGCCATAGACTGCACTCATTTACACATCAAGGCACTGCCCGATGAAGAGGCTAGAGTCTATGTCAACTGTAAGGGGTATCACTCCATCAATTGCCACGTCATGTACAATGCCCATGGCATTATCATGAATGTGTGTGCTGGCAGCCCTGGCAGTTATCATGACTCCCATATCTGGCATGTATCACAGATGTACCAGATGTTTGCCAGGGGGGCCATCCCATATAGCCATCTACTGGGGGAGGCTGGCTACGCACTGGAACTATGGATGATGACACCCATCAGAAATGCACACACACCTAACGAAGAACATCATAATGAGGCACACACACAAACTAGGAATGTCATAGAGTATGCCTTTGGGCTGCTCAAGTCATGGTTCCGATGCCTCGATATATCTGGTGGATCCCTGCAGTGCTCTCCAGCCACATGTGCACATGCTCACAGTATGTGCCATGCTACACAGTATGATCCTGTGGAAACAGCTGCAACAGGATCAGCACAGGGAAGGAACATACAGCCCCCCACCACTGCCACGGTCCCCACAGCCACACCCACAGGGGGACTCAGAGGAGCAACCCCCTGAGGCTGTCCCTGTAGACAGACATAGACATGCCCAGTATGCCCTGGCCTTGGCCAAGAGACAACGCATGTGCGACAACGCATAGCACATGCACTGACAACCTAGGGCCCTAGGGACTGACACCTTACTCAGACTCACATACATAGTAAAAAGGATGCCAGACACACAACACAACCTGTACCTCACCATGTATTGGTTGTGTACTGCATGCATCAGACAAAGTCAGCCCTGCAACACAGTAATCCAACTGCTGCCCTCACAAGGTAAGTCAGTATCCTTTACAACAAATGTATGGGGTATTACACTATAGTAACATATGTATGGACCTGCTGCATGCATGTAAGGGAATAGAGTGGGTTACTGGGCTACTTGCAGAGAACTAACAGCTATGTGGGCCAACAGGTACTCTGTCCAATATTGACTGCCCCATAATATGCACTGGGCCACAAGGCAGCAAGGAAGGGAAATGCCAAACAGCAGAGTCATAGGACAGTCACACTACTGTCAATGCTAGAATCCCCTACCCCCAAAACATCAGTGTTCTCATACAACTGCAGTAACAGTATGTTTGCATGGATATATCAGCAGACCACACAATCCCAGGGCTGTCCCAAACAACCTGGCTACATGTTCTAATTTCCTTAATATGCAGACGTGAAAGTGTCATTTCTGTCTACTGTTGATAATGTGAGGAATAAAACCTCATGTTCTGGTGGCTGATGTGGCTCAGTGGGCTAAGTGCATTAGCATAGTTGATGGTGTTTATGGTTCAAAGCTGGCTATATCTACATCTTTTGCATGTGAGGTACTGCTATGGTAGGAGTCCCACAGCCTGCCAATATGCCCCAATCTGTTACTGCAAGACAGCTGGACAAAGCCAGAGACCATGGAGGAACAGACGGCCAAACCTACAGACATTATACCACTCAGAGTAACATAGAAGGTGGCTAGTATAACAGCAGGTTGTAACAAATCAGAGTAGCAGCAAGATGTAAAGGCCATCACTTAACTATGTCAGTACTTACAACAATTCAGTGGACTCCATTTAGTATTATAGTGCCGGAAAACACCGCTGTATGAGGAACAGAAGAGACATATGGGGTGGAATGCTGGACATCCTGCTAAAACATGTACAGTGAGAGGTGTGAAGACTGTCACCCTGTATGTGGTGTGACATCATGTAACCCAGTCACATCATACCTACAATGACTTAAGAGCAAGAAATCTGGACAAAGCCATGAACATCAGTGGGACAAAGGCCCAAATATAAGGAGAAGGATTAACTACTGGCCAGACAAATGTAGAAAGTGCAGAGAACAACAGGCCGTGCAGTCGCATGGGTTTCCTGGTGTATATGGAGTCAGTAACTCAAATGTCTGGCATCATTTTCTAATGTCAGTATATAATGATTTGCCACTGATGTACGAGAAGATCACAATTCTATGTAAAACGTACCATATATATGATGCAACACTCTGTACAGTCTATTGCATTCTGTATAGTTGATAGGCATGAGTCATATAATACATTCAGCACACAGTCTGGGAATCCCTTGAAGAAAATATGAGGGAGGTGCTGGACTGTTGAATCCATTGCAGTACAGGTAGGTCTGGCCTGGAGTCACCTTGTAAGTATTGATGGTCACACTGGCATGCTCCTACACTTAGCTAGCACACGGCTACACCTAAGTTGACATCCCTGTTATTGATATATATATATATATAAATGTACAAGTGTATGTTTGTGGGGATGTACGAATGTGCAGACCCACACACAGAATGCTCAGGTTATCTGCATCCACACACACAACAGTTGTCTGATGGTAACACCTCAAGGCTGCATAATGACTTAATCCACCCAACCACTGAACCTTGTGACTGTGGAATGTCACCCTGTAGACAGACAATGGTGAGCAGGTGGCATAATGTGCAATGGGTTCAACTGGCCAATTGTCCACCTAGCAAACTGCAACCAGCCAGAAATGGTGATACTGTTAACTATACACACATACTGGTAGTAACAAGTACCCCACTGCTAGGACAGTAGATACAATAAAAGCATAAAGCAGGTTCACTCTACAGGCCACACATGCTGTGTAAAATAAGGACATTTGTGTAGCCCAGATGTACTGTTGCTACAGCCATATGTACACTAGATGCAACTGGTGGTGTGTGCAATAAGTACTGTGAGCTGTAATGTGTAATAGTAAGTAGGTAGGGATTCTAATCTCACATCAGCCACCTTGTGTGTGTAGATATTTCTCATACACCAGTACAGACATGCCCATCTGGCCTATGTCTGTGCAATGGGAAATCATTTTATGGCCTTGTGAGTAGCACCCCCCCCAAACATTGGCCTCCTTTACAAGGCCTGTCGATGTCACCCACGTCATCAACACTAGCTTACAATTCCAAAACAGATAAGCTGTGTGATGCATGCAATTAGTACATAGTGCTTTGGTGTATACTAATAGATATGTAGGGGTTGTAATATCAAAACAGGCAAGTGTTTGTGTGTGTGTGTGTGTGTGTGTGTGTGTGTGTGTGTGTGTGTGTGTGTGTGTGTGTGTGTGTGTGTGTGTGTGTGTGAGTGTGAGTGTGTGTGTGTCTAAATATATACCCTTGTGGCAGTGTACACATTCCTGTCTCACCTATCTCTGTGCAATGGTTATACATTTTAAGGCCCTGTGACTACCTGCCAGCTTCCACAAGGCCTGTTGATGTCATCCATCTTAACAGCACGGGCTGACAGTCCTATAACAGATAACCTCTGTGGTGCATGCCGTAAGTGAGTAGTGCTCTAGTATGCACAAATAGATAGGTAGGGGTTGGTTCTAATCTTGAACAGGCAACTGTGTGCATGTGTAAATATATCCCCTTGCAGCAGTGTATACATGCCTATCTCTGTGCAATGGTTATACATTTTAAGGCCCTGTGATAACCTTCCAGACTCCCCACTGCCCTCCTTTACAAGGCCTGTGGATGTCATCCACCTTAACAGCACAGGCCGACAATCCCATAACAGATAAGCTTCATGGTGCATGCAATAAATGCATGATACTTTAGTGTATACTAATCAATAGTAGGAGTTCTAATTGCAATAAAGGCAACTCTGTGTGAGTATCCAAATATATTTCTATGTGACAGTATACATATAGGTGTGCAATTTTCATGCATTTTACTGCCCTATCAGTAGCTGCAGGCCCTAAATAGCCCACATCTACATAGACATAAATGCTATCTGACACCACCTACATTTGCATGTACAGAATACCTAGGTGTCAAGTATTAAGGGTAGCAGGCCTTGTCACAGGGCATGCATGAATGATCACACTGAATGCCCCCATTGTCCCTGGCACACTGTTCTACAGATATTCACCTGGGTAACCATGGATGTATACAGCCGTACCTTGCTGATGTCATATGTCTCCTGTGCTGCCATGCCATCCTGTGTCACTGTATTACTGCCAAGTCTCCATAGCTTAGTCACTCAGACCTTTGGAGCAGAAACATACATAGTTCTGTTGGACACCTGTAATTCTGCAGCACTACTGCTAATGTAACGTCATGCAACAAAGGTACACAACGTTTGATGTGTACTCATGACACATGCCAGCATACAGCACCTGTCATGCCATAACAATACTGCACTACAAAACTACATGTAATGTATTATAGTCACTCTGTGCATCAGACACATATTTGCATGTCCTGGCATTGATGATATTGATGGCAGGGATGTGGTACATGTATCATCACATGCACAGGGTATGGTTTGGGGATGCCAGAGGCCTAGGCTGTGCCAAACAGTTGACAGCATGTGTGTGAGTCAGGAAGGGGTACTGGCTAGCTGCGAAGTGTAGAGGTGCTGTATGTGTCTGTTGGTGACCTGCACATGACAGTGATGTTTGAGTGTGTGCATATACACAGTTAAGCCCAGTGCTAGCCATACTCATGTGTATGTTGGACAGCTGTGTACTGTACATGGCAGAGTGGACAGTTCATCATCTCTAGCCAAGAACATGGGAACTGGCTCTGCCAGGAGTGGCACTGACACCACCATGCCCAGGGTCAGATGTGGTGCTAGTAGCTTGATGGTGATGGGTGTCTGCTGTGCCCTTGTCCCTCACAGGACCACCCAGGACCATGTGCCCATGGTCTGTAGTGCTGGAGACACTGCCATTACAGGACCATGAGTATGCAAGCCACGTGGAATCTCAGCAGATGGTGTTTCTGACCTACATCCACATGTCCGATGCTTGACGCCAACCAGATGTTCCAACACAGACAATGTGTGGTCAAGGGCTATCAATGTCCCACCCCACTGTCTGTCCACTACATCAGTGAAACAATCCATGGCATCACCAATGTGGTGGAGGGGGTCACGGATGTCAGACTGTGCTGCATCCATAATCCTGAGCATCTGTCTTGTGTTGTGTTTGGAATGTGCCTGTGCCTCCATGATGGACTGAAACACACATTGATTGACCCATGATGTGACAACTGTGACAGGTGGTGGATGGGGAGCAGTCCCTCTTCGAGCACCCCTGTTAGTCTGCCTGTGTGGGATCTTGCCAGCTCTGTAACTATGGCCAGTTTCTACATAAACTGATGCCATAGATGACACACTCTCCTGTTTGATGTCACTGCACTCTGGATGTCCAATATCTGTGGCCTCAGGGGACTGGATATGTATGGGCATACTGGCTGTCTGTGGGGACAATGTGGGAGGAAGTGGTATGTCAACCAATGGGACAGATTCAGCCCCAAACAACCCCACCTGTGCCTCAGTATAACCACCATCATCAGAGTCTGATGAGACAATGACATCAGGTTGTGAGGGGGACAAATTCCAACCCCCACATTCACCTGTGAGGAGGAAGACAAAATAAGTACATTACTACCTGCACTATTATGTATGATAATCCACACACACACATACAGCCGAGGAGCCACAACTGCATTACACATACCACATGTTATGTCTGATCCCATGCACAGCACGCAAACAGGCTACAACATACATAGACAAGATAGGCCCTTATAACATGCACTGCAGATACATCCAGTTAATGTTGCCAGTATTATACACCTGTGAGATAAGCAATATGTCAGAGTATCTAATAGACCTACACCAATAACACAGTGCACCTGTCCTGAACATACTATGCCAGTTATAGTATCACTGCCTCAGGTATGTACCATCTTCATATTGTGTATGAACAGGCATCTGTGAGTGATAGCCTCCTGTATAGCAGACTTCATAGACCTTCTCAACAATAAGTGCAAATGTGTTACTGCTCCTGCAAATACACAACTGTGGTTACCCATTCAATGCACTTCAGTTAACCCCTCCAAAATGGAACATACAAGTATTGTACTCTGGCTAAGCATAACAGTTGCGCCTAGGTCAAAATGGTAACTCTTAACATTCTCAGGGTATATATGATCTGTAAGACAACAGTATCACACTTACCAGGTACAGGAGATTGTATTCTGGCCACACCTAACATACCCATGAAAATGTGAGGAAGAGGCATTCTCAGTAATGCCAAATGTGGCATTGTTACAGGGTAATATGTACATATATCAACATGTGCAGTAGCTAACATGATACTGCCTACATTGCTTACATTCTGAGTATGTCTGCACAAATGTACACTACAACTAACCCACCCAAAGCAGACAGACCTGACACCCGTGTACTGCTCTGTAGAATCTGCCATAATGACTGATACAGTATTACAGTGACAAACAATACAGGAAGCCTACCTGGACACTCCTCTGATGTGGATGCTGTGGCACACACCTCCACGATGTATGGGGTGATGGAAGGTTAGGAGCCGGTGGATGAACCCACATTTGCCAGGAATTGCTCTGTGGCTGAGATTGGTCATTCTGCTGCAGGCCCTCCACCAGTGGCAGCACAGTCCCTGGCCACAGTGGCAGGCCTTTTTCATGCAGCATTGACCATATCTGTTACCTGGTGTCAGATCTGCTTGTAGGTTCTGTCCTGTAGCCCTATTTGGTTGACTGCTGTGACAAGGTCAGCCCACAGTGCTACACGTTGCTCATGATATTGGTGACTCCTGGACAGCAGAATGTTATGATGCAGTAGGCCATCTAGGATAACATTGTTTTCAGCATCTGAAAAATGGTGGGTGCCTCCTTCGACACATCCATCCTGAAAGAGATCTAGAGGTGAACACATCACAGGACCAGATACATGGATATCCACTATGTACAGACCCTGCAGAACCAAAATGGCCTGCATTATCCACGGCTACCTCCCTTGTCATACCCTGCAGTCTACCATCACACTATGTATGTGGCTATCACCAACATTGTAGCAATACTTGTTATGTCTCTGTGTGCAATGACGGAGTCTGCTGTATATCTCCGCACCCATCAATGCCGTCTACTGTGGTGTGTCCTCTATGGACAACGTCCCACTACTATGTCATACAGCCACTGTCAGGCAAATAGGTGTGTGTTATTACAAGCATATGGGAACAGTCAAGCAACATCAGTGTGCCACAATGACAGACAACAATGTAAATCTGCTACAGTATATCTTGCCTGTAACCATCATAACTGTCCAGTACACAGATGTTTGCAGAGTGTGTAGATGTGCCTGATATATGTGGTCTAGTTGACACAAACATGTGGATGTCTGTCAAACAGCTGGCCAATAATTGATGGTTGTTGTCAGAATATAGAGAATGTGGCTGTCACACACCAGAACCCTCAGGAAAAATGTATACTACAGTAATATCTGTTGCTCTATTCATACTCTTACTTTGTATGACCAATATGTACACTCTGTCACTGGGGTTGGACCTGTGTCCCCCCACCCCCCCAGGGCTGGGAGGGTGGCCTAATGGTTAAGGTGTTTGCCTTACAAACACAAGGTGCAGGGTTTGAGTCTCATAAGGGATAATTGGCTAGGCTTAAAATGGCTCGCAACGGCAGTTAGCCTAGTACTAATCTATGAACCAATGAACCTATGAACTAATAATGGCTATGACATGAATTCCTGCTGTAGGGGATTGTCAGGTATGTTAGCCATAGCTCTCAAGCAATGAGATATGAATGTCGACAAAACAGTGACCTAGCCAGAGTGCATCTGGGACAGTCAGGGACACCTTTACAATGTCTAAACTATTCCTGTGTCACATTCACAGACTGAAAGGAGCTGAATGACAATACATCATGTGATATGACAGCTGGTTCCACCCTTACTTACTGTCAATATGGCTAAATCACAATCCATTAGCTTTCGTACAGGGGCCAACCATTGTAGGAGGAAGTGAGAGGGCCACAGGTGTGATTTCATTCACAGCAGGCACAGTTCAGAGGCATGCCTGCAGCTTTTGGAAAGCCGAGTATCACCACCATGTCATTCCCAGAGATGTATTGCAGCCCTACTGTTGTATTCCCTATTCCCCATACTTGCATCCTCCCATCTGCATCCCATTATATGGGGACTTGTATGACATACCTGGTAGAGTGACGTAATCCTTTTGTGAACAAATCCTCAATAAAAAAGCTTGCTAAATCATGCTCTGCCTTGGTAAAGCAACTTACAAACCTGTTTCCCATAGGCAGTTGCTTGCCTTGTGCAGGTCATGCTCATTAACAGGTAACCAGCTGTGAACCAATTTGTGGCTCAGACTTGCTAATTGCAAACGAAACAGCTGGGTTGCACTTTTGCTAGCCAATGACATATTACTACAGTGCAATATTTAAGGCCTTCATGTAGGCCTTGGCCACTTTCTTAATCCTTCAGATGGACATTAGTGAGGTGTGGAGGCTACAGTATCACAGAGGGTAGGTACAAATACTGTTCACTGTTGAGATTTATGAGGTATGTCCACAGTTTTGCATGCTGTTTTTGGTCATTGTCAAATGGCACTGTGATTATCTGGCAATTCAGTGTTAAACATTGTAGGTTGAGGTCAGTAAGGGAGAAGAGACATCCGAGTGTCAGATGTCATACCCATCAGAATATGCATGCTGCTGCAGTAGCTGCTAGTCTGTCAGCTCACTACATTTGTAGGGGCAAACTCTGAAACATGTCCCTGGCACGTGACCTTTGCCCCCAACCCTTTATGTATGGGTCTTGTCTGGAGCACTTGTTCTAGGGGTTGTGAGGTATGATAGGTCTGTAGCAGGTAGCTTAACATACAGCTGCATATGTTGCAGGTTGCAGCTGCTGCTGCAGCCTAGGACACATGGGAGAGTGCAAACACTTTGGACGACAGTAAGCTGTATGTGTCACTGAGGGATCAGTGTCAGCTCTGTCATTACAGCAGAGCCAGGATGATGGTACCCATAACAGTCCAGCTGAGGCATATGCTTAAGGTATATCTGTTATGTAACAGTGCCAATCAGAGAGTAATAGGCAACATAGGTAGGCTATATGAATATGGGCAGTGTGCCCCAACCTACAGGCCTTTGACTTGCAAACATGGGTAGCAGCTAATTCAGTAGCAGTAGCCTGCTTTGGTTAAAATTGCGTGACTCTGGAATTATTTGCTATATTCACAAGAATGTAATTGAAGTGCAACAAACTGGATTTGAACCCAGGACTGTGGGTGGCTAAATGCACTGCATACAAGGTGTTTAACAGACAGAGTTATTGAGTCAGTGCTGCAGTAGATGTATTTGCAAGATATACGTATGCACATGCATACAGTCTGTGACACTGCATTTGCATTAGCATGTGTTTTGTGATAGGTATGAGGTGTGACACTGAAATGTCTGTCATGATTTTCTAACCTCAGTCTTTAATGACTTGCTAGTATTTTACCAGACAGATATGGTTTTGTGAAACCATGCCAAATGTAGGGGGCAAAAGTGTGGACATTCTGCAACAGTCTTTACAGTTGACAGATATACCTGCTATCCCAGGCCTTACATACATCCATTTTTATTTATTTGGCTGTGCACTGGTGTAGCATCTGCATCACAGTTACAATACACTCCCATTTTTTTCCATTACATGTACTTCCAGTGTGTCAGTGGCAATCAGTATATGTTGCTGGAAACACCTATTTTAATTCAGAGCTGAGTGGCCTAATGGGCTAATGCACTGTACTGTAGTAGACAGGGGTACGGGTTTGAGATGTGGTAGTGTAGATTATTTTGCAGATGTGCCTAACACTGTGAGAAACACTTAAGATGATTAAGGCACTTTTAAACAGTGTTAAGTGGGTTTGCAGAGGTTTGTGTGGCACTCCACTTAGCTCCATGTAAACCTGTGCTAAATTTAAAAAAAGAAAAGAAAAAAGAGGTGATAGGAAAGTGGTCTAATGGGGGCAAGAAGAGGTAAAAACATACCAAAAGGCAGTTAAGGTTGTGCAGGAAGGGTGTAGGAAAGGACCATAGCTTTCTATTTCTTGTATAGCAATGCTGAACAGGTTTTACAAAATTTGGAATTGGGAGCCTCACACCCCAGAGACAGGGCTGAGTGTAACATAAATATAAGTAATGTAATAATTAGTTGTGTCCAGTGGACATATTTGCAAAATAGAGAGCAATGTATGGGGGAGACATTTTATTTGGGACAGGTGCCTTTTGTTTTTTTAAGGAGAGAGTGGAATGTTGAGGAAGGGATATAGGTGATTGTGGGAGGTACGTTGGGTAGGAGAGGTTGCATTTGTAGGCAGACAAGACAGAATACAGGGGCAGTGTGTGGCACATGAGGGGGTTAAACAACTTGGATGTGGAGGGCATTGTGGAATCAGAGGTGCATGTGCATCCAGACAGCAGCAGCATGGCTGAGATCCCCATCCATGGGCAGTCAACACTGCTCCTTCACTTCCCTGAAGGTGGCTGTGGTGGTGGCTGGGAAGTGGGACCCTCAGGCCTCACCAGGTTGTTGAGTCTGCCCTCAATCTGGCACAGGAGTTGTTCATAGCTCCTATGCACAATATTGTGCACCATGGCTGGTAGTTGATCCTGGGTGACAACCCCCCTCCACCCCTGCTTCCAGGAGGGATGGGCCCCATCCCCTGAGGCAGCTCCAAGGGTCACCACTGGCTTGGTTTCCATATCAGCTGGTACCCAATGTCATGGCCGGCTGAGGTAGGATTGGTGGATAACCAGGAACCAGCCTATCCAAACATGGTGTGGGTATGGAGGTAGAGCAATAAACATATGTGAGTTACAACCAAACCATTTTAGTAATGACAGCATGCCAGAACTTGGTACATAACCCCATTACAGTTAAATGCATATTATGTGAAATACAACAATAAATAACAGGTCAGTATATTGACAGCATGCTACTAACAGTTACAGCATAAGGCCAAAAGAATAGGTAATTCAACAAGATATGTTAATATGCAGCCATAGTAATGCATAACATTAATAAAACACATGCGCAAAACACAGTTTTTGGAACAACATATGTTAATAGTAAACCATAACCAATACATGACAATAATGGAGAATATCGATATCTGTGCAGTAACAGAAACCTGGTTCAAGGCCCCCGAGAGCACCCCAGCACTACCAGGTTATACCTCATACCATGCTTTTTGGCCCCAAAACTCGGAACAAACCACAAAAGGGGGGGGGAGTATCCATATTCATCCAAGATACTCAGAACTCCAGGTTAGTGGCACTGCATGAAGCATCGGAGACCATCCATGTGCAACTAACAGTGGGCAAAACTGCCTTTCAGTTTGTAGCCTGCTACAGACCACCCTCCCAAACTCAGGAACCCCACTCGGCTTTCCTGAGAACACTGGAGAATATGAAGGTCTCTCCAAACACCATTATATTGGGTGACTTCAACTACCCAAACATAGACTGGGAGCACTACTCAAGCCCCAACACCCTCGCCCAATGGTTCCTAGAATTTATAAACTCAAATGCTATGGAACAACTGGTCACCACTCCCACAAGAGGGGAAAACATATTGGACCTGATCATCACCAACATGGGGACTCTATCTTCCATAACAGAGGTATACCCCTCATTGGTAAGATCTGACCATAAATTAATCTCACTGGACATCCATATCCCGTCCCCACCGCCAGCCAAGGAAACCACGGTGAAGAACTTCTCAAAAGCAAACTTCACACTTCATAAAACTGAGGTGGAATCCTTCAAAGCCCCTGGGCCAGTGGAAAATACGGCCCAAACCACAGAATCCTTTACAAACGCATTCTATGGACACCTACAGGAATGCATGGATCATGCTATCCCAAATAAAACCAAGGCTCACTCCTCCAAAGGCAGGAGACCTGTCTGGTGGACCCCAGCCATAAATAATCTATACAACAGAAGGAGGAAGCTACTACATGATAGAGCAAAATCCCAAAAAGGGAAGGCATCTCTGATCAGTACTAGCAAGAAACTACGATCCCTCATAAAATCATCTAAGGCCAGCTTCGAAAGAAAAATTGCACAAAATGCTAAAGATGATCATAAGGCCTTCTTTAGTTATGTCAGGAACCTGGGTGGCAATTCCCAGATATGCTCTGAGTTAGTGCAAAATGACAAAAAAATACACTGAACCCACAGACATTGCCAACATCCTGGCAGACAGGCTCAGTGCAAACTTCTCCCCCCTTCCCCCCCAAAAGAGCAAATATCTATCCCAACAGAGTATAGCCTCCTTGACATCACAGATGCACAGGTGAGAGCTGCCCTCTCCAAAGCAAAAAACATGGCCTCAATGGGACCGGACGGTGTCCCGGGCTGCGTCTTACATGAGCTCCAAGAAGAACTGAACCCTCACATAAAGTCACTGTTCAATCTCAGCCTTACTACAGGATATGTACCCAAGGAATAGCATACAGCAACAGTGGTCCCACTCCACAAAGGTGGTGCCACAACGGACCCTGGAAACTATCACGCTATAAGCCTGACTAGCCTGGTCTGCAAAGCTATGGAGTGTATCATCATGGAACTAATAAACAAAGACATTGGGAACCTCCAAACACTGGATCCTACCCAATTCTGCTTTGTTAAGGGCAGATCTTGCCTCTTGAACCTGGTTGACTTCTTTGAAACAGTCACCAAGGCCATAGATGAAGGGAAGGTAGTCCACACAGCCTACCTGGACCTCGCAAAAGCCTTTGACACAATACCCCACTTGGGCATCATAAATAAGCTCACCAGCTTAAATATCAACCCCTATGTCACAAGATGGGTTGCAAACTGGCTCAGGGATAGAACCCACATGGTCAGAATTGCAGGTGCCATGTCAGACTCTAAACCAGTTACAAGTGATGTCCCCAAGGCTCAGTCCTGGGACCTCTCTTGTTCGGTATATATTTCTCTGAGGTACAGGCTAACATGGGAGGACTATGGCTGACCAAGTTCGCAGATGACTGCAAACTGCGTGCCATAATCGACTCACTGACTGACACAAGCATCCTCCAAAAGGGTCTCACAGAGATGGATAACTGGTGCCAGAGCCATGGCCTAAAGCTAAATGCAAAAAAGTGCATAGTCATCCCCTTTGGGAAAGACTAAGTGCCCACAAATTACCATATAGGTGGTAATCCATTAAGTATAAAAGAGGTAATGAGGGATTTGGGGACCCAAGTAGATAGCAATCTCTCCTTTGACATTCACGTTGCCAAAGTGGTTAGAAAGACCTTCTATATAGCCCACCTTATCAAGAAAGGGTTCACATCTGGATCAAGAGAGGTCATTGTGCCCCTCTACTCATCACTCATCAGGCCCATAATTGAATACAATGCCCCATTTGGGATGTACCTTACCCGACACCTGCAGCAACTGGAAAGACCCCAAAAGTACCTCACCAAGAGGATCAAGGGACTCAAACAGATGCCCTACGCAGTTAGGCTAAAGAAACTTCAGCTCTACTCAGTTGCTTACCGCCTACTCAGAGGTGATCTGTGCCTGACGTATAAAGCCATGTCCAACCCAGAATTAATGGACATACTCCACCTCAGGAAATCCAAATCCCTTAGAGCTACACGCTCCAGGGACTTAAATCTCAGCACAGAAATGAATAGGACATGCTGGAGGGACAGATTCATATCTCAGAGGCTCCCCTCTCTCTGGAACAAAATCCCAATCCATGTTAGACAGAGCCCCTCAATGACCCTCTTAACTCATTAACCCCGACTACCGTCTCATGGTGCCTCTGTGCTTAACACCGAGCACGCTGTGAGATGGTAGTAATTACATGCAGTTACACCCGAGTGCCTTCTGCCAGCGCAAGTAACTTTGCTTGCATATTTTATCTCCAGTGTTGAAAATTAAGTTGAAAAAGTAACTGAACTTTGTCAGTTACCTTGTCAACTTAAGTTTCAACATGGAGTTGCAAGGTCTTCTTATTTGACTTTAATTAGAAAATCGGCTTGTAACGCACCTGTATTTGCGTCTCAACAGCAAGCCGATTTAGTATAAACAAGAAACTGAAACTGCCTCCCTTTTCACAGCCATTATTACTACAGAATAATATACAACATTACGTATGCACATCTGTCCTTACAGAAATAGCAACATTTGTTTTATTTACTCTAACTTAGTTCTGTAAAGAGTTTTGGCTGCCTACCATTGCTTTAAGTATCAGCTCACAAGACAGTTTCTTTGCTCCGTCATCCCCAGTCCAATGGAACGCACTTTTGATTGTATATTTAGAAGTTGAAAAACTTCTTTATTCTTTAAAATTTTTAATAACAACAATAACTGGTATACAAGCAGGCAAATCCCAGCATTCAGCCTAGTAGTACATAAATGTAGCAGCCTGCTCACTTAATCGCTTTATCATACTATGCCCTGCCCACTAGCACCTACCCAATCATTGCCTCCCTCCTGTTTGTGTATGACTATACACAGTTTTAACGGGCACTGGCTACATGAACTAAAGTTTATGTGACTAAGGCTAAATAAAGGGATTCCAAAAGTAGCAGGACCGTGTGGCAGTAATCCTACGGATTAGAAAAAAAGTTTGAAGTCCCTTGTTCATCGGCCTCCTTCTGACAGACGAAGCATTGATGGCGGAGTCATATATAGGCGATGAAAGCAGCAGGAGCGAACTGAGCAACCATGTGCTGTGAGCCCCCTCCTCTCAGCTACAACCATGGCTGAGAACACCGGCTTAGAAAACCATCGCATCAAGAGCTTCAAGAATAAGAGCCAGAATGTTGATGTAATAAGGCTGGGATGGGAAAACAGACGATGCTAAGCTGTGGCCACAAAGGTCTAAATAGGAGAGTGGTGGCCTGTGTGTGTGTGTATGAGAGAGCGAATGGTAAAGGGATGCATGGAGAGTGTGTGTATGAATGTAATAGTGACTGCTGGCATGATTGAGAGAGCAAATGGTAAAGTAATGCATGGAGAGTGTGTGTATGATTTCAGAAGTGCCTGCGTGCGTGTATGAGAGAGCGAATGGTAAAGGAATGAATGAAGACTGTGTGTATGAATGTAATAGTGACTGCTGGCATGATTGAGAGAGCAAATGGTAAAGTAATGCATGGAGAGTGTGTGTATGATTTTAGAAGTGCCTGCGTGCGTGTATGAGAGAGCGAACGGTAAAGGAATGAATGAAGACTGTGTGTATGAATGTAATAGTGACTGCTGGCATGATTGAGAGAGAAAATGGTAAAGTAATGCATGGAGAGTGTGTGTATGATTTTAGAAGTGCCTGCGTGCGTGTATGAGAGAGCGAACGGTAAAGGAATGAATGAAGACTGTGTGTATGAATGTAATAGTGACTGCTGGTATGATTGAGAGAGCAAATGGTAAAGTAATGCATGGAGAGTGTGTGTATGATTTTAGAAGTGCCTGCGTGCGTGTATGAGAGAGCGAACGGTAAAGGAATGAATGAAGACTGTGTGTATGAATGTAATAGTGACTGCTGGTATGATTGAGAGAGCAAATGGTAAAGTAATGCATGGAGAGTGTGTATGATTTTAGAAGTGCCTGCGTGCGTGTATGAGAGAGCGGTAAAGGAATGAATGAAGACTGTGTGTATGAATGTAATAGTGACTGCTGGCATGATTGAGAGAGCAAATGGTAAAGTAATGCATGGAGAGTGTGTGTATGATTTTAGAAGTGCCTGCGTGCGTGTATGAGAGAGCGAACGTAAAGGAATGAATGAAGACTGTGTGTATGAATGTAATAGTGACTGCTGGTATGATTGAGAGAGCAAATGGTAAAGTAATGCATGGAGAGTGTGTGTATGATTTTAGAAGTGCCTGCGCGTGTATGAGAGAGCGAACGGTAAAGGAATGAATGAAGACTGTGTGTATGAATGTAATAGTGACTGCTGGTATGATTGAGAGAGCAAATGGTAAAGTAATGCATGGAGAGTGTGTGTATGATTTTAGAAGTGCCTGCATGCAGTATGAGAGAGCGAACGGTAAAGGAATGAATGAAGACTGTGTGTATGAATGTAAAAGTGCCTGCTTGTATGTATGAGAGAGCGAACGGTAAAGTGATGCATGGAGAGTGTGTGTATGATTTTAGAAGTGCCTGCATGCGTGTATGAGAGAGCGAACGGTAAAGGGATGCATGGATGTGTGTGTGAGAATAGAAAGAAAAATAGGGAAACACCTTTTTTATGTACAATTAACTTGAATAAATTAGATACTGTCCTATGGCT
Source organism: Protopterus annectens (assembly GCF_019279795.1). Lineage (NCBI taxonomy): Eukaryota > Metazoa > Chordata > Ceratodontiformes > Protopteridae > Protopterus > Protopterus annectens. The sequence goes on from NC_056751.1 coordinate 478,040,825, forward strand.
AGAACTACTGTGAAGTTTCCACAAATGACTTGCTCTTCATCTTTCTATTTATAAAAATATTGCTAGGTATGATGGAATATTAGTTTATTTAAAATTATATTACTAATTGCATTCTGTATTATTTGAGGTTTTACTAACTGGTGGTTAACAGTTTTGACAAGAGCTTTCTTACTACATTTGACATTGATGGGATAAGCAATGAGTCAGTGTTTGTTTCCCAAATACTTGTTTTGGCTTCCAGTTCAAATTTCTGTTACAAAGAAGTGATTAAGAGTCAGTAAGGCATATATAGTGTTTAAATACTTGAAATTACGTTAAAATGGTCTGGCATATAGATGTTTAAAAAACAGGTTTTTGCATTTTGTATTTGCATGCCAGTAATGTACATCCTTTGCAGGTTAAAAAAACATATGAAAGGTCAAGCTATGTGCCTTTTCAGATTATTTTTTTCTGATTAAAAATGGTTGGTATAATACTATATTATGTCCCTGACTACATATACAGTATCAATTTTCAGATCTACATTTAGCAAGCATACTGGTCATATTGGCCAATAACTGAATGGGACAGCAGGGTCTTTGCCTAGTTTTAATATAGTAATTATTAATGATTCCTTTCAAGAGAGCAGAATATAAGTACACATTGAGGCAAAGATGCATTCCTGCAGTATTTGAAGAAATGCCAATGTCTAGGGGGGGGGTCATTGCTGTCAAAATGAGAGATCAGAGCTTCATGGTTTGAAAGCAAGAGGTTCTTAGTAAATCTTCAGCCACATACATTCTAACTTTACTGCTAAAAGTTTTATATCTGAGGGAGTAGTGAGTATACTGGAGTCATAATGGACTGGTCGAAATAGCTAGATCCAGAGCAGTATTCATAATCAGTCTATACCCCACAGCGGGTTGTGATAGAGGGGAAGACAGTGCATTCAGACAGCAGTTGTAAGACCTAGTAAACTAAGCAGAACAGGAATTGGCGTTGGCAGAATTGTTGATGGCAATCTATGACCTAAATGTACATATCTGGAGAGGCAGAGCAGGATAGGAGGACTCCCTGGGTACACATGGATGGGGCAACAGAAATAAAGGATAGCCCATTCTAGACTTTTGTCTGGTAAATGACATGATGGTAGGAAACACATGGTTCAGAAAGACAGTCACTTGTTTTAAAACTGTAGGATGAAGTGTACTTAATTTTGAGTCTTTAGAGTTAACTTTAAAAAAAGAGTGTTTGTTTCACTGTCAGTAACTGCATAAAAGTGGAAGGAGATTGCAAAAAGGGCCAGGAGACATTATATCTGGGATTGTTTGTGGTTTCCTTGATGTGGCAATAATAATATTTGTCAGTAATTTTGTTTATTGGGAAAAACAAAATAATTTGCAGTTGTATGGAAAGACTATAGCTGAATGTATTTGATCAACATAGGGCGCATCTTATACATCTGTAAGCATACCTTTACCCATGAATGTATGATGCTGCCATGCTTTTTTTGTAATCTATCCATGCCATACTTAAATTCTTCCCCTTTGTACAACTCTCTGCTACAGTTTTAAATAACAGCAAATGATACTTTGTTCCACGTTTCTTTTATTTTTTTGTTCTTTTGTCATAATTATTTTTTTTAATAAAGGGAAGCTAGCATAGTACTTACCTATGAACTACGAACCATGGAGTGGTTTTACTGAGGTGTTTATTATTAGTAGAGTTGGTATTACGCTATCTTGTAAGCTGTTTAATTTTTCTCTAGGATAATTTTGTTTTAGAGGCATATGGTTTTGTTTTTGCCTTACTAAATATTTGAACACATTTCATTGATGGAGTTGCCATTGTAGGAAGTGCATAAATCTGCAGCTTTGCTTTACTAATGGCTAGAGAATAATTAATTTCACTTGGAGAAAACCATAAGACCACTTACAGCTACCTCTGTTTATTATTAACTTTTAACAGTAGTGTGTTACAGTCTGAAAGTGAGAAGAGGAAATGTAATTCAGAATTAAATGGATGAACATGGGCAGACAGTGGGTGGTGATATGGGCAGGTTCTTTGCTGACTTTGTTCTTTTGTAGGTTACTGTAATTTTATCAGGCCAGTTGCTTCACTATAAATGTATTTGATAAGTTAACATTGACTGTATTTTCCCCCTTTTGTTTGTTCTTGGAGAAAGAAGTAATCTGAGGGAGACAGAGAGAGGAAGTGGAAGGGAGATAAATGTACATTGGTGATGCAGTCTTAGGTAGTACTCAAAACAACATGCATTTATCTTATGTCGTTTGCAACCACCCCAAACATAGTTTATGGAGGCACACTATACAAAGCCATGCTGGTCTCACCAGAGCACAACACACTTTCCCACATGCCTTTTGGGGGACTTAATGTGTTGTTTTTCAAATTTTTGCCTGGCATGGATGTTTTTCTGTGTTAGAAAAGGCTTCTGTCCAACCCTACCTACCCCATAGTGCAGACATATGGAGAATATGGGATATTGGTGTCACATGTAGTACACAACCAGTACTTTTGCAGAAATTCCTGCAGCTCTTTCAGTGTTGCTGTAGGTCTCTTGGAAGCCTCCCTGACCACTGATCATGTTGTTTTTCATTTTGGAGGGACGTCCAGTTCTTTGCAACATCACTGTTGTCCCATATTTTCTCCATTGTTTGACTGTCATCACTGTGTTCCATGGTATATCCAATGCTCAGTAAGATACAAGTGCTGTACTACTTTGACTGAATTACTATGGTGTTTGTCCTAACAGATGGTAATGACTGTCTTATATTACACCTGTACCCCGAATATAATGAATGGCTATTCAACATATAATCTGATGCAATTTCCTACCGGCGTGTAAGGTGTTTATTTCTGAATTTTTCCTGTTGGTGCTTGTACATACCAGGAAATGTTACTGAATGGTTGTTTTTGGGAAAAAATATGTCTGTGCAAATGTGTGTATTTCGATATATATGTATGACGTCCATTCACTTTGTGGTAATCTAGAGCAATCCACTGGCAGCTGATTTTGTAGTTGGAAATCCTGTTCTTTACCTTCAAAGCACTGAACGACTTAGTAACCTTTACGACTTAGTAACCTTTGGTTCAGTAATAGAAATGGAGTGTCTGAATAGTTGTTGCCAGCTGTTTCAATTTTAGCTTTGATTTTTGCATTCTGGTATAGAAATTAGATGTAAATGTGTGGAATTATGTAAAACTATAAAACACATTTGAACTAGAAAGCTTCCATAAATCAGCTAGAACCTCTGAATTGGTAGATACCCATTGAAATATAAAGTTCTTTGCTAGCAGCAACCTCTGCAGTAGTTAGATATCTGTGAAATTATTCAGATGACTTTTACCTATGCAGAGATTGTGCATGTTTGGAAACTAGTTTACAATGTAAATCAAGATAAGAAGTACACAGGGCTGCTGGTGGTATCTTCCTGAGGAATGCCACAGGGCTGCTGGTGGTATCTTCCTGAGGAATGCCATGAACAAAGTTGGTTGTATAACTAATGAGGACGAGTCTAGCAGTATATATTTTTTTACTTTCCATCCTAAAGTTATAATTAGTGTTTAAAATTTGCTTATGGAGACCTCACTCAGTGTTTGCTATTTATTATTGTTGAAACGCTAAGTCATATTCACTTTTCCCGAGTAAAATGTATGGCATGTATGGAAATGAGTATATTTTCTGGTTGGCTGACTGTGTGATCGAGACTGTGAGGGAGACAGTAAAAGTATGCATTTTTTAACTCCTTTACCAGAGTAATACTACAGTAGGCTACTTGTGATTTTTATTAGGTATTAAAAAATAATTTAAAAGGAATCCACAGGATGGAACCAGAACCTTCAGGAGTCAGTGCAGACTTCATATTTGTTATTACTGTTCTTGAGGACAATTTTTTACAGAAATATTGGGACATAACTCCATCATTAGATGTTGCGCTTGATTACTTGGACATGATTTATGCAACAGTTCTGCAGAGGGACCACTATGACACCGACAGAATATGAGAATGTGAACTGTCTTTATTTTCTAAAGTGTAACATACCACTTTTTTTCCAAACTTAACAGTTTTAGGAGGGAGGATTGAGCTCAATGAGGTACAGTTGAAAGGTATGGAAGGAGATATTGAAATGTTTACAGTTTGCTTGCTGAACTGTGACTGCTTGTCACAGACATTCACATTTCTAACCAAATTCCATACCATGAACTGCTGGTTTATTTGCTTTCTATAGCATCTCTCATAAGCTTTATCTATCAAAGAGCATAGAAGTGTATAGAGAAAAACATAACTTGTCTTTCTGGAATCCAACTCTGTAACAGAACCTCGACTTCCTCTATGCATTTTGGAAAGAGGGCCTTGACCCTGACTTGAATAGATTTATTGTGATTATAACAAAAGGTAGTAGTCTTGGACACCCATTTAAAAATCATCTGTTTTGAAACACTGTCCATTCCTACCATCACAAGAAATAAACTATTGCTCCAGATATTCTGAAAGATTTAGTTTTGCCTAGAAGTTACCCATGTTTTTACTTGCTGACTACTACCTGCATGGAGCTATGTTATGTTTTGGGAATTTTTCTGGCCTTTGTTAGTAATGTATGCAACTTATGTGGGAGGAAGGGCTAAGTGTTATACTATTTTACTGAATTACTCTATTGCATAACAGCTGCACAAGGAGATATGAGTACCTACTCAACAGGTTATGTGCAGCAATTATCACCTGTGTCTGAGCATGCATACCTTTGCAGTAATGAAAGGCAGGTCATTATCACCTTAGCAATAAGTCTGTTACAATATAGCACTGAGTCATTATCACATTTCAGGTAAAACTATCAGGAGCTGTCACTGTTATTCACACAAGTACAACTCGTTATCACATTGATGAATGCACAAGCCAGATTGTGTTTTTTTTCTGCTTCTAGTCATTGCAAGACACCCCCTCCATTCTTCATCAACTACCTAGCCTCTGAAACCCCTTATTTTATATATATCTATATATAGATATATATAAATATATATATATATATATATATATATATATATATATATATATATATATATATATATAGATAGATATATATGTGTGTGTGTGTGTGTGTGTGTGTGTGTGTGTGTGTGTGTGTATATATATATATATATATATATATATATATATATATATATATATATATATATATATATACATACACTGCTGACACTGAAGGAGGTATGACACCATAGTGGTATCAGCAGTCTGAGTGGGCAGCCAGCACAATTATGGGACACTTCAGATAACCAACATTTGGAGCCCCATGCCTGTCCTTGGCATATTAGTGGAGCGGCGGTCCTTACCCTGCTTTTCCTCTTTACATGTGCCCTGGCTGTGCACCCTTGTCAGTGTCCACCCATGCTTTATTTCAGATAAGGTAAGACTGTCTTCTGCTTTTCTGGGAGTCACTGGAAAGGGAGCAGCCAAAAACCCAACACTGTCCTATCGCCAAACATTGTGTTGGTGGGTGCATCACAGGGGGTATACCCAGCCAGCATGGATCTTGTGATCCACCAGGATCACAGTTGGGAACTTGGAGACTCTTCAGCTCAGTCCCATAGTGCTGCTCTCCTAGGTAAGCATGGGCTTGGGTGTGCCACCATGATGTAATTTTTCCCTCTGGGAAAGGACACATGCAAAAAGACACAGCGTGGGTCAGTCTTGGTCTTTTGACATGTTACCTTGATGTAGCTCCCCACTCAGTCTCCCTCCCTTCATGTGTCGTAAATGTATGTAGGTCAGGACAGCAATTAGTGAGAGTTACTGCAGTCCCTCATCCCTTAGGTCCATTGCTGAATGGGCACACGTAAAGAGAAAAGGCAGAGGTAAGGCAAACTGCTGACACTGAAGGAGGTCATGAGACCATAGTGATGTTAGCAGTCTGAGTGGGCAGGCAGCACAGCTATGGGATACTTCAGATAACCAACATCTGGAGCCCCATGCCTGTCCTTGGCATATTAGTGGAGCGGCGGTCCTTACCCTGCTTTTTCTATTTACATGTGCCCTTTCTGTGCCCCCTTGTCAGTGTCCACCCATGCTTTATTTCAGATAAGGTAAGACTATCTTCTGTCTTCGGCATCACCGCGGAAGATGTTCACCTGTTCAGAACGGATGGCATTCACCTAACTGAGGAGGGCATTGCGTTCTTGACCAACCTCCACAATGGTGTGAGGAGAGCCATGCAAGATTGCTAACATGCAGCTTGTGAGAAGAATGGAAAACGCCCATGACCAAGTCAGACCAATATAGTAAGTAAAACACTATTATGAAATGTGTTGTGTAAAATTCATTCCTCTGAGCTTGGCAAACGACTGTTATGGAAGTTATGATTTTTTTCATCTTTCGGTAAATAACTTTGCATGGGAGCATCTGAATGTGCCAAATAATATCTCATTTTAAAGACAGTATTGCTGGTTCTAACATGGTAAAATAATTGTGCCTGTATGTTTGACACGTGCAGATATCAGTTTGTTTCGGACTTAGGTTATGGAAATTATGATTGTTTTCATATTTTGCTAAATAACTTTGCGAGGGAGCATCTGAATGTGCCAAGTAATATCTCATTTTGAAGACAGTATTGCTGGTTCCAACATGGTAAAATAATTGTGCCTGTATGTTTGACACATGTGCAGATATCAGTTTGTTTCGGATTTAGGTTATGGAAATTATGATTTTTTTCATATTTTGGTAAATAACTTTGCAAGGGAGCATCTGAATGTGCTAAGTAATACCTCAGTTTGAATACAGTACTGATAGTTATAACATGGTGAAAGAATGGTGCCTGTATGTTGTACTCATGTGCAGATATCAAACTTTGTTTCGGACTTAGGTTATGGAAATTATGATTTTTTTTTCATATTTTGGTAAATAACTTTGCAAGGGAGCATCTGAATGTGCTAAGTAATACCTCAGTTTGAATACAGTACTGATAGTTATAACATGGTGAAAGAATGGTGCCTGTATATTGTACTCATGTGCAGTTATCAAACTTTGTTTCGGACTTAGGTTATGGAAATTATGATTTTTTTTCATATTTTGGTAAATAACTTTGCAAGGGAGCATCTGAATGTGCTAAGTAATACCTCAGTTTGAATACAGTACTGATAGTTATAACATGGTGAAAGAATGGTGCCTGTATGTTGTACTCATGTGCAGAAATCAAACTTTGTTTCGGACTTAGGTTATGGAAATTATGACTTTTTTTCATATTTTGGTATATAACTTTGCAAGGGAGCATCTGAATGTGCTAAGTAATATCTCATTTTGAAAAGACTATTTACAGTTCTAACATGGTAAAAGAATTGAGCCTGTATGTTGTACTCATAGGCAGATATCAAAGTTTGTTTCGGACTTAGGTTATGGAAATTATGAATTTTTTTCATATTTTGGTAAATAACTTTGCAAGGATGCATGTCAGTGTGCCAAGTAATACCTTATTTTGAAGACAGTGCTACTCCTTACAACATGGTAAAAGAACTATATCTGTGCACTCTACACATGTACAGATATCACAGTTTGTTTAGTCTTGTACGATTATGAAAATTGTACATTTACAATACTTTTCATTATTATGCCCATATCTTTGCAAGGGAGCATGGTGATCATGCAAATGATGCATCATTTTGAAGCTGACATTCAGATGCACAACTTCTATACTGATATGGAGGCTCTGTCTGTTACAGGTAATGAGATATTATGCTTTGTTTATTAATCAACTATGAAAAATAATATATTAATCATATTTATGTGAATATCTACAGAAAGGAATATCACACAGTAATGGTTAAGGTATCATTTTAAAGCTGACATTCACATTAGCAAATTACATTCAAATTGTATGGGTCTGCATTGGACATTGACCAAGATATTGTGCTTTGTTTTTCCAAAAAGGTAAAAAATATGCACAATATCAGCATTCCTTGCCAAATATTTAATAATGACTTTGATATACACTATCAACATTTACACTGTTGAAAAGGTCAGTGTCTGCTGAACAACTTTCGCGTTTACATTTTTAGTCTAGCTCTTACAGTTAAAGAGTTATGAACATTTGTTTTCTGTATGAATTTACAAATGGATTTTCTGAAAATGAGCTCAGGCTGCACTGTTATTCCTATGGTGGAATTAAGCAGGCATCATTTCCTGAGCTGCTCCGGAGTGAATGAGTTAAAGAGAAATCTTGACGAGTGGATGGGAGATCATAGGTTTACACCTGGGATCTCTTCTGTGTCCCTACCAGACAGAGGCACAGTAAACTAATGGGCTATCTTCTGTGATCTACTATACAGAGGCACAGTCAACTAATCTAAAAGGGTGGCGAAAGCCAAACACACTCTGGCTAGACTTATAAATGCCCTAGGGCAGATAGTCTAGTATCAGCCTATGAACCTATGAACCTATAAATATGTGAAGCTAAGGGGTGGGAAGAGATAGAAATAGTCTATTAATACCATCATGGACTATATAGTTGACTACAGTAATCCTATCTGCTGTACAGGTCTGTCCTTTCTTTTTTGTAAATGTGTCCTATAGCTGCTGTAGCGCATACATACCTCTCAAGCTATCCACATGGGACACTATAGGCCAAGCAGTAACACCTGCAGGTACACAACTACGAAGAACACTTACACATCAAGTAGACCTGTATAACTACCAAGGAGTACTGTCGGCTAATGTACTTATAATTTGATATTGACATATGAATCACATCGATAATACATCTCTGGCACAGGGATTACACATCAGCAATTACATTCTGTGACAGCGTGACACTTGAGAAACATGTATGTGTACAGTACAGAGAGTACACAACTATCATGTCATGCTTGGCAGGCATGGAAATCATACCTAATATTACTGATTCCAGGGGATATATGTATCACATATAGTAACTGACCACATCAACCTTTACAAGACACTCCAGAAATACAGCCATACCTTCATCACTCATTTTATTTCTTTTATCTTATTGTAGCTTGTTATTACTGAACCTGCTGCCTTTATTGTGTGGATAAATAGCACATTTGTGAGAATGATTTCAACAGTGTGTGACAGCTGAACAAACAAGTATTTACACAAACTTAGCTCTAGCTCTCCCTTTTACCTGTGTCCCTGTGGAGAGAATATCTGTTATTACTCATTTTTTATTTAATTTATTTTATTATAGTTTGTTATTATTGAACCTGTTGCCTTTATTCTGTGGATAAATAGCATATTTGTGAGAATGATTTCAACAGTGTTTGACAGCTAAACAGACATGTATTTGCATGTACTGTGATCTAGCTCACCCTTTTACCTGTGTCCCTGTTGAGAGAATGATATATGTTATTACTCATTTATTTTTTTTATTTATTTTAATTTATTATAGTTTGTTATTATTGAACCTGTTGCCTTTCTTGTGTGGATAAATGGCACATTCATGAGAATGATTCCAACAGTCTGTGACAGCTGAACAAACAAATATTTACACATGCTATGGGCTACCAGCAGTCCCTGTGGAGAGAATATCTGTCATCATAACATATGTAATTCAATAATAGTTATTAGTACATGGAACTGGATTCAAACTCAGATCTGTGTCTAGCAAAATGTACTTCATACACAGCATGTAACAAACTGAGCTACTGACTCACTGCTGATGTCTGACTGACTGATTTTGTCCCAGAGCTCACCTGGAAACAAAATATGACCTGCTACTAATACTACTGTGTTATAATACAGTGGAGTGACAGCTGGACACAACTGAATGAAATGCAATAATGGCAGAGAGACTAGGTAAATTTAAAAATAATTGTCATAATTTGTAATTGGAAAATAAATGCTTAATAATCATTCTGTTTACTTAAACCCTACATTTATGGCTGTCACTCTAACCATTTGGCTACACGGATGTATAGAATGTTGTTAAACTTTTACATATATCTCTCACCTACTTTTAAGCATTGCTGAGCACCGTGATGCACCATGCAAACCCACTCAGCTATGCTTAAACTTCACCTTTGCATTCATAATTAAATGTATCCTGTCTCTATTTTTAAGTGTCTGGCATATGTCCATTGCTGCGTGCCATGCCGCACCATGCAAACATAAAAAAAAAAAACATTAATACATATCCGTACATTGATTTACAGCACTTTCACAGTACAGGGGGTGTGTTACTCATCTCTGGACACAGTAATACACTCCCTACACTGATTCAGTAACTGTGTTACATGGCTCTCCCTCAGTAACGTGCCTTCATTAATATGCATGGAGCAGTACCGAGGGGCAACCACGTACATGGTCATGGTACCTTCCATGTAGGCTCTACACTATACCTACACAGATTTTATTAAATCATGGGGTTCGTTTTGCACTCATTAGTCAGCTGTCACACTGACCATTTTCCATACTCCACAGAGCTCATTGCTGCCTGTTTCCTAACTACATGTTGCTAAATGTTGCAGTATCAGAAACTGTTTTCATGCTCGGTTGCTCAATTAACACCATGCAATCACTTGAAAAAAATAGACTACGATTGCTTCTGATGTCAATTTTGTTTACCTCATTGCTTCCTTATGCTGAAAACAAAGAAAAACAATGACAACATCAAAATGAATTTGAAAAGCCAATAAGGATAACAATGGTAAAAGTGAGTGACTTTTTCTTTGTTTTTCTTAAATGGGGGAGCGATGCTTGAACAAAATGTTTAAGGAATCTGGAAGTTGGTTCAAAGCCACAGTCCTTCACCATCCAGAGAAAGATTTACCAAATCCATATGCCTATATATAAACTCAGGGGCACATTCCCAGCACATGATGTCAAACACATTATCAGAGTCACTCATCAGTGTAATACCTTTCTGGTTTTAGTGGAAAGCATCAAACTTATCTACCCATCTGACCCTGATCTCCTTAGTGCAGTAGAGATGTTGACTACTGAGTCAGAACTGGTGAGAACAGGAACAAATATCCGCATGATTCTTTTCCATGCTTAAGCATTGGAGGTGCAAATTTGTACCTCTGTCTTTTTAGTAATGGCTATTACGTGAACAGTGGGAGTGCAGGAATAGAGCTGGCCACACTGGAGGAACAAAAGTACCTGAATCAGAGCTGCATCTAGCAGTAGGTGGTCTATGCAGCTGCCGAGACCACAGTACTGTCTGGGGGAACCTCTCTGGCCATACAAATTAATTAAAAAAAAAACTACTACACTCTCATCAGACACTTCCAATGCAGCTACTTCCTGTTTGGCATGAATGCAGTGTCTACTACTGCTTCCTGCACTTCAAATGTGGAGAATTTCTGGAAACAGCACAAGAGTTTAGGGCAGCGCAGTGGTGCAGCAGTTAATGTAGTCACCACCCAGCAAAAGGTTCACCAGTTCAATTCTCAGCTGGGGTACCTTCTATGCGGAGTTTGCATTTTCTCCCTATGTTCATGTGAGTTTTCTCCGGGTACTTTGGTTTCCTCCCACATTCTAAAGACATGCATCTGAAGCATTTCTCCTTTGGCCTCCACTGAAAATATGCTCTGTCCTAGTCAGACTTTCCCGGTCAGTAAATGATAAATAAAAATAAAATCACAGGAATGGAATTTCCCTTACAGTTTTCTATAGCCATGACTTGAGGAACAATAGAATTCTGAATGCCTTTAACAGCTGTGTGTGTGTGTGTGTGTGTGTGAAAAGCCCCATTTAGAGAGGGCTGTTAGTTAAATGACTTACTAAGAATTAAACCCTGTACAATGGGTACAGGAGACAAGAAACGTAATTTGCCACACCATCTTCCAGAACATATCCAGTCTTGCCTCATATGTGTGCTCTTTTCTTGAGCAAGTCACTTAACAAGAAAGTGCTTTGGGGCAATTTGAAATCTGGGCTAGACTCTTCAATGGTCACCTGGACTGCAAGCCTAGAAACTAGTCTATATGAACCAGAGTTGTTATGGTGTAAATTGATTACTGTAAACAAACGCATTATCATATGAGCCATGTCCTTTGAATATCATCCTTGGCTTCCTTAATGTTGACCGTGTTTATTATTTAGCTCTGAATAAATGGGGTGGCATGAAATCTATAAGTCAAATGCTAATATTTTAACGATGAATACATTTATATTTAGTTTTTTTTTTTTTTTGCAGACATGTAGAAATAAAATAGACCCTTTGTTTTACAGCAGTTTGTCTAGCACTGAATGCAGCCGAGTAAGGCTATGAGCTGTTAAGCAGCTGCTTTTTGTAGTATGTGGTTTTATTCCCTCAGCCTTCCTTTGTCTTCTGTGACTCTGTGTATGATTCTGCCAAGTTACTTTACCAAACAGTACTCCTAGGCTGCTCCTGAAAAGGGACACTTGTGTCTAGTGGAGGGTTCCATTCAGCTTCACTTCTAAATTTTGAAATTCCAAAATCTCAAGTTTCAGAACATCGAGTTCAGAATCTCGAGATCTTGGAATCTCGAAATTGTGAACCCTCCCTCGAAAGACCACTAAACACATAAAAAAACAAGCGTATGCAGGGGGCAAACCCCCCTGCATCCCTACACCCCCGCAACTTAAATATACCAACTCCGAGATCGCACTACAGTGAGGACAAGGGAAATCTCCCGGTCTGTGCTGTATGCTGATCTCCATTCAGGATTTCAAAGTTTTAAATCTGCGAACATATAATCTTTGATCATATGAGATTCTAAGTTTTGGACTTCAAAATTCTGAACATAACACATTCCATTCACATAGTCGAACTTTTACAAGTTCGAACCACATATGGTCGAGACCATACGTTCGAATTTGTAAAAGTTCGAGCATTTGAATGGAAATCTCCGAAAGTGGAGGTTTCCATTCACTTCAATGTGGTGCAATCTCGGAGTTGGTATATTTAAGTAGCCAGGGGTGTGGGGGGTGCAGAGGGGCTTGCCCCCTGCTTACAAGTTATTGTTTTGTATGTTGTGTTTTTTTTTTGCATAGTCGAAGTTCTGTAACTTCGAACTTAATGGTTTGACCATTAGGTGTTCGGAGTTACGGAACTTCGACTATCTATATAGACCCTCTAGTGGACTGTGCCAGCTGACTAAAAACTGACATAGAGATATCAGGAGACTGAAAGCAAACTGAGGAAAGAATTTTTACAACTGCTTAATAGAAAATAAAATAAATAAAATAGGATTGAATGCTTTCATCCATTCAAATACAGACTTTTTCAGAATCAGTTACAAATACAAATGCCCACATTTAAATACCCTTCCACAAAGGTTAGCTGATGAAAACAAAATGGTCTACAATTACTTTTATGAGAAAGTGTACTGTAGTTTTATTAATGCATATAGAAAGATTGACTTTTTATTGCAAGATTTGATTGAACAAGACCAAATCAACCTTGAACTGTTTGCATTTCTACAAGTGGAATTTCCTGTAGTACCTTTGATATTTGGTATTCTGAAGGTACACAAGAATATTGTTTACTGATAGTGAATGCCAGCAAATCCAAGACTCATCCCCTGGTTAAATTTATAGATTTGAAACTTAATGGTTGGCTGAATGTTTTCTCTATCTTTGTCACGACTCATGTTTTTTTTTTTTTGTTAAAGTTAAAAAATGTTATGCCGACAACTTTTTGTTTCTCATGATTGATGTTGTTGAATTATTCAATACTATACCTCACATCATCTGTCTTGAATGGTTCCATGACTTTTTGGTAGAATCCACAACAATGGACAACAACAACATTAATCTACTTGATTTGTTTATGGAAATTGTTCTTAAGTACAACTTTGTATAGTTAGATGGACAATATTTCCAACAAAAACAAGGTATGGCCATGGGGACATCTTGTGCCCCTATTTTTGCAAATATCATGTTAATACAATGGGAGAAAATTTTCCTCTTCAACAAACTTACTGTGGTCCCCTGGAGATTATATGTGAGATACCTGGATGATATATTCATCATCTGGGATAGGGTCAGAGATGAAATTGAACCATTCATTAATTATTTAAATATGACCACATATTTTTAAGATTTACTTTTTCTTACCATAGCTTAAGTAATATCTGTGTGGACATCAAATTTACAAAGGATATCCATAACAAGAGATTATTTAGTATCATCTATAGGAAACCAGCCTACTCCAATAGCCTCTTACATTACACCAGTAACCATCCTGAACATCAGAAAAGGGGCATACTCAAAGGACAGTTTATTCATCTGGTGAGAATGACTTTGGAGGAAGATCATTTTATCTCTGAATGCCACACTTTAAAAGATATGTTCTGTGCCAGAGTTTATCTTATTCATTTGGTTACGGGCATTCAGAATATTGTTATTCAGAAGAGGAGGGATGGCAGTATTGTACCCCTGTTTAGATGTTTTTATAACTATATGAATGACCTTTGTGGTCTTTCCAACAAAAGGGAAAAGATGTTCTGCACAGCTTTTATTTTGGATTATTCTTTGGATTGTGGTGCAATCAAAGAAATATTATTTAAAAATTGAATAATTTTTTCTGCCTTTGACAACTTGGTGGATATAATAGTAATTATAGTAGGAATTGTCCCTGTTGTATTGTATTGTAAAGGGAAATACCTGAAAAATATTTTAGAACAAGACACTACTACAGGTTTTACCACTACTAATAAAAACTTTGGTACTGTCAAGTGTGGCTTTTGTAGCCAGTGCAAATCTGTTTTGGTGGATACATCTGTAGTGGTCAACAAGACAAAAATCAATGCTACTTTTCACTGCAATTGTAATTCTTCAGGTGTTATTTTCTGGCTAAATGCCAGACATGCAGAAAACCCAAAGATAATTTAAACAACTTATTTACGAATATGACCTGGACATCAGGACACAAAATGCCAATAATCCTTTACTTAAGCAATTGATTCAACATCTTGACCATTATTTATTTATTTATTTTTGGCTTAGATCATGTTGACAAAAACCCAAGGGAGGATTGTGGGAAGATTTGATAGAGGCACATGAGTTGCAATGGCAACTCAGGTTGAATGCCACCCACAAGACTGGACTTAATGATTATGTCTCCATTGGAAGTGTTTTAAGGTTGAAATCCTACATAGTTTAACAGAAACCAATTGAGTAGTTACATAATTTTTAGAAGACCTTGTCCAAAGATCAAATAAGGTTGAAGTCCTATTTTAGCTCCCTATGTGTTGTTTTTTATCTGCTGTTTAAGTAACTAACTTAATGTATACCATTGGTTGTTTTCATCAGGTGACCTTTGTGGAGGGGTATTTAAATTTGGGCATTTGAATTTGTAACTGATTCTGAAGAAGTCTGTGGACCAAAGTGCTCAATCATATTTTTATTTATTTTAATTTCTATTAAACAGTTGTAAAAATTCTTTCCTCGGTTTGCTTTCAGTCTCCTGATATTTCTGCTATCAGTTTTTAGTTCATAGGTTCATAGGTAGGTACTAGGCTATCTGCCCAAGGGCATTTATAAGCCTAGCCAGAGTGTGTCGGCTTTTTTCTCCCCATTGATTAATTAACTGAGCTTCTGTCAAGCAGAGCCAATGAAGTTATCCCAGGGGTGTACTTTTTGTTACCCATCCACTCGTCAAGCCTTCTCTTGAAGAGTGTTAGTGAGGGGCTCTGCCTAATGTAGTTAGGAATTTTGTTCCAAAGCATGGGGAGTCTCTGTGACAGGAATCTATCCCTCCAGCATGTTCTATTTATTGTTGTGGCGAGGTTTAGCTCACTAGAGCTCGTGGCTGGCAGTGACTTGGATTTCTTTAGGTGGAGCATGTCCATCAATTCTGAGTTGGACATGGCTTTGTAAGTGAGGCAGAGATCACCTCTGAGTAAGCAATATGCCACTGAGTACAGCCAGAGTTTTTTCAGTCGGGCTGCATAGGACATATATTTGAGGCCAGTAATCCTCTTGGTGAGGTGGTTTTGTGGTCTTTCAAGCTGTTGGAAGTGTCTTGTGAGGTACATCCCAAATGGGGCATTGTACTCTATGATGGTTCTGATGAGTGACAGGTAGAGGGGCACTATAACCTCTTTATTTCTAGATGCGAACCCCTTAGTAATTAGATGGGCCACATAGGAGGATTTCCTAACTACTTTGGCAATATGATTGTCAAAGGAGAGATTACTATCTACCTCTGTCCCCAGATCTCTTATTACCTCTTCTGTATTAAGGGGGCTGCCGCCTATGTGGTAATTCGTGGGTGTTTTGTTTTTCCCAAATGGGATGACTATGCATTTTTTGGCATTTAGCTTGAGGCCATGACTTTGACACCAGGTGTCTGTCTCAGTAAGGCCTTTTTGGAGGATGTCCGTGTCAGCCGTAGAGTCAATTATGGCTCCCAGTTTGCAGTCATCAGTGAACTTGGTTAGCCATAGTCCTCCTGTGTTTGCCTGTATTTCTGAGAAATATATGCCGAACAGTAGGGTCCCAGAACTGAACCTTGTGGGACACCACTTGTGACTGGCTTAGAGTCAGACCTGGAGCCCGCTATTCTTACCGTTTGAGTTCTGTCTGTAAGCCAGTTGGCAACCCATCTTGTGATGTAGGGGTTTATGTTCAGGCTGGTGAGTTTTTCTATAATACCGAGTGAGGAATGGTGTCGAACGCCTTGGCGAGATCAAGGTAGGCTGTGTGAACCACCTTTCCCTCATCTATGGCCTTGGTAACTGTCTCAAAGAAGTCAATCAGGTTTAGTAGGCATGATCTGCTCTTAACAAAGCCGAACTGGGTCAGGTCAAGTGGTTGGAGGTTCCCAATGTCTTTGTTAATGAGTTCCATGATGATGCGCTCCATAGCCTTGCAGACCAGGCTAGTCAGGCTTATGGGGTGATAGTTACCAGGGTCAGTTGTGGCCCCTCCTTTGTGGAGCAGAATAATCATTGCTGTGCGCCATTCTATGGGCACGTAGCCTGTGGAGAGGCTGAGGCTGAATAGTGTATTTAGGTGGGGAGTTAGTTTGTTCTGTAGTTCGTACAAGACATAGCCTGGGACACCATCTGGCCCCATTGATGCTGTGTTTTTGGCTTTTGAAAGGGCTGTTTTCACCTGTGCTTCTGTGATTTCTGGGAAACTACACTTTTCCGGAATTGTTGTGGGCCCTTTTGAAGGTGAGAGGGAGGTGACGTTTGCACTGAAGCTATCTGCCAGTATGTTGGCAATATCAGTAGGTTCAGTATATTTTGTGCTATTTTGCACTATCTCAGAGCATATCTGTGAGTTGCCACTTAGATCTTGACATAGCTAAAGAAGGCTTTGTGGTTATCTTTCGAATCCTTGGCTATTTTTCTTTCAAAGTTAGCCTTGGATGATTTTATGAGGGACCTTAGTTTCTTACTGATACTGATCAGGGATGCCTTTCCTTCTTGGGATTTGCTTTTTTTCTGAACTAGTTTCCTCCTTTTGTTGTATAACCTGTTTATGGCAGGGGACCACCAGACTGGTTTCCTTCTCTTAGGAGAGTGAGTCTTGGTTTTGCTAGGGATGGCACGATCCATGCATCCTTGTAGGTGCTCATACAGTGCAATTGTAAAGGATTCTGCATCTTGGGCAGTGTTATCCTTTAGCATGGGGGCTGTGAAACTTACCACCTCTGCCTTAAGTAAGGTGAAGTTTGCTTTAGAAAAGTTTTTCACTGTGGTCTCCTTGGTTGGGGGTGGTGGTGGGGTGTGGACATCCAGGGGGATTAGTTTATGGTCTGATCTAACCAGTGACGGGTTGACCTCCGGTACGGAGCACCTGTTGCCCATGTTGGTGATGACCAGGTCCAATATGTTGTGGCCTCTGGTAGGCAAGTTTACCAGCTGATCCAGGGCATTTGAGTTGATAAATTCCAGGAAGTGCTGAATCTGGGAGTTTGCACTCAAGTAGTTTTCCCAGTTAATGGTAGGGTAATTGAAATCTCCCAAGATCAGGATGTTCGGTAGGACCTTTACGTTTTCCAGTGTCTCCAGAAAGGCAGAGTGGTGGTCCTGGGTCATGGAGGGTGATCTGTAGCAGGCCACAATTTGCATTGCATATTTGCCCAATATTAGTTGCACATGGATTATCTCAGAGGTATCATGCTGCGCCACTAACCTAGAGGTGTGAGTATCCTTAATGACTATGGATACACCCCTCCTTTTGTGTTTTGGTCCGTGTTCTCTGGCCGAAATGTGTGGTATGAGTTGTAGCCCAGTAGTGCTGGAGTGCTCTCTGGAGCCTTGAACCAGGTTTCAGTTACTGCACAGATGTTGACATTATCCATACTTAGGAGTGCTTTGAGCGCATGCATTTTGAGATTTTAAGCTCCTGGCGTTGAGTAGCATAACCCCCAGTTTTTTACTTGTGCTGTTTACGGAGGTGGGTTTGAATTTTGAGCCTTGCCTAAAAAAGGCACTAAGGGGGCAGCAAGAGCCTTGGCCAGTATTTGAAAGCCAAGGGGTGACAGGTGCAAGCCGTCTCTTGCGAAGCAACATGGCTTGTTGAGCATGTCATCCCAGGCTGACAGACACTGGATCCCATTTGAATGACACCAAAAGCTTAGCCAATTTTTTGAAATTGATCATTTTTTCTTTATACTGAGGTATCATTCTTGGTGAGGGCAGGATGCTACTCAGGGTCAGGGTCATACCCGCCTGGGTTACATGTTCAGAGAGCTCTTCCATGTCTCTTTTCATGTAGTCCAGGGAGGTACAGCTCAGGTCATTCACACCAACATGAACAATGACAGAGTCATATTTGTATTTGTTCTGGGGTGACCTGAGTGCTTGTGTTATGTGGCGGATTCTGGCTCCTGACAGGCAGCTAACAGTAACCTTCTCCTTGTCCAGCCTAGTGAGTGGGGCGTCAGTGTGCCTGACTATTGAGTCACCTATTACTAGTGTGTTAGGTATGTTATTTCGCCTTAAGGGCTGTGATTGTGCGGCACATTGATTTTCCCCCGGATTCACGAATCCTCTGTGTAAGACTTAATAAGTCTTACTTGGAGGCTGTAGTTGAACGGTATGACGTCAGCGTGCTATGAATATGCATGAGGGCATGCTGACTCAACCATACGTCTTACACGGACCGTGTAAGAAAGCAGGGAGCGTGTCCGACTGCTGAGCAGTCTAAATGTCCACGCCCCTGCAAGTGTTTAAAATAAATGCAAATAAACAAGAGCGAGTCCGCTCAAATGTCCCTGCACCCAACACCTCACTGTCTGATATTGTAAATCCCCATCACAGTGCTAAAACGCATAACATTAAAATTTTTTTATAATTCCCAAAATAGCTGCCCGTATTTGCGCATGTGTGCACGGGTGTGCCCATTGCTTAGCTACAGTTAGCAATTCTGACATGGAAGAGCATAAGAAAGAATGTTTATGCAAATCACACCAAATAGCAATAGCGTAATGGTAGAGCGTTCGCACAAAAAAGAGGCATTCACGGTTCAAGTCCCACCACTCCCTTTCGTATTTATTTTTTAAATCAGTATATGGAATAATACCTAACATATATGTTTAAACATAACTAAAAAGCAGTGAAATTGCCACTGTATCAGTGAACAAAATAAATATTTTAAAGAATCCCAATATAAAATTGCCTGCAGTTAAGCAGCGCTTCACCCAGCGCAATAGAGTTGCCCATAGTTCAATAGCACTTTACCCAGTGCAATAGAGTTGCCCTTAGTTTAACAGCGCTTTACCTAGCGTGATGTGTTTGCACAGACATGCGCGCCGCGCCAACCAGGGCACTGTAGGGCACTGAGGAGCAACATAGAGCAAAGTTGCTTAAATGCAGCCACAGCCCCTAGCCTGTCTGGACAGTATGAAAATAAAATGAATGACAAGGTTCGAACCCAGGACTCTGTGCATCAGAAGCAAAGTACAAAACCACTAAGCCATGACAACATAGGGGAAACAGCCACTGTTAACATTCATATACTTACTAATGGTAGTTTAACCATTACTAAGCAGGTCTGCAGTCAGCTGAGAATGTTAAAAAAAGGCCAATCACAAAAAAGTGCGGGAAATGCAGCATATTTAAGCCCCACAGGCAGGAATACACACCATAACTGATTGTAGCTCACATGTGCAGTTAGAATGTCTGGTGTCAGAGAGGGAACACGCTTCCGAGCGCAACGTTGGGGCATCGAGAAGTCGAAATACATGGTTTGGCTCCTTGTCCACCATCATGAGTCAAGACTCCTGCAGGGCCAGTTCCAAAGGATGGAGTACAAGGCAGAGGCTTGAAACCGGTTAGCTCATGACCTCACCAGTGCCACAGGCGTTCCTCGGACTGGTGAGCAGGTCCATCACCACCATGCAGACCTGAAGAGACAAAAGCAGGACTGACTGAACCAATGGATATAGAAGGCCCTTGGGATGCGGGATGCCCCACAACTGAGTATGTAGCCATGGAATGCAGTATGTAAGAATTGATAATGGAGTATGTATAATGGATAGGTATGTCTCAATATCCCTTCAGTTACTTTACAGCTGCAGGTGACCGTGCTGCGAATCAGCAAGCCTATGCTGATAGGCTGCTAAGGCTGTGCCACCAGGCAGGTTAGTGATTATTCTGTATGTATTGTTATATAAAATATGGGAGAGAGCATGAAAGAAAGTGTTGTAGTCCAATAATACAGCCATAAAATTGCCTGAATAAGTCCTCTGCATGTACTGTTAGATAAAAATGTCAGAGAGGCAGAAAAAGAGTGTAATAACCCATTAAGAAAGGTAAGACATGTCTGGAATAATATCTCTGCAGGCACTGTCATATAAAATAAGTGAGTGAGCCTGAAAAAAGAGTGTTCTAACCCATTAATAAAGGTATAATATGTCTTGAACATGTCTGCCATATACACCGTTAAAACAAATAAAGGAGTGAGCCTGTGGAAAAGTGTGTAATGTCATTAATAAAGGTCTAAAACCTGGAGTGTGTCTGTGTCACAGAGTTTGAAATGTTGTTGTACCCTTGCATTATACAAACAGTACTGTTTGAAAAGGTGCTGGCAACCCAGAGTTGTGCAGTCCCATATAAAGTGGGTGATGGAAGTGCTAGTAGCTGTGAAACATATATACAGTCCACAACAGTCAGTTACTGGCTGACATGAATAAGTAAATCTGGCACACGTAGCATGTTATTTTTCCCCAGAAATGTGAGTGTGTGTCAAGAAATGCAGGGTTCTGTACAAATCGAAGTGAAAATGTCATGTGAAAACATTCCAGATATGTAGATAAAGAAATATAAATGCAATCAAGAAATATGTAGCAGTAACATCTGCATCCTGGACAGTTAGTATGTCAGATATAGGTCAGGCATATATTGAACTAGCCAAACCCATTACATAACCTAATGTATGGTGGCAAGTGTAATAATACATGTAGGGGATATACACTTGCAGTCAGTAGGAATGTAATGTAGACGAAAAGGTAATTATAAGATGTTAACCGAGGTTCTTTCTACACCCTACTGTATGTGCATAAACCATGCAATTCCACACCTCAATGGGTATGTGTAATTTTAAATATTTGTTGGGACATATGTCCTATTGTTCTATAAATATTTGCATTCACGTTGATGCACGTGCCCTGTTTAAACACCACAATCATGGTGGCCTGTTGCTGCCAAACATCCCTGCATGCTGTTGGAATATCCACTGTGGTGCAATATATGCATGTGTCATGCTTGCTGTTCAACTGTTGTAACCTTGGTGTGTTGGGTTAATGGGAATATTACTGCATGCTGTTACAACTAATCTGGAATGCTGTTTTGCTTATGTTGTAATTAAACACACCTAATCACAGAACATATGGGAAGGCCGGTCCCAGCGGACCTACCTGTCCCTCCTCAGCTGGCGAGTGCACCTGGCATCAGCCAGTCCGGTGTCCAGCCCGGGCTCCCCTCCTCCATTAGTCCTGTGCCACCTTCAGGTGGAAGCGCTGCAGGGATGGGGCTCGTCCCCCTCCCATACAAGCGTGGGTGGAGAAGAGCCACCTGTCACCCTTCGAAGGGTCCGGGTTGTGGTGCGTAGGGAGATCCAGCGTTCAGTCACTGATCCCCTACGCCAGCTCAAGGCGAGAGTGGCACGTCTCATGGGTGAGCCTGCCCATCCTTTGCAGCCTCCAGCACAGCCACCCTCAGGGCTGTGAAGGTTCAGTGGTGACTGCCCATGGGTGGGGATCTCAGTTCCACTGTTACCATCTGTGGGCTCATGGGTTTGCGATTTCCAAACATCCGACCCCTTCAATTGTGTTCATCCACCCCCATGTGTCATACACCACCCCTGTATGCATCTTGTCTGTCTTGTCTGTTTACTTTCCCAATCTACCTCCCCGGATATACCTACTTCCTCTACCTCACTTCCCACTCTCACCTGAAAAAAAAAAAAGGGCAATCTGTACCCACAAAAAATTACGCCCCATACATAGCTGCCCATTTTGCACACATGTCCATTGGACATGTAGGCTGATAATTAGAATTGGCAGTACAACATACTTTGTTGTCCTCAACCCTCTCCCAGGGGTGGAAGGTTTCAAATTTCACTCCAAATTCATTGCATATGCACAGCTGTTGCTGTTAAAGAAATGGGCAGCTATGAACCTTCCCTACACCCGTCCTGCACATCCCAAGCTTGTTTACCTACTGTCTGTCCCTCTTTGTGCCCCATTTTTCACCACTTTCCTATCTCCTCATTTTCTTTTCTTTAAAAGAAATTAGCACGGGGGTTAGCGGGAATAAGCACTTTTAAGCAGTAGTAAGCGGGTTTAAGCGAGTGTGCGCATGTGTGCACTTAGTTAAGCGTCGCTAAGCATCGCGCAAACCCGCGCAAACCCGCTTACAACTGCTTAAAAGTGCCTTCGTCACTCTATGGCAGGGCCCTTGTTTTGCTGAGCAGCAAAAGAAAAAAACCTCTGCCAGTCTCGAACCCCAGACCATTGACACAATAGACTGCATGAATTACCACTATGCCACAGCAGATATACAAATAACTTGGTTCTGAAATAAATATATCATGCATTACAATGAGGGAATGTAAATGGAAATTAGGAATGGTATAACACAATTTTCTGTGGGTCTTTACCAGCAGTGGTTGTGGAATTGCATGACATGACTGTGAAAGGAGAACCAGCCATCCTAGCAGGGAATAATGTTACAGTAGCACCTTACAAACACCACACAGTATCAGACCAGGATAAATACTGGCCACAGGAATACAGTGCAATAACTACATCTGTATGGCAGTTAATTGTGTAAGTGAGAAAAAAGTACATACTCCCATGTATCCTGTGTTAGCATTTGGAGGGATGCGTACATGTCTACACTGAGATGTGTGTACTGGAAGCAGCAACATTCAGGTTTGAGTACAACATGCATATAATGGCTACAACCCTAGCATCAGATAAGAGACATATACCAACCTTCAGACTGACACAACGGTGTCCAGAGCAAATAAGCATGGGCCCCACCTTGGAAATCTGAAAGGGCTATGCCTACCTAACCTAGCATTTTATAGCAGTGGGCTGCAATCACAGTGAATAATGCAATCACCAAACAGCAGGCTGCATGCAATTACTGAATGGTGGGCAGCAATTGGTGCAAGGCTGTCACATGCACAAGTGCAGATACCTAGAAAAGCAGGCTGTACCTGCAGTCCACACATGCAATTATATCATTGCAGGTGCTGTGAGATAGAGAGTGAGAGAGAGAGAGACACGGACACAGACACAGACTGAGACAGAGACAGAACAGAGTGAGAAACTGAGACAGAAAGTTAAATAGAGGGCAAAAACCCAAAACAAACCACCAATAAAAAAAAAAAAACTACAAAGCCGTAACACACGAAGCAGGGAAATACAAAGGTAAGGTATGTGACTCACATGTATGTGTTGGCATGTTGTAGATGTTCCTGAGGAGTACTCTACACACTGCAAATCATCCATGTGTGGCAGCAGTATGTATCTATCTGTATCTGCACATGTGCATAGTGCAAGGGACATACTGCAACTGTTAGTGAAGAGTGGACAGATATCTGTCAGTGAAGGTTGATATGTGCATATATCCATGTAGGTCATAGTGTGTGGCCTAGAAAACAGCATGCAGTGTGCAGGATCGGCCTTAGGTCAACTGGTGCCCTAGGCAAAAGAGCTTCACAGCGCCCCCTACCACACTTCCTAATGCCCCCATCCTTGTCTTACTACACTACATAAATAGTGGAAAAGCACCCCTGCTAGAGCGGCGCCCTAGGCGGCCGCCCAGTTGGCCTATGCCTAAGGCCAGCTATGGTAGTGTTGATATATGTCATGTGGTGGTTAAATGCTGTGGGACAGATTTGTCAGATCTTTTGTGTTACAGCCAGTGAGGCCTGCTAATGCTACAAGGGCTGAAGACACCCACATGCATTCTGCACAACACTGTGCAATTTAATAACATACCTGTACATCCCACAACTGTCGCATAAGTGATATCCCCACCATGAAATGTGGACTGTACATGTGCCTATATGTACATCCATGTGTACAGTAATGGATGTGTACATGTATGTGTATAGATATGTATAAATATATATATATATATATATATATATATATATATATATATATATATATATATATATATTGAGAGAGAGAGGCAGAGAGACACGGGGTCATATGTACCGCAACAGGTGTGTGGTGACCAAGGCATGGACTGCAGACAAGTGTTGATACTGCAGTGCCATTCCACCTTCCCAAAACAGTGTACCCATTAACTACCACATAGGTAGAGATCTACCTAACAGTGAATGTGTGATAAGGGAACATGGGACACAGGTGGACAGTAGCCTCTGCTTTGATGAAGACAGTGCCACACTACACCTGTAATCTGTCTGTGTGGTATGTGTCATGACAACAGGTGTGTCATCTATGGAAGTATAGGGTAGAGTTCCCCTCTACTCATCACAATGCCCTGTGTGGTATGTACTTCACATGACAACTACACCAGGTGAACAGGCCACAGAAAGATCTTCCAAAGGGTAATACTGGTCGCAAACAGATGCCCTATGCAGACTGACTCACAAAACCACAACTACACTGTATTGCATACTGGCCACACAGAGGTGACCTCTGCCGGACATACAGAGGTATGTCACACCCATAGCTGGGTGACAACAATCATGGCAACATATCACAATCCCTCCGGGATACACGCTCTAGGGCCCTAAACCTTGTCAGCTCACTAAACAGCACATGCTGGAGGGATAGGTTCCCATCTCAGAGATATGCCATACACCAGAATAGACCACATAGCAATAGCAAACTAGGCTCCTCCTTAGCAGTTGTTATAAATACCCCTGATGATTGTGCGGGAGATTGGTAATACACCCCAGGAAACACCTCTGTGGTTCAGGTTGGCAGGGGCAAGTGAAATCAAAGTACATGTGTGTCAAAGGCCAGGGTAGCATATGGCTAGGCTGCCGTAGGCCCTAGGGCCAATAGCATATTACCTACCTATGACACTATGCACTCACACATGTACTTAATGCAATAGCTGCTATGTGAGGTTGAATAAGTGTAATGCTGAATGTGTGCAAGGTCTGTAAAGTTGTGATAGCTTAGTGTGATGTTGTATCTGACATGGTAGTGCCTATCCTAGCTGTGAGGACAGCAACTGATGTGTAATGTACTGTTAGGCAGACATAGTAGTACGGCATATGATGTGACGTAGTTCTCCGTTGATGAATGTGGTGTCTCATTGTAGGCTAAAGCAATACATGTATGCTTAGTGAGTGGTACTGCTGGTGAATCCATCACCAATATGAACTGTAGTACTACCTGAAGCTGTAGGCCTAAACAGCACAGTATGGTGTGTGTTCACATTGCTTGGAAACATTGTCATGTGTGTTTCCTGTAGTCTGCACAGAGGACAGAATGCAGGCATAAGGGTGTGTAAGTAGTGGGACACAGTACTGTATGGTACACAAGTAATGATCATCTGCGCTGGCATACAGTGGTGCATTGTATGTTTGCCTGATGTGTGTGTGATTATGCCTGTACAATGGCTGCAATCATATGTGTGTTACAGGGTAAACGTGTGTATTCAGCAACATATATAGTCTGTTACAGCAGTATGTCACCTATAGTAACAACTGGACACATCTGTTAGGCAGGGCTATGGCATCAATGACTAGGGTGGTTGATTGGTACTACTGTACCTGTACTTTACATCCATTGCAATGGATGACATCTCTGTTCATGCATTGGTGTGATATACACCCTGTCTTGAGGTTGTGCAATGTGTCACAAACAGTGTGTCAGGTACTGTTGTATAGTGGTGTGATATATAGAGTCTGCCAGGCAGTGTTAGTTAGTTGTGGCCTGAAAACCAATAAGTGGTATTGAACGTGTGTAACCTCTGACAGACAATAGGATGGTATATATGTCAGTAAAGTGATATCTGTGGGTAAAGGTGTAAAGTGTGCCACAGGACACTCTCACACATATTGTTCATATCTTTTTCAGCCAGATGGCCCACAAACGCAACCCAGCGTACACAGCGGATGAGGAAGAGGTGATACTCAACAGCCTATTGCAGTGGTACACAATGCTGTTCTCCAGAATCAGCCAGCACCAGCAGGAGCGGACTGCACTGTGGCAGGAATTTGTTCGTTGGGTAATTGACATAGGCATGCATAACCGGACATATGAGCAGGTATGCCATCACTGCAGTGATTTAATTAGGCAAGTCCAGCTGCGTGTGTCTGATATCCAAAGACAGCAGCTTGCCACAGGTGGTGGGGTGGCCATTCATCCCCCCCTCACCACAGCGGAGGAGCTGCTCCTAATCATGGTGGCTCCTGGACAACAGCTACATCAACCTCTGACATGTGTTGTAATGGAGGCCGGAGCCACCCAGCACGTCCACCTGGAGCAAGCAGGTAACATGCCCTATCTGTAGACTACAGTTAACTGTATTGTTAGATTATGTCTACGTCAGATGTGTACTGTGTGTTTAGCAGTTCCGCTGCCTAGTGTTGTGCAATGCGGATATTGTGAATGATATCCCTACACCTGTGACTGTTGACTGTTGTTGTACTGCAGTTTTGTATACCCACTGTAGCAATGCCACAGTTGTGGCCACTGACAAACTCTCTCATATTCCCGTAGGTCCCTCTGGTGTGACGGCAGGGCAGCCGATCCATGCTGGTGAGTGTGTTATACCTGCAATGTTGGTAATGAAATATGCATGTCATAGGTGAGGTGTAGGCCATGTACATGTAACATACCTACGCATAATGCATGCCATGCATGTCTGCTGTGAGACGTTGCACAGCTCAGTAATGTCAGTAGCTGCCTCAATGACATGCAATACACAGAGCATGACACACAGTTGTGGCAACCCCGGACTGAACATTGGATAGGCATAGTTGCAACATCTGTACACAACATAACACATTTATCACATGCAGTACACAAAGTCATGCTACATATGGCATAACCACACACCCGCTGTAAGGTCACACTTCAGTATCCCACATGTCATCCACACACACATGATGTACCTCAGGGGTAGAGGCCTATCATGGGGCTGTGCAACACTCTTCAGCACATAACACAGTCATGTTAGGCAATGCTCCCTACTGGGCACCTCATACACCCATTTACAAAGTGGCTGTGTAATAGTGAACGTATCCACGGCACTGCAGTTCAGGTACAGCATTCTAGGTGGTGGTCTCTCACACAGTAGTAGCTGTGAGTGACCACAAGATGCATGATGATGATGATGATGGCACATGGTACTACACCCCATCCGGTTACAGTGACCACAGTACTACACATAGCAGTCTTTGCTGTGCACCTCATTGTTCTGTGTGTGCAAACATATGCACCTATACACACCATGCATAGCATGTTGTGTGTGTGCTTACATATGCTAGTATACACATTTTGCACAACAGTCGCCATCTGTACAAAGAGTCACATATATGTCCTGGAATGCTATTGGGTGTATAGCCACATGACACGCATTGGGTATGTGTGGTGTTTAATGTTGCAGTCGTGTAGCATGCCATGTCATAGCTGGCATCGACATATCTGCAATATGCCCCACACTCACCATAACCACTGTACAATGTCCATGTCGTGCATTGGGATTCCTTCACGTCTACATGCACCACTCATCCCATGTCTGTACATTGCATGCATTTGTTACACCTCTGCCCACTATTATGTGCTATGGACACAGACATTGTCATCAGACATGGCAATCTATGTATCACACAGATAACACATGCAGCCATGGTATGTATACCATTGAGTGATGATGCACATGACATTGCAGAGCAGAAAATACTTGCACAGCAAAGTTGTGTCCATGTAAACAGTGTGTTCCAGGGTGTAGCCAATCACTGAACAACTACACACATGCATCAAAGCCATGTATAATATTAGATAGGGCTGTCTACACTTGCACTGCATGGTGTTGAGCAACACATGATCTGCATGCTGACACGTGTGTGGTGACTGTTTGCCATGTGATACTGTCACCCACCAACACCCACTATTGTGTATGTGTTGGATTGCTGGTGTGTGTGTGTGTGTATGTGCTGTGGTGAGCAGTGTATTTCTGTGCATGTGTGCATGTGTGCATGTGTTCATGTGTGCATGTGTGCATGTATGCATTTGTTCATGTGTGTATGTGTGAATGTGTGCATGTGTGCATGTGTTCATGTGTGCATGTGTGCACGTGTGCTAACATCATGTACAGATTGTAACGTGTGTTTCCTGTCTTCCTCCGACAGGTGCTGAGTTAGGGGTGGCTGAATGCAGCAGGGAACCTGATGTCACCGCCACTAATAGTGGAGATGATGAGACATGTATTGTGGCACAGGAAGGTCTGACAGGGTCTGTCGTTGGTCCACCAATCGACAGTACACAGCGGTCAACCCCATCTATGCGCACACTCAAACTGCCAATACATCCCTCGTCACCAATGGCCGTAGCTGAGGGACAGCATACAGTTGGCATTGACCAGGAGAGTGTGGTACCTATGGCACGTGCATCCCCTCACAGCAGCCATAGCCGGATTACTGGAATGGTACCACATAGGCGGATGTCCAGGGGTTCTCGGGGGAGCACCACTGGTGGTATTGCCCCTGACAGACATGCCCCCAGAGGTATTACAACCTCCAGTATGTTCCGGGCTGTAATGCAGGCACAGGCACGTATGGAACGGTACACCCAACAGGGACTAAGGGCGCAGAGGCCCATTACACTGCTATCAATGACAGCATCCGTGACCTTGCCAGTGCCATCCGGAATTACACCAAGGTCATTGATAGCCATTGGAGGGAGACATTAAATGTCCTCCACAATGTGTTAGCCATGAGCCAGGACCATGCGGGACAGATGAGAAGCCGATGCAGATGCATGCCAGCAACAGCATCAGCTGGCAGTGGTCGCGGATGGACCATGGATCACAGCCGCTCCCGTAGTGGCAGTACCAGTGCCTGGCCTGTTCATTGACCGTCCTACTAGACCATGTGCACGTGGTGCTGGCCAGTCCCAGCAGGGACATGGGTCCAGTCATCATACCTCTGCCTCTGATGATAGCACCTAGTCAGGGTTGGTACCCGATACTGCCCATAGCACCCCTGTTAGGCACAGGTACTGTGTCCGTGGCCAGAGACAGTGATCTGTATGGCCTAGCAGGTACAGTCTGTGGCTGTCCCACAACTTCCCGTATATGGCAGCCACATGGTGGAGTTGTGTGCATGCAGACACACACATACATTTACCATGCAACTAGGGCTCACACATACGCACACACATTACATCAATATTGGCCCATGCAGTACTGTTGTCCCTCACACACACACACACACACACACACACACACACACACACACACACACACACACACACACACACACACAGACATGCTGATTGGATGGGTCAATGTCGGGCTCTGGCAAACCTACAACACACCCTGTGCATATGATGACACCTGTGCCACCTCCTGTCATCTGTCACATTGATGCAGGAATAGGCTAACATGGTTCTGATGCACAGGGTGACATTATAGCAGTGTAGCAATAGTAGCAAGTTGCCAACAGGAAAGTGTACTGATATCCTTGTAGGTATATCTGAGCAGGCATTATGCATCACAGCTCTGATAGTCATTGTAGCATTGTTTACACCAGTGTTAGGTCTGAGTATGTATTGTCCACCCATGTGCCACTTGGCTGAAGTGTACAGTGTTGCCAGCATGTGTTAGTGAGTGGACAGTATGTGTGTGATGTGTGCATTACAAATTAGTGGGTGTACATCTGTGAACATGGTGTGTGCGCACTGTCTGCATGTACGTGCATAGTGGACACGTGGGATGTGCAACATACCCTGTTCTACACATTGTTAATATCTCATGGTATCTTTCGATGGCCAGTATGCATTCTACTGCAGATATGTACTAACATGGGTACACATGTGTGTATGACATGGGTTGGCACTATGCTATGGGTGATACCGTTGATATCTGTCAATGATCTGCAGTCTGGTAGTATACACCACCTCAACAGCATGACTATAACCAATCATTAGATGATGTCCTGACAAATGACTCATAGTTGTAGGGAACTCAGTAACAGTTGGATCCTTCCAGTACTATACTATAACAGTAACCAGTGGTATTGACCGCCACACGTTCCTGGGACCACACATGTGTGGCATATAGCCCTCTTAGGTACATGCAAACACACTAGGGATAAGTCCATCCACATCTGGAAATGCATGCATTGGCATACACTGCATTCCCCAGATGGGATGCATATCCTACACAAGGGTATCATACAGACAGATACCTGTTGTCCAATACATGCTGTATAGCAGTACGCCGTCTATGGCATAGTCATCCACATTTACTATACATACTATCCCGACAGTACCACATAGGTGGTAGCCCTGATCATGTATGTTGGGTACCAATGTGTACAGACAGACACGTGTTATGTCATCTGTCCCTTGGTATCCACATATCCATAGGTATTGTGGGGTCCCTTGGTGTTTCACATAACACATTAGGGGCCTGCATGCATATCCACAGGGCTGGTGCACACCTATAATGACTGTCCATTATTGCCAGTCGTTGTGTATGAACATGTCTGACATATACCCCGGCAATTACCCTCACTCACAGTACTCTATAGTACGTGTCATGGGTGTGTGTGGCAGGGATGTCCTTGGCCACGGATCACTACATTGGCTGGGCTTGACACATACATACATATGTGGCCTATGATCTGAGAAGCAGCGGCACAATCTGTCGAAGGTTACAAATGTATTCATGTAGTATGCAGGCTTCACACCTATGTACTGATTGAGGTCACATGTACACAAATTTATTTGACACGCAGATACCCGATGTGTGCAATGCACATACTGTTTGAAACATATGACATACCGTAGTAAAAGCAAAACCCATGCTGCATTGACCACCTGTGGCACACACACACACTCAGCGTTTGCAGAACTCTAACCCCTACCTCACTATGCTTTGATACTACAGAGATATGCATTAACACAGCGCACTATATGCAATACTGGGTGGTTTCTGTTCTCCTTGAACATTTGTAGGATGCCAACATCATCGAACTTTCCAAAGAGGGATGTCCCTCTCTTAATGTGTTTTCCCAGTCTCCAAAAAGGATACTCCTCTCAAAGGAAATCACACACACCGGGTGTTTGCAGGATTCAAACCCCTACTTAACTATGTTATGATGTTAGAGAGATACGCATTAATACAGCACGCTAAATGCATTAATGTGTAGTTGTGGTCCTCCTTGAATATTTGTAAGATGCTGACATCCTCGGACTTTCCAAAGAGGGATGTACCTCTTTTAATGTGTTTTCCCAGTCTCCAAAAAGGCTACTCCTCTCAAAGGAAATCACACACATACACCCCCCTACCTAACTATGTTATGATACTAGAGAGATACGCATTAACACAGCATGCGATATGCATTACTGGGTGGTTTCAGTTCTCCTTGAATATTTGTAGGATGCTGACATCATCAGACTTTCCGAAGAGAGATGTACCTCTTTTAATGTGTTTTCCCAGTCTTCCCATACACACTTGCATTTGCAGGACTCAAACCCCTACCTAAGCATGTTATGATGTTAGAGAGGTACACATTAACACAGTGTGCTATATGCATGACTAGGTGGTTACTGTCCTCCTTGAATATTTGTAGGATGCTGACATCATCAGACTTTCCAAAGAGGGATGTACCTCTTTTAATGTGTTTTCCCAGTCTCCAAAAAGGCTACGCCTCTCAAAGGAAATCACACACATACACACATCCCCACACTTGGCAGTTGTAGGACTCAAACCCCTACCTAGCTATGTTATGATGTTAGAGAGGTACGCATTAACACAGCACGTTATATGCATTACTGGACTGTTGTTGTCTTCCTTGAATATTTGTAGGATGCTGACATTATCAGACTTTCCAAAGAGGGATGTACATCTTTTAATTTGTTTTCCCAGTCTCCAAAAAGGCTACTCCTCTCAAAGGAAATCACACACATACACTACCTAACTATGTTATGATGCTAGAGAGGTACGCATTAACACAGCGTGCTATATGCATTACTGGGTGGTCGCTGTCATCCTTGAATATTTGTAGGATGCTGACATCATCAGACTTTCCAAAGAGGAATATACCTCTTTTAATGTGTTTTCCCAGTCTCCAAAAAGGCTACTCTTCTCAAAGGTAATCACACACATACCCCCCCCATACACACACACTTGGCAGTTGTAGGACTCAAAACCCTACTTAACTATGTTATGATGCTAGAAAGATACGCATTAACACAGCGCGCTATATACATTACTGGGTGGCTGTTGTCCTCCTTGAATATTTGTAGGATGCTGACATCATCAGACTTTCCAAAGAGGGATGTACCTCTTTTAATGTGTTTTCCCAGTCTCCAAAAATGCTACTCCTCTCAAAGGAAATCACGCACATACACTACCTATGCTATGATGCTAGAGAGGTACGCATTAACACAGCGTGCTATATGCATTAATGGGTGGTTGCTGTCCTCCTTGAATATTTGTAGGATGCTGACATCATCAGACTTTCCAAAGAGGGATGTACCTCTTTTAATGTGTTTTCCCAGTCTCCAAAAAGGCTACTCCTCTCAAAGGAAATCACACACATACCCCCCCCACACACACACACACACACTTGGCAGTTGCAGGACTCAAACCCCTACCTAACTATGTTATGATGGTAGAGAGGAACGCATTAACACAGCTCATTATATGCATTACTGAGTGGTTGCTGTCCTCCTTGAATATTTGTAGGATGCTGACATCATCAGACTTTCCAAAGAAGGATGTACCTCTTTTAATGTGTTTTCTCAGTCTCCAAAAAGGCTACTCTTCTCAAAGGAAATTACATACATACACTTAGTGCTGGCAGGACTCAAACCCCTACCTAACTATGTTATGATACTAAAGGGATACGCATTAACACAGCGCACTATATGCATTACTGGGTGGTTTCAGTTCTAGAATATTTTCAGGATGCTGACATCATCAGACTTTCCGAAGAGGGATGTACCTCTTTTAATGTGTTTTCCCAGTCTCCAAAAAGGCTACTCCTCTCAAAGGAAATCACACACATGTGGTGCTTTCAGGACTCAAACCCCTACCTAACTATGTTATGATACTAGAGAGCGAAGCATTAACACAGCGCGCTGTATGCATTACTGGGTGGCTTCTGTTCTCCTTGAATATTTGTAGGATGCTGACATCATCAGACTTTCCAAAGAGGGATGTACCTCTTTTAATGTATTTTTCCAGTCTCCAAAACAGCTACTCCTCTCAAAGGAAATCATACACATACACCCCCACACACACTTGGCGTTTGCAGGACTCAAACCCCTACCTAACTATATTAGGACATTAGAGAGGTACGCATTAACACAGTGCACTATATGCATTATTAGGTGGTTGCACACATGTGGTGCTTTCAGGACTCAAACCCCTACCTAACTATGTTATGATACTAGAGAGCGAAGCATTAACACAGAGCGCTGTATGCATTACTGGGTGGCTTCTGTTCTCCTTGAATATGTGTAGGATGCTGACATCATCAGACTTTCCAAAGAGGGATGTACCTCTTTTAATGTATTTTTCCAGTCTCCAAAACAGCTACTCCTCTCAAAGGAAATCATACACATACACCCCCACACACACACACTTGGCGTTTGCAGGACTCAAACCCCTACCTAACTATATTAGGACATTAGAGAGGTACGCATTAACACAGTGCACTATATGCATTATTAGGTGGTTGCTGTCCTCCTTGAATATTTGTAGGATGCTGACATCATCAGACTTTCCAAAGAGGGAAGTACCTCTTTTAATGTGTTTTCCCAGTCTCCAAAAAGGCTACGCTTCTCCAAGGAAATCACACACGTACACACATAACCCCCCCCCCACACACACACTTGGCATTTGTAGGAATCAAACCCCTACCTAACTATGTTATGATACTAGAGAGATACACATTAACACGACACGCTATATGCTTTACTGGGTGGTTTTTGTTCTCCTGGTATATTTGTAGGATGATGACATCATCAGACTGGACATGGTAATGTGTGTACACATTTTTATGCAATCCCAGGAATGATCCATGTAGGTCGGCAGGTATCAACAGCTTGTACAGGACCCCCTGAGTCTCACCTTGTGTGATCTATCTGTGGACACATTGCCATCCCTTCATATGTCAACACATATCTATGCACAGATTGTTGGTTTTGTGGATACGACATGTGTCTGTGATGTTGATGAAGAGCTGTTCAAAGTCTATGTGGGACATGTGTAGCTCTGTTCCATGATGTATGTCCTGGGTGGCTGCCTTGCAGATGGTGTAGCATGCTTGGGAACCATGATCTGCACATGAACATACCACAGTTGGTAGGGTTGTGTGTTTGTCGGTTTCTAATAGCTCTGTTTATGACTTCTGCCATGATGCACTCCATGGCCTTGCAGATCAGACTTTATAGGCTTACTGGACTATACTTCCCATGGTGTGTTGTGCACCCACACATGTGGGGAGTGCCATATGTTGCTGTAACACATTCGACGGTTCCAGGTCCAGTGGAGTGGGTGAGGCTCAACATACTGTTCAGGTGCAGGGTCTGTTTGTTCTGTAGTGCATGCATGACGCATATTAGGAAACAATGTAATCCAATTGCTGCCATACTTTTGGCTTTGGGGGGAGATGTTCAGCCATTCTACACGTGATATCTCCTGGTATGATGTCAGGGACTATCGTCAGTGGGGGATGGGTATGTATACATGGGCCTGTCTGACAGGATGCCGGCAATATCAGTAAGGTACAGTTGTCCCTGACTCAGCACATATATGCGTGTACATTACTATTTATTACATAGCTGACAGAGTTGTCATGATTCTCAGTCTGGACTCCTTCTCAGCTACTCTTTACAAAACACCGACAAACCTGAGCACTAATCCCGGTTATACTCTTTTACACACTTAACACCCTACTGATCCTTTGTGATCAGGCTACAGAGTATGTCATCATAATACACTGGCATGTCCAGGGGTCGGTTTCATGTGTAGTCTCCAGTCCAGCTAGTGAATATTGTGGTTATGACACAATGTCCCATCTGCCTCATGTACACAGACATCCCTCTCCTCCTCACATCACACTCACATATATGTGGGAGATGTAACAATATTGACATACAGGACGCTGAGCTCTCTCGACCCATAACTGGCATAGTCTATCAGGTGGTGATGGTGACCACACACACCACATATCAGTCTCAAATACACCGAGAGTGACAGAAAACAAACCACATTATCACACATACACATTTTCGGAGGCTCTACATACACTCTGCCTAAGCAGCAGAGACCTCCAAAGCAGACACACATACAACTGCTACCCCACTACAATGCCCACATGTCACACAGTTCACAATGTCAGTGTGCCACACAGTCACTGCCCTTTGGGCTAAAAACACACCTGATACACTTGTTATAGGTGACACTTAATGTCAAACATACTATCGTCCCACTCACCAGGCCAGACAGGGGAATAGTCACTTTGAGCTGTCTCTCAGGTGCCAGGATTTGCCACATAACACATGCACTCAGGTCACTCCAAGGCAAGTCCAGGACTGACTCCATCATTGTCCATGCTGGTACGTACAACCTCAGACGTTCCTCCCTGGACCACATGACATGACACATAGAGGAACTCTGTGAACATGTAGCCCAGCCCAGTATTACCCTGACATTGTCTAGCATCTTACACTCACCAAGTATAATGTCACAGTATACCAACAAACTGATCACGTTTAACAGTTGGCTAACATATTGGTGTTATTCAAAGGGGATACAGTGTCTGTCACCCTGGGGTGACATGCTCGACATGCCACATAGCTTCCCTATGGACAGCTTGCACCTGTCACCCTTGGACTTTTGAATACTGGCTAGGGCACTTGCTGCCACCATACTGCCCTATTTAAGCAGGGCTCAAAGGACAGAACCACCTCCATACACATTACAGAGTACACAACACTGAGGGTAATGCTGCTCAACACCAGATGTCTTACCCTCAAATTGCGCTCACTCAGGAATCTCCTCAGTATGGAGGATAGCAATATCTGTGCACTAACAGACACATGGTTGAGGCTCCCACATGCACACCAGCACTACCAGGTTGTATTTCATACCATGCTTTCTGACCACATAACTCAGAATGGCCAACACAAATAGGGGGAGTATCCATATACATCACAGATACACATACCTCCGGGTTGGTAGCACTGCACAATGCATCACGGACCATACATATGCACCTAACATTGTGCAAATCTGCCTTTTGGTTTGTTGCCTGCTACAGACCACACTTCCCAACACAGCAACCTCACTCAGCTTTCCTGGGAACATTGGACAATATGAAGGTCTCCCCAAACACCATTATATTGGGTGACGTCAAATACCCACACATTGACTGTGGATAGTACTCAGGCCCCAACACCCTCGCCCAACAGTTGCTACTATTTCTAAAATCATATGCCATGGCACAACCGGTCACCACACTCACAAGAGGGGACAACATATTGGACATGATCATCACCGACATGGGGACTCTATGTTCCACACCTGCGATATACCCCTCATTGGTAAGGGCAGAACATACTTTATCTCACTGGACATCCATATCCCATCCCCACACCCATCCTGGGTAATCTTGGTGAACTTCCCAAAAGCAAACATCACACTCCTCCAAACCACGGTGGTATCCTTCAGAGACCCTGGGTCAGTGGTAAGTATGGCTCAGACTGCTGAATCCTTTACATACACATTCTATAGACACCTAGTGATCGCATGGATCGTTACATCCAAAATAACAACTAGACTCACTCCTCCAATGGCAGTGGACCTGTCTGGTAGACCCCAGCCATTAATACACTTTACAACAAATGGAGGAAGCTACTACATGATAGAGCATAATCCCAGACAGGGAAGGCATCTGTGATCTGTACTAGTGGACTGCTACAATCACTCGGGTATTTATGTCGGGCACGCTTCTAACGGACAACTGCACCAGACACGTCGGACACTCACAAGACCTTCTTCAGTTGATTCAGGTACCTGGCTGGACACTCACTGATATGCTGTGTGTTACTGCATACTGACTAAACATACCCTGAACCCACTGACATTGCCATCATCCTGGCAAACAGGTTCAGTGCAGATGTGTCCCTCCCATCTCCCCTAAGTTGGTACTGTCCATACCAACAGAGTGTAACCTCCCAGACATCATGAGTAAACAGGTGAGTGCTGCCCTCCCCACAGCGGACAACAC
Organism: Protopterus annectens; assembly: GCF_019279795.1. Taxonomy (NCBI): domain Eukaryota; kingdom Metazoa; phylum Chordata; order Ceratodontiformes; family Protopteridae; genus Protopterus; species Protopterus annectens. The sequence goes on from NC_056751.1 coordinate 478,078,672, forward strand.
AGCATCAATGGGATCAGACGGTGTCCTGGCCTGTGTCGTACACAGCCTTCATGACAGACGTAACACTCACATTACATTACTGTTCGATATAAGAGTTACTGCAGGATATGTACCCACGGAATGGTGTACAGCGATAGTGGTCCTGCTCCACTGAATACTGTCACAACAGACCACAGACAATATGGGCCTAAAAGGCTAACTAGCCTGTTCTGCAAAGCTATGGAGTGTATTGTAATGGGACTCATGCACATAGACATGGGAAACCTACAGACACTGGGTCCTACACATTACAGCATTGTTGTGGGCAGATCTTGCCTGTTGGACCTGTTCATATTCTTTCAACAGTTACCAGGTCCATCAGTGTTGGGACAGTTGTCCACACAGCCTGCCTGGACCTTGCACAACCCTTCAACACAATACCCCACTCGGCCATTATGCATAGGCTCACCAGCATCAATATCGACACATATCTGACACGATGGATTGCTACCTGGAGCAGGGATAGCACCCACATGCTCAGTGTTGCAGGTGCCATGTCTGACTATACACCAGTTACACCTGGCATCCCACAAGGATCAGTCCTGGGACCTCTCTTGTTCAGTATATATTTGTGTGATGTACAGGCTATCACAGGAGGGATATGGCTGCCCATGTTCGCAGATGACTGCAAACTGGGTGCCATAATCAGCTCTCCTGCTGGCACATGCATACTCATACAGGGTCTCACAGAGATAGGTTGACTGGTGCCTGAGCCATAGCCCATGGCTACATGCCATTAGTTGCATAGTCATCCCCTTTGAGGATGACAAGATGCCCACACATTACCAGATAGGTTGCAATCCATTACATACAGTAGTAGTTGCTCGGGTTTGGGGACATGACCTGTTCGTACTCTCGCCTTTGACAATCCTGTTGCCATAGTGGTTAGACAGTACGTCCACATAGCCCACCATATCCCACATGGTTTCACATGTTGATCATGTGTGGTCATTGTGCCCCTATACTCTTCACGACCATGCTTGGTTACTATGCCACCTTTGGGATGTACCTTACCTAACACCTGCAGCTATATTTGGCCACAAATGTTACTCTTCGAGCAGATGTAAGGACTCACACAGATGCCCTGCACAGTTCTGATACAGTAACTCCAGCTCTATTCAGTCACTTACCACCTACTCGGATGTGTTGTGTGCCTGTAGTTGAAGGCAATATCTGACCCAGACTTACTGGACATGCTCCACCTCAGGATATCTGACTCCCTTGCTGCTACACACTCCAGGGACATATACCTCAGCACTGATGTTAAAAGGACATGCTGGGGGGACAGATTATTATCAGAAAGCCTCCACTCTCTCCGGAGTGTAGTCCTGGTTTTGCATAGGCAGAGCCACCCACTGACCACATACAGGTGACATCTTGACAAGTGGATGGATGATCTCATGTTTACCCATAGGATATCTTCTGGGTCCCTGCTAGACAGAGGTACAATACACTGAACGTAAATGGGCTATCTTGTGTGACCTACTATTCGCAGGCACAGTGCTCTGATTTGACTGGGTTGTAGTAGCCAAACACACTCTGGCTATGCTTGTACATGCCCTAGGGCAGATAGCCTAGTATCAACCTCTGAACCTATGATAATTTTCATGATGCACAATGTTTATTGCTGATACTGTTTGCAGGTTTTTATCATCTTTGCTTTCACACTTTATATGAACCGCTTAGGTATCTGCAGAACATATTTGCTTATGGCAGGGTTCCACTATATTATATATGTGTCTGTTGTCATATAAGTGTGTGCACAGGGCAGATTGCTGTGTAGTGAGAGGTTCCTGGGTTAACACATGCAACTGCCTGCTATGTGTGGCCCAATGCTTTACTCCAACATGGCCTAAGTGTGTGAGCATGCCCAGTTCAGACTGTCAGTGTTTTGTTGCCTGACATTTGTCTCATGTATTCAAGTGTGTGAGCATGCCCAGTGTGACCTTTCAGTATATTGCTGTCTGAGGTCCACTACATTTGTTGATGTATGTCTACATGTCCAGTATTAACATTTGTACTGTGTGTGTTGAAAGTCAGGTTCTATTCTTACTGCAGGACTCACCTTTGTGTCATAACTCGACATGGATTATGCTGTACCTGCAGGGTTTCCATGAAATACTTTGCATAGACTTATCAACATTTCTTCATACAGGCTGACCACTGCACTACTGTCATGGTTTAGTGGTTCCATACTATGACTATAGTGCACAGTATCCTTGGTTTGAGGCCCATTGCCGCTTATATTTTCATACTGAGCAGACCAGATTGCTTAGGGGCCAGTAGAGCAGATATGAGCATGTTGGCTTTTGTTCAGCTATGCCCTACCTAGACCCAGCTTGTCCAACATTGCTCAATATTAACCATCATTGCTGGACATTGGCCAATATTACTCTACATTGACCACATTTGTAGTAGCTGATGTGTGCAATTTTGTTTACATTGACTTCATGATGGTAAATGCTGTTTAGCACTGCTTTATATTGCTTAACACATGGCAATCATGCCTCAGGTGTTGATGCAGGGCTGCCTATGTCGGATGCACATACTACACTCCCTATACATGTTTGAAAGCAGGTAGTGTCAACGTAGGCATCCCTTTTACTATATGTGCGGGTCAGAGAGAGGTATCATTTCCAGAGTTCCTACTGAGCTAGTGTATGTGCTATGCGTTGCCTCTTTGCCAAGACCAAAGCATACTGGGCACACCTCCTTCTGCCTACTAGGGCAGGCTCAGGTTGTTCCTCCTCCGAGTCACGCTCTGCCTGTGATGGCCTTGGCAATGGTGGGGGGCTGTTTGGCCCAGGCCTATGCTGGTCCTGCTGCAGCTGTTTTTGCAGGATCATATTAAGTAGCATAGCACATACCATGACAATTTGGGTACATGTAGTTGGTGAGTACTACAAGGCTCCACCAGATGTGTCCAGGCACCGGAACCATGACTTGAGCAGCTGAAACACATGCTCAATTACATTTCGTGTTTGTGCATGTGCCTCATTATGGCGTTCCTGTTCAGGTGTGTGTGCATTTCTGATGGGTGTCATCAGCCACGGCTCCAGTGCATAGCCAGCATCCCCCACTAGGTGACCATGCGGGATGTCCCCATTGGCAAATGTCTGGTACAGCTGCGTCAGATGCCAGATATGGGAATCATGGTAGCTTCCAGGGCAGCCAGCACACACATTCAGTATTATGCCCTGGGCATCACACACGACCTGGCAGTTGATGGAGGGGAAGCCCTTGCCGTTGAAGTAGACCCTACCCCACTCACCGGCTGGTGCTTTGATGCATATGTGCATGCAGTCTATTGCACCCACTACCTCAGGGTATTCCGCTATTTTCTGGAAGAGATGCATATTGCTGGCCAATACCTCACGGGAATTGGGGAAATATACATGATCACCGACATGTGCTGACATAGCATCCAGGAACTGGTGCAGTACCCTGGATGCTGATGCCTGTGATATCCCCATCATATCACCAGTTGGTCTCTGGAAGGTACCTGTTGCTAATATTCTTAGGCCAACACATACCTTAGTTTCCATTCGGATGGGTTCCCCTCTGTTGGTTCTGTGTGTGAGGCGTGGCCTGCACAGCTCAACGATTTGCTGCAAGAGGTCTCTGTCCACTCTATAGTGCTCCACTATCTCCAGCTCATGTAGCCCCTGGTAGGTAACCCTGGGCCTGTACACTCTTCTCCGTCTCCTTACTGTGGGTTGTCCAGCAGCATTTGCATTATCACCACCCTCAGCATGTTGCATATGTTGCCTTATAACAGCAATGGCAGCCCCTAACATTTTTTGTCTCAGTGAAGCCTTTTCAGTTTTCACTTCTATTAGCTTACTGCAGTGTTGCAGTGTCTCTTGAGAGAAACATAATGGACTGTTGTTTGCAGAGTTTTAAGTGCTGGGCTGGGCTAGTGTTCTGCCTGGGTAATTGTCTGATTCTAATTGTTTTCACCTGCTAGCTCTGCTAGTACTCCCTGGTAACTTCCACTATTTGGTGTGCTTCCTTTTTCCTTACTGTTTCCTGGGGGGGGGGGGGGAGTGCCACGCACACAAGCGCAAACAAGCAAACACCAGCTAACACGCACGCACACATGCTTACACGAACTAAAGCTTGCTTATTCATCTTAAAACACGTGCACACCGGCGCAAACATGCTTACAACTGTTTGCACAGCCTTACATATGCTTACTCAAGCCTACACGCACGCACACACGCTTACACGCACGCACATTGTCTTACTCGGGTTTACTGGTGCGCACACGCGCACATGCATGCTCAGCAAGAAACTTTGGTGTTATCCACGGCATACACCTTCGATTTCTTGACTTTACCTGGCCTACCTGTTGACACACCTCTTTCACTATTATGTAAATGTAAGCTGACACATGTCACTCTGCTCCAATGAGCTTCACTCCTTTCATACATACCCCCCCTCATGATGTCACCTATCTTCTACTCTGTTACTCCCCTTATCCTACTCCTACACTCCACTGACTGTGCTCATTTGCTATGTAAACTTGCGATTCACTATCCTAACTCTCATTTGCATAGGATTGCCTACTAATGCTTAATTACATCTCTTAGGCTGAGCTTCCCCCCTTAGCAACCTCTACTCGGTGGCCATGTTGCCTTCAGCCTGCCATTCCCTTGCATTGTAAATTCATTTTAGCTATAAAATCCACATTTGTGGATCTTAATTATAAATTTTCTGCTTTTTAGGGCGCAGCGCTGCACTACTGTTAAACCCCGGTGATCGGGATAAAAAAAAAGTTATTTTATTTTTAATTTGCATCACTTCCCATTGCCAATGGCCGTATTTTTGGCCATTGGCATGCTTCCTCCTGTGAATGCATGCTTTTTTTCCAGCTGACACGACGCCGTTTTGCTATTTGCAGAACTGTACTTAGTTATCAACTGAGTACATTTCTGCAAATAACACTACTCCTACTCGGACAGGTTCAGGTTTCCTGGATCGCAAATTTACCTCATTTGCATGGCTTTCACCTGCAATTGAGGTAATTTGCATATCCCAGCCCTGTCCATGTAGGACTAGTTTGGAGAGCTCAGTTGCACGCCCCTACCGGCTGTTCCTGGATCGCTCGGCGGACATGTTGGCTGCATGAAGTCTTACTCTACTCTAAGACTCCATGCAAGCCTTCGTGAATCCAGACCTTTGCGTTTTATGTGTTGTCTGGTTTGTGACGGGAGGTGCCAGTTTTGTGGGTGTCTGCTTTGGAGCTCTTTAATGCTTTTGCAGGTTTTTATTTAGAGCCTCCGAGTATGATTTCATGTATTTATGTGTATTTTTTGCCAGTGCTGGTTTAGTAGGTCTATGTGGGGCTGGAGGTGTGGTACAAGTATTAACCTTCTCCTCATGACTGTCTGTTCCAGTCTTGGTTGGAGATACCTTAGCCCCCAGTTTGGCTGTATAATTGCATCTCTCACATATGTTAGTGTTTTGTGGTAGGAGGAGATGTAGGAGGTGTAGTCTTTGTACATGAGGCAGTTGTAACATTGCCTCAGGATACTCAGATTCAACAGCTAGACTGGAGAGTACACCTGAAGTTGCCCTTTGGTCATGCCTGAATAGTAGGGTGAGCTGCTTAGTCACTTGGTTGGTGAGGGGTGGATAAAGAGCCTTGCTCTGCTGGGCAGTCAAGTGTCGGGGTATATTAGTGCTTGCTATTAGGTCTGTGCAAGTGCTGGACTGTAGGATGCTTTTTGAGTGCTTAGGTTGAGAGTTAGACTAGTTTCAAGTGAAAAACTGAAGAGGAGACTTAGTGGAGCTGGGAATAATTTAACCCTAGCTAACCAGTGCTGCCTGGCGCACAAAACCATGCAACGCGTTTTTTAAACTACTAACTTCTGGGCTGGAACCACTCTTCCAGGGACAGATGGCTGCTCAAAGTTCCCTTTTCTCACAGGTGAACAGAGAAACTTCCCTCTATCCAAGTAAGGTATGGGCAACTCAGAAACTTGTAACACAGCCCTGAATTCAGCACTAGCCTGAAAACTGGACTATACTAGCTTAGAAAGGCGGGAAAAAAGAAATGTATTTATTTATTTATTTTTTGAAAGGATAAGGCAAAAACAGTAAAAAGTACACTTAAAACAGCTTTAAATGACTACAAGCGATCAGAAAAGGTGATCACACTTTAGTGTGTAGCCTACAACAGTTAAACAATTTATTTAAACAAAAAAACAGCTTTTTAAAAGTGCAGACAGTCAAATAAGTACAATATGTGAAAAAAAACAAGCTTTTAAATCTCAATAAGTGCTGGAAAATTAGCGTTTAGGTGGAAAACAGTTAAGTACAGCAAGAAAATACAGAAAACTGATACTCAATCACTCCAAAGTCTCTCTTTTAAGCTGGAGGGATAGGTTCCTGACCCAGAGACTCCCCAGACTCTGGAATAGATTGCCCATACATGTCAAGCAGAGTGCCTCTTTGGACCTCTTCAAGAGGAACCTTGACGATTGAATGAGAGAAAGGAAATTCACCCCAGGGATCACTTCAGTCGCCCTGCTAGACAGGGGTCCAGGAAAGTAAATAATGTGGGAAGAAATAGCCAGGGAATTGTTATGGCTAGGCTTGTATAGGCCCTAGGGCTGATAGCCTAGTACCAACCTATGAACCTATGAACCTAAGAAGGCTTATATCAGTTTAAGGATTTCTAGTGCATTCCAGTCATTTGGCTTTGTTTTGGTTACTAGTTATTTTGGTGACTGTTCCAAGTGTTTTACAATATTTGAGTGGTTATATTACACATTTGCCTTTTGAGTTCTTGCACCCTTAACTAACATAGACATTAATCAGTCCTTCACTATATGCTATTTGAGTATTAATCCCAGCACATCTCTTGTAGTTAATAGACTGCCAAATGCATTTTCACTAAACTTGAGTTTCAAGGAAAGAGAAGTTTACTGTTTCTCATGCTAAGCCTGTTTTCAATGTGAGGGTATTTAGTTTTGTTTAAAAAAAATGGCTGTCACTCTTATTTTTTCTGTAAAATTTGAACTAAATGTATTAAATGAAATCCAAATCCCTATAATAACTATAAAAGTAAATAAGGGAATAATATGTGCACTGACAGGGTGTTTACGGTAATTGGAGACAGACAATTAATGAAATATTGGTATGGCTGGTGGGGGGCCAGATTCATTTCTCTCCATAGGGCCCATAGGGCCCCATTTGACCATGATTAGTCCTGTTGATTCTGGAAGTGCATGCCGCAACAACACATAGGACCATCATTTACACATATGCATAAAGGGATAATGATGAAACATACTTTTTATGCAGATTGCTCAACACGGAATATAGTATATTACAGTTATTGTATGGAATGTCCAGCATTCTACATAGGTAAAATGAATAGGTCCTTAAGGGAGCATATTATGGAACATTTTAGAGATATTTGGAATAATGAAGAGTAATGCACTAGCAAGGCACATGAAGGAATTTGGCATGCATCATGCCTTTAGATTTTTAGTACTTGAAATAGTTAAAGAGAGCTCCAGGAAGGGGGATACAAAGAATAGAACAGAATTAGCTGAACTCAGATGGACAGTACATTTTAATGCAGACAAGAAACTAGGCATTAATGATGCTGTATCTATTAAACAGGTACTACACACATGCACATTCCCCCATTGAGTAAAGTAGTTTCAAAAACGTTTTTTTTTAACTAAATGTATGTTTTATATGATGTTACTTATTTATTGACATGGTGATTATGTGAAATGTATTTTTGTCTTAATAGTTTCTGGAGATATGCTTTTATGCTGATTAATTAGTTAATTGTCTAAGATTGGGCAGTCTTTTTAAGTGCCTTGATGCTGTTCTTTTGTATTTGAGTCTGAAGAAGCAACTGGGAAGTCTTGAAAGTGCTTACTCTCCTTTTTTTGTTTTATTAAAGCTGTGATAATTTAAGCCATGGTTGGTCCTCTTTGGTCTTTTGAAAAATATTGTTGTTTTATGTATAGAGGACCTTTGCCTAGTTCCTGCTCTTTTTCTGACAGTTCTTCATTTTTTAGTGTTGGAACTTTGACATGGCAGAAGGTGGATTAATTGAACTTGATTATTAACCCTCTTTCATCCAAATGGCAGATCAAAAAGCTGAATAGGGCTTTATATTCTGATGTGAATCCCTTAATAGGCATAGCACTGAATGATATAGAAGAAGATGTACAGCTATGTCTTAATAAATCAATAAGGTACTTGGAATATACATTTTTCAAGTACAAACGTCTTCAGTGGCAGTGATTTCATATGGAAGCCTCTTTATATCGTAAAGTTGTACCCAGAGACTTAAGGATTCTAAGCATGCCAACATATGGTGACATGTTTCATACCTTATTGAGAGACTGGCAAGCCCTGATTATCAGAACCAGCATGAAATATATGTGTTTATTAAACAACATTTTTCTGCCTCAAGAGAAAGAATTATTGGCAAAAAATAAACATTTACAGGTGAATATTCTTGACAATTTTTCTTTAGAACTGGATATGGGACTAATTAGAGTTTATGCATGGTAATATTTTAGCCTTTGAGAAGAAGCTACAGCAGTCAAAATTAAGAAACCTACAGCTATATTTATCTGACTTTCAGAAAGTTGCTGTGTTTTCTTGGCTGAAGGAACAAATTCCCATTCAGTCTAGAGACTTAGAACAAAGGGTAAATTTCCAGCACACTGATAGCATTTCTGATGCTCAGAAACAAGCCACACCATCAAGGGTTAATTCACAAGCTGATTTTCCTGCTTCTGAAGTGCAAGAGATGGCCACACCCCCTTGTTTATCCAGGTTACATTCCGAACCTACTAAACAGCCTTTACAAACAGTTGCCAGCCCTTTGGAGGATTTTGGGACTACTGCAACTTTGGATGTCAATATTTTTTTAATAGAACAATCTCTTCCAATAAAGCAGAGGAAGAGGTGGAGCAGCCCTAAGAGAGGAGGCAGAATAACCAAGCAGCAGAGGGGAATAGTTGAAGGAGCCTGGAATGGACCAAGAACATGAAGCAGACAGCTACTGGGTTAATAATAAACATTTCCTCATTTTCACTGACAGAAGCACAAATTTCTCTGCTTAACAAGGGTTTATCTTTTATTCAAGCAAAGAAGTCGGACTTGGTTGACATTTTGTTAGACCTTAAAATGTTTGCCAGGAATTTGACTTTGAACATGTTACTTCCTGGACAAGGAAATGCTTGTAGTAGTATTTCATATAAAAACCAAGCACTTTTGTTCCTAAGCTGCATCCTGTAATTGAAATATTTACTATGGTATGTGAAAATGATATGAGACGCATTTATGAGATGAAACCAGATTCTGTTTTTTACAATTTAACTTTAGATTAGCAAAGAGCTCTAAGAGAATTAAAAAGGATAAATGCACTTGAGTTTAGGCCTGCAGATAAAGGAGGGGGCATAGTAGTCATGGACAAAGATTTTTATTATACACAGATGAGACAAATATTAGATAATGATGCTACCTATGTGCAAGTTCCTCATAGGGCTGTTACAGGGGTAATGGAAAATATTTCTTTCTTGGTGTTTGACCTTGCCATGACTATCATGATTACTGAAGAATTGTATAATATTTAAGAAATAACCAATGACGTGGTGTGGTATATTGAAGATTTACCCATGGTTGGTTCGCCCTCCAGATTAAACAAAGGCAGCCGTGGGTAAATCTTCAATACACCATAACCACGGAGTCAGTTATTGCTATTATACAATGATATTATTTAAGAAAAAAATACTTACTTTTAATAAATAATGGGCAGGATTCACGAAGCCTCCGTGTAAGAGTTATAACTCATACACGGAGGCTGCAGTTAAACGGAGTGATGTCAGCATGCTCTGCATATTAATGAGAGCATGCTGAATCACACTGAAGGCCAACACGGTCCGTGTAAGACAGTAGGGGGCGTGTCCTTAGGCCGAGCCCTGTAAGCGGACACGCCCCCAGAAGAGGAAAAGTACCCAAAGGAAACACCCATGACAGAGTCCACGGAAATGTGAATAAACAGAACACAACACATGCCCCCACAGACTATGAACATAAAAGAAATATAAATGAACATGTTATAATTTTTTTTTAAACTGTAAAGATGTTTAACCGTGAGTGCGCTCGTTTGCGCGGGCGTGCCCGTAGCGCAGCTACAGTTAGCAGTCAGTGGGAAAGCATATAAAAACTAAATATGCAAAATAAACCAGGAAGCAATAGCATAGCAGTAGAGATGCTGGTTGCAGAGCAGGCATTCATGGTTTGAGCCCCCACAACACCATTTTTTTTTTTTTGCAAAATAAGCAGGAAACAAGTCCCTGACAAATATGTAGACATAAAACCACAACTTATGTAAAATGTAATGAAATAGCCCATTCATATTGAAGAAATGTGAGGTAACAAAAGAATAAAAAATGCCAGATGTGCCCATAGATGAGCTACAGTTTAACAGGGTGAGTGTATCTGCCCATAGATGAGCAGTGGTTTAACTGGTGCAAAATGAGTGCCCGTAGCTGGGCAGTGGTTTAACACGCTATATCTATGTGCCCCTAACTGAGCTGAGCGTAATATGCGTGCCGATAGCCAAATGAGGCTTAAAGCAGTGTACCCCGTTTGCGCGGAGCTGCGCACCGCGCAAACAAGCTAACCGATGGGCAATGTTGAGCAAGCCATATCAAAACTGCCTTTACACAGACACACCCCTCAGCATGTCTAGACAGTCATGAAAAATAAAAAGCAGTGGCCAGGTTCGAACCCAGGATACTATACACCATAGTCAAGGTACAGAACCACTAAGCCATGACAGCAGTACCTAGAAATGCAATAATAGCTAATATATAGGAATAAATACAAACTACAGCATGACAATGCAGGTCTACTGAAGGTGATACAATTCCAAAATGGCCAATCACAGATATGTGCGGGAAAAACAGACTATATAAGCCCCATAGGCGGGAATACACAGCATAAACGATTGTAGAACAGACCTGCAGGCAGAATGTCAGGAGTAGGTGAGGGTAGTCACTTTCGAGCACAGAGGTGGGGTGTTGAGGAGTCCAGGTACATGGCCTGGCTCCTAGTCCACAATCATGAGGCCCAACTCATGCAGGGCCAGGTCCTCTGGGGAGCATACAGGGCTGAGGTGTGGGACCAGTTGGCTCATGATCTCACCAGTGCCACAGGGATTCCAAGGACTGGTGAGCAGGTCCATCACCACCATGCGGACCTGAAGAGATGCAAGCAGGACCAACTGAACCTTTGGATCCAGGAGGCCCGGCAAACACCCAACGCCTCACTACTGAGTAAGTAACATTTAATTATGTATGTAAAAATTAAACTAGCTGATATTATGGAGATGTGTATTCCAATATTACTTCATTTATATTACAGCTGCAGGTGTCCGTTCTGCGAACCGCAGAGCCTATGGCGATAGGCTGGTGCAGTTGCGCCACCAGGCAGGTCAGTAATCCACTACCAGTAACTGTAAAGAAATATAAAAGTATGACAGTCAGCAAAAGAGTGCAGTGTAGTCAGTAAGGAATAAAATCTGCAAGTAACAGTGTGAAAGTGTATGCAAGTATTGCTTGATTACAAGAGTTCCCAGCCTGTAAGTGTAAACTAAACATGAAACTGTCCAACATATATTCTGAAATAAAAATGCCCTGCCTGTAAGAAAATAGTACACAACCTGCAGCAGGCTGAAAAGTATAGCTGCAGAAGATGATTAAATCACATGTGTGAAATATATCCCTGTGGAAATACTGAAACATGACAGAAGTGAGACTGCTGGAAAGGATTGTAATAACTACTGTTAAAACATGTCAATAAAGCCTAGAAGTACCATCCTGAATAGTAAAATGAAAGCAAGTGAGAGAGTGTGAGAAAGTGTCATGAATCCAGCAATACAGTAGTAATAACCCCTGAATAAAGTATACTGCAGTCAAGACAGAATGAAATGCATGTGAGACTCAAAACCAAACAGCGAAATCTGTTCAAAGTGTTGCTGCATGTGGAATGTGTATCCCAAAATCTGGATATGTTGCTCCCAGTCTGAAATATGCAGATAGGATGATTGTCTGATATACCAAACATCCACACTTGTCTACAGGTATATAAAGCAAAAGTAGCAAGATGATGTAGCTGAACAAAGCTTGATATGAATGTGTATGAAGAACACTAAAATGTATATTGATGTTGCAGTAACAGTCCTATCAGCAAGGTGAAATAGTTATCATATAGGACACTGTAGTTAGAACAGTAGTGTGTATATAACTGTAGCTATTAGAAATGTACAGCATATGTATTGTTATTCGAAGGTGTTAATATTACTTTCTTTACCCCACCCTATAACCACATATAACCCATTCCACGTGAAAATGGTATGTGCAATCACAATTAACACCCCTGGACATTTGTCCTGTTGGGTCATATATATTTGCATGTCCATTGATGCATCTGCCCTGTTCATACATCCACACCTGATGGCCTGCTGCCATCAATTAACCCTGCATGTTGTTGGACTGTGTATTTCTGTTCAAATTATGCATGTGTTATGCACGCTGTTCAATGGTGTGAATATCTGGGTGTTTGGTTAATGGGAATACTAATGCATGCTGTTACAACTAACTGTGAATGGTATTATATGTCACTAACCCAAACTGTCATGACATAATACAAAACATAGTATGACAGGGAAGGCGGGTTCCAGCGGACCCACCTCTCCCACCTCAGCTGGCGAGTGCACCTGGCACTAGTGCTGAGTCTGGACCCTCCTCCGGTGGCCCTGTGCCACCTGCGGGTGGAAGTGCTGCAGGGGATGGGGCTCACCCCCCCCCTCTGCAAGTGTGGCCGGAGGAGATCCACCACTCACCCTCCGTAGCATCTGGACTGTGGTGCGTAGGGAGATTCGGGACTCTGTCCTTGAGCCCCTACACCAGCTCGAGGCATGGGTGGCGCAACTAACGGGCATGCCTGTTGCCCCGCCTACACAGCCCCCAGCACAGCCCCATCCTGGGCAGTGAAGGAACAGTGGCAACTGCCTATGGGTGGGGATATCAGTTCCACTGTTGCCATCTGTGGGCTCATGGGCTCTGGATATCCAAACCTCAGTCCCCGTCAATTGTGTAACCCCCCCACACGTGTCATACACCGCCCCTGTATGTGTCTTGTTTGTCTTGTCTGTTTACCTACCCAACCTACCTCCCCAGCTGAACCGACTTCCTTCACCTGACATACCACTCTTACCTGAAAAAAAACAAAAAATAAAAAAGGGCACTCTGTACCCACAAAAAAATTACGCCCCATACATAGCTGCCCACTCTGCACACATGTCCGCTGGACATGGAACCTATGAATTACAATTGGCCGTACAACAAGTATTATTGTTGTCCTGACACCTTTTTCAGGGGTGGAAGGTTTCAAATGTCACAACAAATTACATACATATGCACAGCTGTTGCTGATGAAGAAATGGGCAGCTATGGGCCTTACCTACATCCCTCCTGCACATCCCAAGCTTGTTTCCCTACTGTCTTACCCTCTTTGTGACCCCTTTTTCACCATTTTCCTGTCTCCCCATTTTCTTTTCTTTCAAAGAAAATAGCGCAGGTGTGCGCGGAGCTAACTGCAAGTGCGCATGCGTGGGCTCCGCGCAAACGAGCGCTAGCCCAGTTACAACTGCTTAAAAGTGCCTTAGTCACTGTGATTGACAGGTCCTGTACTCAGTTCAAAAGAAAAATAAGCTCCCACTGTCAGTCCCGAACCCAGGACCTTGGAAACACTAGTCTATGCAACCTACCACTAAGCCATGACTCTTATACTAAAGCATTGTGCTAAAATAAATATAACCTGTAAAAGTAGGGATGAATGTAAAGGGAATATAGGATGTGTAGTACACAAAGCATGTCATTTAAAATAAATGTCAAACTACTGGATTTCCATAATAGTAGTGTGTAAAAAGAAACAGCCATGCTAGTTGGCAGCCTGTAGATAATAAGGTCAGTTAAAGTACATAGATATATGTATGCATATGTACATATATATATATATATATATATATATATATATATATATATATATATATATATATATATATATATATATATAGTTGTAGGAGTCAATGTGCATACACACTTGCTACAGGGAACATGAAAGAGGAATGGAGAATTGTGAAGAAACAACACAGCCTGAAGCATGAGAGAGATACTAACCTTTACAGTCACAGAACACTGTCCACAGCATACCAGCATGGTCCCTGCCCTCACAATCTGAAAGGGCAATGCCTATCACATACCCTTTTATAGCACTGACCTGAAATCACAGTGAGAACTGCAATCAGTACACAACTGGCTGTATGCAATTAGCAAATGCTGGCCTTCAATTGGTGCAGAGGCCATCACATGGACCTATGCAGATACCTACAAAAGCATCCAGTGCTAACACTCCCCACATGCAATACATTCATTGCATTGTCTGTAAGCAGACAGAGGGAGAGCGAGAAGTGAGAGAGAGAGAGAGAGAGAGAGCAAAAAAAAACACCAGACACTGTGACTCTCTGTAACCTGAAGCTGTCAGCACTGACAGTAGCAGCAGCAAGCAGAAGCTGTGGTAACGCAACCAGCTGCGACAAACAGAGGTAATGCAAAGTAGCAGGTTAATAGTGTGCATACTGTGAACCCTCCAAATGTGTCATAGGTCTGTATCCATAGGTATGTCCATGTGATATGTTGTGTGTAAGTAGTTCCAACAAAAGGGGATGACCATACATCACATGTCAAGCAGTCATAGGCCAGGATCCTGGTAGCATGTGTCTGTGCGTTGGCCTAGCAATGGCTGTAGTGACTGCTTTGAAATGTCAGCCAGGCCCAAAAGTCAGGATCAGCCCATCCCAAAGGCACACTGGCTGGGAACAAGTGTCTGCAGGTACCTGATGTCACTGCATATGCATCCCATACTGCATAATCCCATAGCGTAGCAGACCAGGCCCATTATGCATATGATGTGGTAATTCCCAGGGTCAGTCGCAGTGCCCCCTTAGTGTTGTGGGACCACTGTTGCTGTATGCCACTGTCCAGATACATATCCTGTAGCACGGCCAAGATAAACTATCAGTGTTACATGCGGTGGTATGTCCTCTCAGAGTGCTGGTAGCACACATCCAGGGGGACCACGAGGTCACAGTGATGCTGTGTGTTCTCCTCTGCTGAGGGCGGCCCTCACCTGGACATGTGCGATGATAGGGAGGTTACATCCAGCTGGGATAAATATCCCAAAGGTGAGGGAGAAGGAGGGGGGATATGTGCACTGAACATGTCTGCAGGATTGTTGCCAATATGCGTGTGTTTGGTGAATGTTAAGTAGGTGTGGATTAACACAGAGCATATCTGAGGCATGTGGTCCATATGTGTAACATAACTGAAGAAGGCCTTGTGGTCATCCATAGTGTTTGTGTCCATTTCCCTCCCAGAGTAGGCTGTGGCTGTTGTTATGACGGACTGTAGCGTAGTACCAGTGCTGACCACAGATGCCTACCCTTAATGTGAATGTGCTCTGTCCTGCAGTAGCCTCCTGCTATTGTTATACAATCTGCCTCTGTCTGGGGTCCACCGGACAGGATGCCTAACCTTTGTGCATAGGGTCTGGGTTAGACATGTGTGTGCAAGTGTCATGCAATCCGCAGTATGTCCATGGTAAGCATTTGCAAATGGGTCAGCAGTGTGGCTTGTGGCTTCCACTGGCCCAGTGTGCTGCATGGATACCATCCCAGTCCCAGCAAGTGAATAACTGTCTAACCACATGCATATCAAAGTAGTCTACTGTGCTGGTGGTGGTGGTGGGATATGTATATCCAGGCCGAGTAACGTCTGTCCACATCACAGTAGTGGACAGTGTCCCACATACAGTACCTTGGGATGAACCCCTAGAGTGAGGTTGTGCATTGCACCTGTCAGTGTGTGCTGACCGATGGGGCATGCTAATACGTTGTGTGGAATGTGGCAGGTATTGTTGCACAGGTGTTGGCTGAGCACTGATATCTGGCCATGTACCTGTGTATCCACCACGACACACACACATGCAACATATGGGAGTAGTAGTATATCACTACACATGAGTATCATGTATAGTATGTGTGCCATACATTGCTGACATGGTCTGCTGATATCCTGTCTGTGTTCTCTTCTAGGGAGATGGCACGACAGCGTAACCCCGCCTACTCTGTGGTGGAAGATGAGGAGATCCACCAGAGCCTGGTGCGGGAGTATGACATCCTGTTTTCCCGCACCAGTCAGAATCAGCAGGAGAGGGCCACACTGTGGCAAGACCTTGTCCGTAGGGTAAATGATATTGGCACGCATAACAGGACATATGAGCAGGTACGACATCACTGCAGTGATTTAATCAGAAGTGTCCGGCAGCGTGCATCAGATATCCACAGGCAACAGGTCGCCACAGGAGGTGGGGTGGCCACACATCCCCCCCTCACCAGACTGGAGGGGCTACTCCTAAGTGTTGTGGCTCCAGCCCCGGAACACCAACAGCAGTACACCTGCATTATGATGGAGGCTGGTTCCACACAGCAGCACGACATGGAGTGTGCAGGTAATATGCCATATGTACACCTGATTGTTCTGTACATTGTATCATATGCAATATCAATGGGACAAATGTGCCCACTGACATTAATCTCATCATTTCTGCAGGTCCCTCCAGGGTTACAGAGAGACAGGCCATCCATGCTGGTGAGTGTGTTTAACATAACCTATAATAGTCTTGATAATGCTAGTAACAGTAGTGTAACTCAGTAGTGCTCTGTGTGTATACTGCAGGGTGTGCATGTGTGCATGTGTGCCTGTGTCCATGTGTGCATGTGTGCATGTGTGCCTGTGTCCACGTGTGCATGTGTGCATGTGCATGTGTACACGTGACCATGTGTGCATGTGTGCATGTGAACACGTGTGCACGTGTGCATGTGTCCATGTGTGCATGTGTCCACGTGTGCATGTGTGCATGTGTCCACATGTGCATGTGTCCACGTGTGCATGTGTGCATGTGTGCCTGTGTGCATGTGTGCATGTGTGCATGTGTGCCTGTGTGCATGTGTCCATGTGTGCATGTGTGTATAAGTGCATCACTGGTAACAATGTCTGGAGACTGTAAACTGTGTTTCCTGTCTTCATCCCACAGGTTCTGGGGCTGCTCTGGTGACCTGCAGCAGGGAACCTGAATCCTGTGCCACGGCTACTGGTAATGATGATATATGTGTAATGGTACAGGAAGGTGTGTCAGGGTCTGCCATTGGTCAGCCAATTGACAGTACACAGCTGTCAACCCCATCATTGCGCACAGTCATCCTGCCTATACATCCTATGTCACCATTGTCCCTAGGTGATGGACAGGATACAGCGGGCATAGACCAGAGTAATGTGGTACCTGTGGCACATGCGTCCCCACACAGCAGCCATGGGCAGGGTCCTCCGATGGTACCACATAGACAGTTGCCCATGGGTTCTCGTGGGAGCATCCATGGGTGTACTGCCTCTGGCCGACGTGCCCAAAGAGGTCTGTCAACCTCAGCTATGTTTCGAACTGTCATGCAGGCTCAGTCACGTATGAAAAGGTACACCAGACAGGGTCTGAGGGAGCTCAGAGCATGTCGCACAGCCATGACAGACAGTATGCGTGATATTGCGGATGCTATCCGTAACTTCACAGATGTCATAAACAGACATTGTGGGGACATATTACAGCAGTTCCACAACCAGATGTCCATGAGCCAGGGCAATGGTGGGTGTCTGCGGCATTGACGTGGCCGTATGCTGGCAGTGGCAGCAGCTGGCAGTCAGTGCAGACGGCAACAGGCTCGCGCACGCCCCCATAGTGCCAGCAGCAGCCCCAGCAATGCTGGGTCTGTGCTGTCATTGGAACGCCCCAGGAGACCGCCGTGCACGTGGCTCTGGACAGTCCCAACAGGGACATGTGTCCAGTCAACACACCCCCGCTTCTGATGACAGTACCCAGTCAGGCTTTGTACTGGATACGGTCCATAGCACCCCTGCCAGGCACAGGTACCGTGTCCGTGCACACAGACACTGATCTGTATGGCCTGCCAGGTGCAGTCTGTGGCTGTCCACAAACCCCTGTATATGGCAGCCATGAAGTGGAACTGTGTGCGTGCATACACACATGCGAAATGTTAACACTTAGGGCAACCACATACACACACACACTGCACCAACACTGCCCCACCCTGTACTGCTGCCCCTCACAAACACACATACACACACATGTCAATTGGTGGTATCAGTGGCTGACTCAGGCATACCTAATCCACACCCTGTGCATATGATGACACTGTGCCACCTCCTGCAATCTCCAACATCATTGCGGGAACAGGTAAACACATTGCTGATGCACAGGGTGACTACATAGACGTGTATTAGTAGTATCATGTTGGTAACAGTACAGTGTGCTGCTATGACTGTGTGTGTACCCAGCATGCCTGCTGTAGTAACTGTATGAATGTCCTGAATTGTTATCTGCACCCATAGTACATACCAAAGTATAACAGCTGCACATAATTGCATGCCGGTGGTAAGGTTGTCAACAGATAGCCGCATACATGGGTAGCACAGGGGGAAAGCTAACGCAAGTAGTGATATGCAATGGTGGACATGTACAGTAATGGTGTCAAGATGCCCACAACGACTATGCCATGTGTATGTTCACGCATCTAGATATGTGTGCAGTACCAATGTTGTCCAGATCACAAATAAGTATGACATAATATCGGTTCTACCATGGGCATCTGTGCTGCATATTCCTGGGTACATGTTGATAGTGCCTACATATTTGCATTGTTACTTACTGTTATTGTTACCCCTTCTTTGTTGTATAATGCAGTACTTCCAGCCCTGTGTACTGTAGCTTTGTTTGCATGCATGTTCGCCTGGGGTCCCCTGGAACACTGCTTACACCTGCAATGCAGAGTTACAGTGGTTCTGTAGACTGCTAGTGACATCTGCATAGCGTACCATATGTATGTCAACCTTACATATGACAGAACGTCACTGTCTGTCCTGTACGCATGTACATTGCCTGTGACACATTGCACACGTCTTACCTGGCATTTACCCACGTGTGCAGTCATATATGTCAGTGCTATGAAACAGAGGCAGTCCACCCACACATACACACCTTCAGTATGTTGTTCCCCATTGGCCCTATGTGTTGGTACTCATCATGGCAATTACACTACTAGGGTGGCATGTACAAAGGTAACCTGTGAATCGCCTCTATGGTCCAGTCATGGTTTATGTGGGTCATGTGTCATTGTCACAGCTGCCACATGTATGCAGTCAGCCATCACCCTTGGCCAGGAATGTACAACACATGTGTGGGATGCCACCACACAGCCAATCTGGGGACTGGTCTCTCTGAACCCAGTAATGCCATACCCTGTCAGGTGGCATGTCATATATACTACGTCCAGGACAAACGTCAAACCCAATCCCTGCTGCTACTATTGATAATACCCCTGAAGATGTTCCTGATAGCTTTGACCAGTCCTTTACTGAGATATTGCAGGCCCTAGCTAGCCATCTACCTCCTAGCTCCCCTGGTCCTGAAAGCAGCACCCCTAGAAAACTACTTGCGTCCAGCTGCCAACCAGTCGCCACTTCACTTCTCTGTACCTTGGTTGTAACAGTGAAACCCACTACACTGTCTGCTGATCAACACCCTGCCGAGTACCTATCAAAACCAGATGATGCTATTGCTTACCCCGTCTCAAAGGTAATCAAAGGTACGATGTTAGAATCTAACTTTCCCACCATCTGGAAAATGTCATATGTAATCCCACTTCACACAGGAGGCAGCTCTACTGAAGTCTCCACTTATAGGCCAATAGCTATACTCTCTCCACTTGCAGAGATTATGGAGACTTTCGTCATAGACAAGTCATGCACCACCTAATCCAAACTTGCATTATGGCAGACACTCAGCATGGCTTACGTCCTCATCACAGCACTATGTCAGGCCTCCTAGCCCTTACTAACACCATAAGCCATACTTGCAACATTAATTATATATCCACAGCCCTCTTTTTGGATAACTCAAAGGCATACGATATGGTTGATCACCAACTTGGACTCCACACCCTGCACAGACTGTCTAGATACTGGAGCCTTCCAATGGTGTCAATCCTACCTGCATGGTCAACAGCAGGCCAGCCTCTGGCAGAACAAACCCTCTAACCTTCTACCTAACACCCTCAGAGTACCACAAGGCTCTATCCTAGGGCCCTTGCTGTCCTCCATCATCATTAACGACCGTTATACTGTCATCCCAAACGTCAGCTGTATCCAATATGCTGTATACTCTACTCTGATCTGCTCAGCCACATCTCCAGTAGAGTTATGGTCAGCTACCCAGACCACCTTTAATACAATAGCAAACTGGCTTTCTGAACATCGTCTGATCCTAAATCCCAATCAAACTAAACTGCTGTTATTCCACCAACACGTAGGTCTACCACGTTCACCGTTACCATAACATCAACTGATGGCACAATAATCTCCCCTGACCCATCTCCGAAACTAGTAGGTGTCATCATAGACAATAACCTCATATGTGACATACATGTTAACCAGATTAGCAAAGCCATCAATAGAAAGCTAGGGTCACTTTACAGAATTAAAGCCTTCCTAGCCCCTCCAGCTAAAGGTGCCATAGCTTGCTCACACCTTGTTTCAGCCCTTCTGTATGCATCCCCTCTACTCTCACATATGAACAAGACTGTCCTTAACAAGCACTGGATTTGCTACAACCACATTGCCAGGTTTGCCACTGGCCCACCTGTTAGGACACATCATTGCATCAATCTAAATCAGCTTGGTTGGCTTGCAATACCCAGACTAATACAGTATAACCAACTGATTATGGCCTATAAAATCCTCTATAATCCAGACAATACTCCTGCACTTAAATTATAATCACCCCTATAACAATCCTAGACCGCTTCAATCCTCTAACAATGTACTACTTCAAACTAGCGAGTTTATTAACACAGCTGGTGATTCTCTCTTTGCAAACCCTGTAAGTAGATCCTGGAACTCACTCCAGCTGATATTACCCTAATGTCCACCTTAGGTCATTTAACAGTAGACTCAAACAACATTTGTCACGTAACTGGCTATGTCAATGTATCAAGCCTGGCTAACTCGAATGTGTAACCTGTGTGAACCACTGTACTGTGTAATTACAATTTAATCCTGGCTTGTGCTCAGGTCTAACATTAACCTGTGGAACATGTTGGACTTGCTTACTTATGTAATCTCTGTAAATAATCTGTTTGTACTATGTAATGCTAGTATTCTGTAATGCTGTATCTGCTACCCTCGTAGCTTGTCTCCATGGGCCTACCCTGGAAATGGACATGCATCCAGTTGGGCTATCCCAGTCAACATATGCAGGATAAATAAATAAATCAATACAAGATATTACAGTGACAATACCAGTCAGACATTGACACACACTGACAGCATGCTGAACACACTGGGGCATACGTGGGGACTCAGACTAGCAGCCTGCCTGGGCATCACACACCTCCACAGCTGGCACACAGGCATATGTTCCGTCGGAACAGAGCACATGCCACACATGGCACGCACATCCCCTGTGCCACACACCCACAGCCTGTAGGGCTACACAACACACCTGCTACAGACATGTCAGGTACCTGTCATGTGTGCTGCACTGGGGTCCCGCTCAACAGGCTGTATCTGGTGAAGGTCACAGTGATATGACTCAGGGGCACTATGGTCCACCACAGCACACATGCATACAGGTCAGACAGAGGCATGGACAGATATGACTCACTCATTGACCATGCCAGTGTGGCTGCCTGGGACATACCTCCCTGGACTACATGATAGGGAACATAGAATGGATCTCTCAGCATATGGCACAGGCCAGTATGAGCCTGATGTTGGTTGCCAACATACCCTCCCCAGGTATTCTACCACTGTGGGAAGGCTGTTGTATGTCTACATTATGCTCAGTCTCCACTGTCATTCATAGGGTATCCACTGGCTGTCAACGTGTGCTTACATGCTAGGGAAGCCACATTGATGTTCACGGGTCATCTTGCACGTGACACACATGGCCCGATGTATACTGGCAAGGCTCCTTGGTACACACATACTGCCTTATGCTGCAGGACATGGTTTACATAGCGACCTCCGTGGGTATCACACAGGTTAGGACACTAACAGTGCTGCTACACAACAACAGCAGTGTACACCGGAGGATGCATGCACCAGACACTGCCCTCAGCACGGTGAACTGCAGTGTCTGTGCAGTACCGGATGCATGATTCATGGCTCACAGGTGTTACCCATCACTGACAGGTTATGCCCCATACCATGCCTGTCGTCCCCTACACATGTAACACACATGGATAGGGAGGTGGTATCCCAAGTTAACACAGATACACACACCTCCAGGTTGTTGGCACAGCACAAACCATCAGGGCCTACTCATGTGCAGCTGACAGTGTGTCGGACTGCCATCTGGTTCATAGCATGGCACACACAACCCTCACATACACAGGAAGACTACCTATCCTCCATAACAACACCAGCAATATGACAGTCCCATGAACTGTGTTTATAAGGCCATACTGCATCCAGCCGAACATTGTGTGTGAGCATTACTGTAGCTACAACACTCTAGTTGAAGAGTTCACAGCATGTGGTCACCGAAATGCAGTGGAATGACATGTTACCACTACCACAACAGGTGGGAACATGCAGCACCTGTACATTGACTAAATGTACACTATATGGCCCAGACCAGATGTGTATCCCCTGCTGTAGGTCTTTCACCATAGACACCCACACTGTATAGGGACATACCACGTGGACCCTGCACAGTAAGACACAGTCATATTGGTATACATTGCTAATACCATTTATCCACACAAAGCATGTGTCAGACATGGTAACTACTGCAGGTCACAGGTATTTATGTGTATGTGTCACACACATACATCATGTGTGCAATGCCATTGCTGGGTTAGGCAATGGCATGCATTGTTATGTACAAACACCTGCACAAGGTCATACTGTGTGACACAACCACACGTGACAGTTGTGGGTTACCAAAACATGCCTATCTGTACTCTGACAATGGTAATAGACACAGTAGCAGAGCACACTATTGGCATTACTAGCCAACTAGCCCTGTCTGGCTGTGCTGATAGTGTGGTGACATCCCCTGTGTTTACTGGTGGAGTATGCAGCATCTGGTGTATTGTAGTATTTGCCAAAAGGATCTGTTCCCTCACACTTGCATTTACACACACCCTACTACCCCCCCACACATGCACACTTGCCATATGCAAGATTCATTCCCCTACCTACCTAAGTCATGACACATGAGAGGGACGCATTAGCAAAGCGCACTGTTTGGTTTACTAGATAGTTCCTCGTCTCTGGCTATACTTATAGGGTGCTGACAACATCAGTACTTTGAAAGGGTAATGTGCATCAGGTAGTGTGATCACCTGATTGCCAAAACTAACATGTTTTTCATAGGGAAATGCACACACACACATGTCATTTACAGGTTTCAAAATCCTACCTAATTACATTACGATACACAGGGGAAACACATTAGCAGAGTGCGCTATTCGCATTACTGGGAGGCTTCCCTTCTCCTGCTGTACTTATAGGGTGCTGACATCATCTGTGTTTAGAAAGGGGTGTGTGCATCCTGTAGTGTGTTCTCCCAGTTGCCAAAAGGAACATTTCCCTCAGACATATCTGCACACACACAATAACCCCCCCCATCCAAACACACACACTTGGCATTTGCAGGATTCAAACCACTACCTAACTATGTTATGACACATGAGATGGATGCATTAGCAGAGCACGCTATTTGCATTACTGGGAGGCTTCCCTTCTCCTGCTGTACTTATAGGGTGCTGACATCATCTGTGTTTAGAAAGGGGCGTGTGCATCCTGTAGTGTGGTCTCCCAGTTGCCAAAAGGAACATTTCCCTCTCAAAGCCTTTAACACACACAAACCCCACTCACCCACACACATACTGAGCATTTGCAAGATTCGAACCCCTACCTAACTATATTATGACACTTGAGGGCGACGCATTAGCAGAGCGCACTATCCGAATTACTGGGCATCTATTCTGCACCTGTAGTATTTCTAGGGTGCTGACATCTTCATTTCCACAGAGGTTTGTAGATGTCGTACTACCTGTCAGGTGGGGGATAGCATGTATATGCATTTGCAGCCACCTACATCAGGGTCAGATGTGCACATCGCACTGGCAGGTTATGTTCTATACCATGCTTTGGGACCACAGGACCTGTAACACACAACACAACCAGTCCAGCACACCACACCCACATCCAGGACACACACTTAGCTTCCCTGGGAACAGTGCCAGGATATGCAGGCATTCACATACACCATTCCAGTTGTTAACATCAGGTACAGGCATATTGTGTGTGAGAACTACTCAGGCCTCTACCACTTTACCCTACCGCCACTACAATTTGTGGGTCCATGTGCTATGGCAGAACCACACACCACAGCCACATGGGTTAATACATATTGCACCTGTCCATCTGCAATGTGGGTACTCACTGTTCCACACCAGAGGTAGACCACCATTGTTGATACCTGCCCATGTCCACCTTTCCCTAGACATCCATATCTCATCTCCACCCCCAGGCAAGGTTGTCACTGCACACAAACTGTGTTTAGCACAAGCAGACTCTACACTTGTGTAGACTGGGGTGGATGACTTCAGAGGACCGATGCTGGAGGACTATACTGGCCACTCAGCATAATCCTTGACACTTGCATCCTATGAGCATGTGTACAGTTTGCATTGGTCATGCTATCCCACATATACCCATGACTGCTCCACAACAAGACACCTGTCAGCTGTACACCGGCCATATATGCGCTGTTCTACAGACAGAGCGACCTACTACATTGCAGAGCTGTAGCCCACAGAGGGAGGACATCTGTGGACGTTTCCAGCACGGCACTTCATTCACACATACTCATTACAACACAGTGTTGACAGTGGAATCATCCAGAGAATGCAGGTAGGGCTCCCCTCAGTCTGTTATTGATGGACACCTACTGTCAGAGATCCTCAGCAACCCTCTCACAGCACACACCGACAACATGGCTGTGGCTTAGCACATTCAATCCCTGAGACCTCCACGGTGCCCCTGCTTGACAGAGGCACAGCTCACTAGCCTCACATGTCGCCTTCTGTGACATACTGTACAGTGGCACGGTAGCCTACTATCCTGGGGATGCAGATGCCAAGCACACTCTGGCTGAGCTGCCATTCCCTGGGGCAAGAAGCCTAGTATTGACCTCTACACCCATATGTTCAATTGTCAGATGCACAATATTTGTAGTGCTGTTCTACTGTTTGCAGGTCTTTATTGCCATAGCATTCCCTGTTCCTATGACCAACTTGTGTAACTGTGGCAGATGTTTGCATATGACGGCAATCCACTATATCACTTATGTCTCTGTGGTCATTTACTGTGTGCACTGGGCTGATTGCTGTGTTGTGGTTGGTTCCTGGACTGACACGTACAAATACCAGATATGTGTGGCCAACTGCTACACAGAGATATGGCCTACGTGTGTGAGCATGCCCAGTTCAGCCTTTCCATGTCATGTTGTCTGACATATGCCTCATTTATCAAAGTGTGCGAGCATGCCCAGTGTGAGCTTTCCATATGTTGTACTCTGAAGTCCAACACATATTTGGGTGTGTGTGACCTTCATCATTATCACACGTTTATGATTGTGTGCTGGGTGTCATGTTGTGTACTAACTGGCCAACTGCTTCGTGTCTGCCACAACAGGGATTATACTGTGCCTGCAGGAATTGCATGGGATACTTTGCAGACAGTTCTCAACATACTTTCATAATGACCTAATACTGTAGTACCGTGATAGTGTACTGGTTCGGTATTTCACTGTAGTGGACAGTATCCTGGGCTTTAGTCCTATCACTGCTTGACATCTTCATAGTGAGCACGACAGACTGTGTAGGGGCCAGTTGTGCACATATGACCATGTTGCAATATGTTCAGATATGGACTACCTACACCAGGCTCGTCCAACATTGCTAGTGTATTCCACAACATGGGTGGGCATTGGCAAACACTAGCGATGTTCTGTAGGCCATTGCTGATGGTAGTCACAGGGTGTGTTTGTCCTTTGACACACATTGTAACTGGGGTTTGCCATTACATATGTCATGGTTGGTATACTGTGCCTCTGTCTACCTCTGACATAACAGTGATACCCAGGGTAGCCTACCATCTCCCATACACTCATCAGGATGCCTCTTGAGGGGTGTTGATATGTGGCACTCTGGCTGCCCTGTATCAGGAGTTTACTGCAGTGTGGGGTGCCTTCTGTGTTATGGATCATTCTGTACAGCTTGTCCTATGTATGTCAGTGCTGGGGTTCAGGTCCCTCATGTGCATAGCTCACTGCCATTCAGATTGTACAAGGTGCAACATGTTCATTCATTCCAGGTTGGACATGGCATCATACATCAGGCACAGCTTTTCTGTAGCCGGGAAGGATGGACGTGTGTGGGGCTGCAGTTTGTTTACTCAGGCAACACATGGCATCTGTTCAGGCTCTTTGCTACCCCTGGTGGGGTACTGTTGTGGACTTTACAGTCGTTGGAGGTGTCTGCTGCAGTATATCCCACAAGGGCTATTGTAGTCAGTTGTGATGCTGATGGAGGATGGCTGCAGAGCCAGAGTGGTTTCCCCTTATCTTCATCTGCCAGCCTTCATGTTTGGGTGGGTATATGGTACATGTTTCTGCGAACACTACAGACACATATTTTTCCAGTGCAGGTTATTTATCACCTTTTGTACCCAGGTCTCACATTACATGTTAGGTGCCTCATGGGTTAACACCTGCATGGTATTTTGTGGGCACTTACTGTATATCCACAGTGGTTGTCTATACACATTTCTGCGATTAGCTTGCTGACTTGGCTATGGCTACAGTTGTTTGTTTGTGGGTGGCCCTTTTGTGGGTTTCTTGTGTCATCTGTGGGTTGGATATGGTGGGCTGTTTGTACTCCTCTGCATACATGCTCAGTCACAGTCCTTCCATGTTGGCCTATACCTATGGGACATGTATACAGAATGGGGGTGGGGGGGGACAAGACCAGGCCTTGTGGGATGCCACTCATATCCGCTTTGTAGTCTGGCATGGATGCAGCATGTCTGACCATGTCAGTTCTGTCCTTGGTCTGCTTTGCAACCCCTCTACTGACATAGGGGTGTATATTTAAGCTGGTGAACATATCCATACTGAACACGTACGGTATGGTCTAGAAGCATGTGCACGGTCCAGCTACGCTGTGTGGACCACATAGCCCTCATCACTGACCTTAATGACTGCTTCAAATGGGTCAGACATGTTTAGGGGCCGGTTCTGCCATTACAACAGCCACAGTGTGTCGGGTCCGGTATCAGTAGGTCCACATTAGCCTTCTGTCTGCGGTACATACTGATCCTTTCCATAGCTGTACAGAACAAGCTTGTCAGGATCCTGGGGTGTTAGTTTGGAGTATCCATTCAGGCAACCCCTTTGTTGTGATGGACCACTGTTGTTGTACACTGCTCTTTGGGTACATACCCTGTGGTAAGGCTGACATTGGCCAGTAGTGTGATTTTGCATTCCATTACTCTTGGGGTCCATGTTGGCCTCAGCACAGGACACCGTCACATACCTTTGCTGCTGTGTGTTCTGCTTTGCAGATGATGGCTGTTACCTCAGCATCTGCAATGTCATGGGGACCATCTGCTGGGATAGGTATTTTGCACTCGGGGGGGGGGGGTTTGCACTGCACCTGACAGGTTGTATGTTAGCAATATGTGTGTGTGTTTGGTATGTTGTTTGTAATATCTGTGTGATTCGGAGCATATCTGTGGATGCCCAGCATGGTTCCTACCATCAGTTGGGTAAGCCTTGTGATTATCCTTAGTGTCCTGTACGTGTTGTATCTTCATAGGTTCATGGGTTCATAGTAGGCTAGACACCCTAGGCCATTGGTAAGCCTAGCTAGAGTGTGTGTGTCTTTCACCACCCCTTGCTATGTTTAATTATGGCCATTTATGAGGTTCTTCACTGTGCCTCTGTCTGGTCGTGACACAGTGGGGACCCCCAGTATACATGTACGGTCATCCATCCACTTGGCAATATTCCTGTTGAGGGGTGTCAGTGAAGGGCTCTGCCTACCATGGATTGGGATCCTGTTTCTGGGTGTGGGGGGCCTATGGGTTATGTATCTGTCCCTCCAGCACATCTTATTTCATTATGTGTTGAGGTTGACATCTGTGACTCTCACAGCTCCAATGGTTTTGATTTCCTGTGGTGTAGCATGTCCATTACTCCTGTGTTGGACATGGCCTGGTACAACGGACATACAATGCCTCTGTGTAGGCAGTGTGTGGCTGCAGTCAGCTGGGGTGTCTACAGCCAGACAGCATATGACATATATTCCGTACACTTTATCCTGTTGGTGGGGTAACTATGAGGTCTTCCCAACCACTGCAGGTGTCACGTATGGTACATCCCATATGAGTCATTGTACTAGATTGTGGGTCTGATAAGGGGACAGTACAGCAGCACAGTGACCCCTGTTGATGTTGGTGTGAATCCTTTCATGATACGGTGTCCAGTATCAACAGTCTTCATAGCCACATTGGCATTGTGGCTGTCACATGACAGATTAATGTTGACCTGTGTCCCTAGGTCCCTGATGACTCCTTGCATACATAATGGTTTGACACCTATGTGGTACTTTGTGTACCTTGTCTGGTATTTGGTGGGACATCCATACTGTCCAGTGTCTTCGGATGTCTGGCTGGGGTTCTTGTGTGTGAGAGTGTGGTCTGTCGCATGCTACAGACTGTACAGCAGTTTTGACTACAGTTATGTGCACATGGGTGGTGTCCGCTGCTTTGTGCATTGTCAGTTACCTGGCTATATGGGTGTCTGTGCTGCATATGGATAGTCCCCCTCCTTTGATGTCTTGGTGCAGGTGTTGGGGCCATAACACATGGTATGTGGTATAACCTAGTAGTGCTGGTGTGGTATCACTAGGCCTGCAGCAGGCTTCTGTCACTGGACAGACATCAATGTTCTCCATAATGGGAGGTGCCTCAGGGGCATGCATATTGCAGTTTACACATCTGGCATTGGGCAGCATTACCCTTATGTTTCCTACCACTTATGTTTTCTAGGGTGGTGGGTAGTCTTTTTGGCCTTGCCTACATACGGCTCTATGGAGGTGGCAAAGGCCTTATCCAGTATCCAGACGCCCAGGGGTAACAGGTGCAGGCCATCCCTGGAACAGCAGCATGGCTTGCCATGCTTGACATCTCCAACAGACACACATTACACCCTCTTGGACTGACAGCTGTAACTGTGCCAGCTGTTAAACATGAGCATTCTGTGTTTGTACTGTGGCATCATTCTTGGTGAGGGTTGGATGCTGCACACAGCCAGTGTCATCCCGCCCTGGGGTACATACTCGGAGGGACCATACATGTCTCATTTGTTGTTGACCAGGGAGGTACATCTCAGGTAATTCACCCCAGCATGGACATTAAGTGCATCATATTCCTGCTTGCTTTGGGGTGACCTGCGTACTTGTGTTACGTGGCATTTTGTGGCTACCTACAAGCAGCTTACTCTACCCTTTCCCTTGTTCAGTCTGGTGAGTGGGACAGCTGTGTTTCTGCCTATACAGACACCTATTACGACTGTATCAGGCATTTGTTTCTCCTTCGGGCCTGTGACTGTTTGGCACACCAGCTTTGCGTACTATTCGTTGCATGTGCTATGTTTTAAGGTTGTGGTTGCTTGTGATCTACTTTGGAGGCGTCTGTTGGTGTGGTGTGTTTGTAATTGCGGCCTCCGGGCATATTTGTCTGTGTTTATGTGTTTGGTTTACAGTTGGGGTAGGTCTATGTGGGACTGGGTTTGTGGTGTATGTGGTTACCTTCTCCTCCTGACTAGTGTTGACAGTACTGGCTTGTTGGAGCTCAACCTCTGCTTTGGATAAATGGATGCATCTATCACATATGTTTGTATTTATTCGGGGGTGTTGTGGTTGTCTGTGTACTTGGGACAGGCATCACATTGCCTCTGGATTCATAGGTTATACTTGTTGTGGCTGGACTTAGTGGATTGTATGTGTGGACATATGTTGTTGCCATACTACTGGTCAGTGATTACTTCCCTTTTTATGTTTGCTCTATCATGTGGTATCTTCCTCATTCTCTTGCATGGTTTGGTAATGGCTGGAGCCCAGCATGCCAGATGTCTGCTTGTATGGCATTGTGTGTTGTTGTTATTTGTGATTGCATACTCCAAGCATTCCTGGCTGTGTTCATGGAATGCCTGTATAACATGTTCTGTGGTGTGTCCCATGTTCTGTACTTGCACAGGGCCTTTTCTGGATTCAACATCGGTTTTGTGGGCTGCGACCTATACTTTACACATGTTTTGCACTGTGGTATTCTGGCCAGGGACTGGGGTCGGGTGTGTATTTCCAGTGTGCTTATTCTATGGTCTTGTCTTACCAGTGAGGGGTACACTTCTCATCTTGCCATCCAGTACACATGTTGCTGATTATCACATCCAGTATGCTTACCCCTCTTGTGGGGGTAGTACATTGTTCCTGGGCAGTTTGGTTTATGGCATCTGGGTAACTTTCCCCTACTGTGTTGGTGCTAGTACGATGCTAACCGTGTTTGTCTGGGTATTTTCAGTCGAGCAATATAATGTGGTTTGGGGGGCTTGATATATTCATGTATTCCGACATAGGCCAGGTGATGTTCTTGGTATTAGGACAGTGGTCTGCAGCAGGCTATCTACTGCGAGGCAGTTTTAGCCATTGGTATTTGACCATGGCTATTCCATGCTGCTTCTTGTTGTGGTACCAACATGGGGGTGTAGTTATCCTTGCCATTTCTTGCTAGTCACCCACCTTTTGTAGCTTGTTCCATGTTTTGCGGCTGTACAGCACAGTATGAGGTGTGACCTGGTAGTGCTAGGGTGCTGCTGTGAGCCTTGCCCAGTTCTCTATTACAGGACTGGTATCTACATTCTCCTTACTGTGCGCATTTACACTGCACACATCTTGCTGTTTGTACATCTGTCATGGGGTAGTGTTACATCTAGGTTCCTATCCCTTGTAGAACCTATGAGGTTGGGTGTGTGTTTTGCGACTTACCTATGCAGGGCATGTTGTGGGTACTGACAGCCTTTGCCAGTATCCATGGGGCATGGCATGCTAGGTGCATCATGTCAGACTCCGCATATCTTCCCAGCCTGTGACACATTGGCTCCCCTTTGACTGACTGCATTACTTCAGCCGATTATTGTACTTGATCTTCTTGTCTACATAGTGTGGCATCATGCTTGGTGGGGTGAGATGTTAGGCAGGGTCTTCATGTTTGCATATACTAGATGATGTTACATTGCTTGACACATGGCAATCATGCCTCAGGTGGTGCTGCAGGGCTGCCTCTGTTGGATGCACATACTACACTCCCTGTACATGTTTGAGAGCAGGTTGTGTCATGTTAGGCATCCCTGTTACTATATGAGTGAGTCAGAGAGGGGTATCATTCCCAGGGTTCCTACTGTGCCAGTGTATGTGCTATGCGTTGCCTCTTTGCCAAGGCCAGGGCATACTGGGCACGCCTCCTTCTGCCTACTGGGGCAGGCTCAGGTTGTTCCTCCTCCGAGTCACGCTCTGCCTGTGATGACCTTGACAATGGTGGGGGGCTGTTTGGCCCGGCCCTATGCTGGTCCTGCTGCAGCTGTTTTCGCAAGATCATATTATGTAGCATAGCACATACCATGATGATTTGGGTACATGTAGTTGGTGTGTACTGCAAGGCTCCACCAGATGTGTCCAGACACCGGAACCGTGACTTGAGCAGCCCAAACACACGCTCTATCACATTACGTGTTTGTGCGTGTGCCACATTATGGCGTTCCTGTTCAGGTGTGTGTGCGTTTCTGATGGGTGTCATCAGCCACGGCTCCAGTGCATAACCTGCATCCCCCACTAGGTGTCCGTGTGGGATGTCCCCATTGGCAAATGTCTGGTACAGCTGCATCAAATGCCAGATGTGGGAATCGTGATAACTCCCAGGGCAACCAGCACACACATTCATTATTATGCCCTGGGCATCACACATGACCTGGCAGTTGATGGAGGGGAAGCCCTTGCGGTTTATGTAGGCCCTACCCCGCTCACCTGCTGTGCTTTGATGCGTATGTGCGTGCAGTCTATAGCACCCAGTACCTCAGGGTATTCCGCTATTTGCTGGAAGAGACGCATATTGCTGGCCAATACCTCACGGGCATTGGGGAAATATACATGATCACCGACATGTGCTGACATAGCATCCAGGAACTGGTGTAGTACCCTGGAGGCTGATGCCTGTGATATCCCCATCATATCGCCAGTTGGTCTCTGGAAGGTACCTGTTGCTAGTATTCTTAGGCCAACACATACCTTGGTTTCCACTGGGATGGGTTCCCCTCTGTTGGTTCTGTGTGTGAGGCGTGGCCTGCACAGCTCAACAATCTACTGCAGGAGCTCTCTGTCCAGTCTATAGCACTCTACTATCTCCAGCTCATGTAACCCGTGGTAGGTGACCCTGGGCCTGTACACTCTTCTCCGTCTCCTCACTGTGGGTTGTCTGGCACCATCTGCATTGTCACCACCCTCAGCAAGTCGCCTATGTCTCATTATGACAGCTATGACAGCCCCTAGCATTTCTGCTCTGAGTTCAGCTTTTTCAGTTTTCACTTCTATTAGCTTACTCCTGTCTTGCAGTGTCTCTTAATGAAAACATCCTGCACTACTGTTTGCAGAGTTTTAAGTGCTGGGCTGGGCTACTATTCTGCCTGTGTAATTGCCTGCTTCTAATTATTTTCACCTGCTAGCTTCAGCAGTTATCCCTGCTAGCTTCCTATTAATTATGTTGCTTCCTTTTTCCTTTCTGTTTCCTCAGGGGGGAGCAACTTGCATACTATCTGAAACACGCTCACAGTGGCTTACACACGCGCACACATGCTTCCACGGTTAAGAATCTACTTATTCAGGTTTAAACATGCGTACACCCGCGCAAACACCATTACACGTCTGCCAACAGCCTCCAACATACTCAGACTGCCTTACATGCGCGCACACCCGCGCAAACAGTGTTAAACTTCTCCCAACACGCTCCCACATGCTCACACTGCCTTACACGCGCGTACACTGTCTTACTCGCGCTTCATTGCGTGCACACGTGCGCATGCACGGCCAGCAAGAAACTTTGGTGTAGGTAACAGTGTACACCTTCCATTTCTTGTCTTTCCATGACTTATCTAGTGGCACACCTCTTTCCATGATCTGTGCCTGTCATCTGTCATGTTACACTGGCCTCCAATGAACTGCGTTTCTTTCTACCATTCTCCCCTGTGATGTCACCTATCTCCTACTCTATTCCTCCCCCTTTTGTATCTCTTACACTACTCAGACCGTGCTCATTTGGTATGTGACTGTGAGATTCAGTATCCTAACCCTCATTTACATGAGATTGCCTACTAATGCTTAGTTACATGTCTTAGACTCAGCTTCCCCCCTTAGCAACCACTACACGGTGGCCATATTGGTTTTGGTCTGCTGGTTCCTGTATTGTCATTCCATGTATTGCATGAAACCCACATTTGTGGGTTTATAACCTTCTTTTTGATGTTTTTATACAGCGCAGCCCGTTTGCGCAGGGCTGCGCTGGGTTTAAACATCGGCGATTGCCGAAAAAAAACAACATATTTTTAATATTTTTGCATCAGGTTATCTTGCCAATGGCCACATATTTGGCCATTGGCATGCTGCCTGAATCATATGCAACCTTTTTTTGGAGCTGACATCGCTCGTAGATTTTGCAGAAATGTACTCAGTTGTCAACTGAGTACATTTCTGCAGCTAAAACGTCTCCTACACGGACTGCTTTCTGCTTCGTGGATCGCTAATATACCTCATTTGCATACCTTTCGGATGCAAGTGAGGTATTTAGCATGTCCACGCCCAGTCCGTGTAAGAGACGTTTTAGCTGGTCTCTTACACGGAGTTTAGGGCTGTTCCTGGATCGCGAAGCTTGCATGGAGTGTTGCACGTCTCTTACACTCCGTGCAAGCCTTCGTGAATCCTGCCCAATGTCTTTGTATAACAGCAGATTACTCTTCTTCCACCGGTTGTGGTGTACTGCTTCTTCATTTTGATGTACTGCACATGCGTGTGGGACTTGCTTTCCCACACATACCCAGTACATCAATGCTTAGAAACAGAAGTAACAGAGAAAAGAAAGTTTCTGTTGCTCCATTTTCTCTCTATTTTTTTTTAATTGTAAAAAAAAAAAAAATGTTTTTGGGGCACTTTATATCAACGTTAAAAAGTCTGGGCGACGGGACCTTTTTCCGTTGGTATATTGTAGAATTTACAACAGGCATGATGGTTGGGCTGGGAATAGTAGGAATTCTTTGGCTACTGTGTTTATGTCTAACAAATTTGAAATATGTAATTTGGGTCATTATTATTGTTCATTTTCTGACACAAGCATCTGAGAAGGATGCAGTCATCAATATAACTATTACTGATGGGTTTGAGGGATGTCTGTAGATAAAAATGACTGAGCCAGCTGAGCTGATAGTTAAAAAATCATTTAGCTGTCTTTGCAGGACTAGTGTGCATTTGTTTAAAGCAAACTGGCATACTTTACTGTGAACATTTTTTTTCACATTCAGGCATGATGTGTACTCAGCTGATTCAGTGGCCATAATTGTTGAGCAAGATTATTGGTGGGTTATAACAGCATGAGTCTGATTTGTCTTTTATGGTTAAAATGTTCTAAAATGGGTATTTTTTGTCATTACTGCTTCATACATTTCATTTCACTGCTTACTAGAAAAAAATCTTCAAATCTACAAATTTATAACTCATGCGAACAAAGGTTGCTATATTAAACAAGAAATGTAACTCAAGAAGGTGAGTCAAAGAACACATGCATTTCTGCATGGTCTTAAAAATGTGTGTAAGGGGCTCATGATTTGAAATCATCTTTTATTGAATCTTACTCAAACTGGTTTGAAATTGACTTACTTCCTAATGTAACATCCAACACAGTCATTACAAAATTGAAGAGACATGTTTCCATCCATGGTAGTCCGTACAAAGTCATGTCTGACACTGGTGCACAGTTTACAAATCAGCAGTTCAGAAATTTGTTGAGTCTTGGGACTTTGTTGATATTGCCAGTAGTCCTGATTATCCACAAGCCAATGGTTTAGCTGAATGTGCAGTTTGGAGTGCAAAGCACTTGTTGAAGAAATCCAAAATAGATGGTACCAATGTTTTACTTAACTTAGTCAATCTCAGAAACAATGCTCAAGACAACTTTCTTGGTTCACCTGCTCAAAGACTGACAGACATTAAGAACTCTTGCAATCAGCAAACAATTGTTAGTACTAGACTTAAAGAACAACAGAGTGGTCAAAGCTCAACTTTCACAAAAACGTCATTCACAAAAGTTGTACTGTGATGACCAGTAAATCCCTTAGACCATTACTACAAGGAGAACTTGTGAGAATGCAAACATCTAAAGGATACAACTGAGTGGGTATTATGAAGAGCATTTGTGAGGAACCAAGATCTTACATCATACAGTATGAAGGAATGGATTACAGAAGGAATCATAGAAATGTGTTACCTGTCAAAGAACCAGTGCTACAGTAGATTGCCTGTGCCAACAACTCTAATTTCCAGAGTGACTTGTCAAGTGTTTGAATTCAAAAACACAGTGTGCTTTCTTCAAATAACTTTGATGTAAATCTAGATGTTCCAGTATTGAATGAAATCCCAGTTGCTAAACCCAGTCATAATTTTTATGTAACTAGTTCGGTTAGACTTTGCAAACTCAATCCTAAATACACAGTGACTTAGACTTGAAGTCAGTTATGTTTCATTGAAATAATATCTAGCTCTTAAGCCTTTGTTCTTGTATTTTGCAATGTCGAACAAAATTAAAGAGGGGGGATTTAGATCAGTGTGTGTATTGAACCTAGTCAGCCACTGTAGCTAGACAGCACATACATATAAGTTACTGAGCATGTGCAAGTTCAGTGCCATTTTGTGTAGTCAATCAGTGTGAATGTAAGCTTGAAGGCAGATGTCCATGTGTGTGCATTAGAAGTAACAAGTCAGTCAGTAAGCATATGAAGTATGAAGTATATGTACAAGTTACAGCACTTGATGTGTCTACGTATAATAAATGACTTGAATGCATACCTAGCCTCTGTGTCTCATTTGAATACATGAGACATGCAACACCTCTCATTTACTTTTTGTCTAAGTTTAGCTTCTCAGAACCTTTGTCTAACAAATTACTTTGTTACTATTTTTATGTTTATTTATCTTTGCTGACACTCATAGTCTAATTGGACAAAGCCTATTTTCAGTGAGGGCTAGGGAGAAAAGCTTCATCGGAAGAACATACGTAACTGCATTTACATTATACATTTAAAGTTTCAGATGCTATGCCTAACAAGTTGCCGTCTGTTTTATATATACATATATATATATATATATATATATATATATATATATATATATATATATATATATTCAACCTTCCATTACCTTCATTTATTTCATTTCAATGTATAGCGCATATGATTCACAATCATTTGATTTTCACAGATCATACAATCTACATTTAAAAATTAAACCATGTCTTTACTGAAGTAAACTGACACATCTACATGCAAGCTTGAAAATTCCTTGAAATACTTTTAATTAAACAATAGTTCTTTATTTGAAACAATGATGCTTAAATAAATCACTAAAATTCAATAACTCACAGTTCTTTTCAGTCACATGTACACTGAATGTAGAGACCTTCCTTGCCAATGCCCCTTACTTTGCTTCAGGTTGCCTTCCTTCAGGCTCACTGGGCTGTCTATACTTGGTTGGGCCCCTGTTTGAGTAGCAGGTCCCACCTGTATATCTCTTTTGGACAGATTATTTCCTGGGTATCAGCCTCTAGCCTCTATATCTCCTGTGGTGCAGGCCTGTAGCTATGTTGCTCTTGTATACAATTTCCATTCTCTTTCTTTAGAAAATTCATTAATTATCCTCTTCCTACAGACTATCTCATTGAAAAAACAAATCTTCTATGTCTGTCTCCACCTATCAGCTATTTTTTTGAATGCTAGCAACTCTGCTACATCACATAACCCCTCCCCCCCAGCTCAGTCCTAGTGGTATGAACTATATATATTGTTACCCTGTTGCTAGCTGGCATAGCCAGCCAACTGATTCTTGCTAGTTACCACTGCGCATTTCAATACATTATATCCTAGGCCTTTATCTGCTTTACTCCTTTACTCATTGTAGTATTTTCCTCTTCCACAGACAAATGCCAAAGATGGAGACAGCCTCTTAGACTCTGCAGTTTAATTCCTTGCAGACTCCAAGGCAATACTTTCATCTTTGGTGTACTTTTTGCATTTCACTTTATCACTGTATTTAGTTTACTGCATTCTTTATTAATTTTTGCATTTGTGTTTGATTCAATATAGTCTTCTGTTTGAAATGACTTTGGGTTGTTTGATTCTTTATTCTAGTTTGCCATCCTTCATCTGATCCCTCTTGCTAT
This sequence comes from Protopterus annectens, assembly GCF_019279795.1. NCBI lineage: Eukaryota > Metazoa > Chordata > Ceratodontiformes > Protopteridae > Protopterus > Protopterus annectens. The sequence goes on from NC_056751.1 coordinate 478,116,552, forward strand.
GCTCGCTGTACCAACATTTCTAAGGGTTATTATTGAGATTAGTATTCAGCTTAGTTTTACTTAACTTGCACTTTAGGCTACAATTTATACTGTTGCTTCCTTCCACCTGCATTTACAACTATTTGCTTTCATATCTCTTAATATTTTGAGGTTTGCAACAGGATTCTCCACTGAACTTTATTTATCTTTTTGTTTCTCACAGATTTTTTCTTGACTATTGGACATTTAGACTTTTTTTAAATCAACCCCCATACTTTCCTATTTTACCAGTTCTCTTCTTAATTGTGTTTCCACTTGTATGAATTTTTTGGGTCTATATTAGAACATCAAAGTTTCAAAACTTCGAAGGTTCTAATATCGAACCCTATTCAGCGAAAGCTGAAAACATCGAACGTATAGAACAGCAAATTTTTTCCTAGGGAAAAAATTTGCTGTTCCAAAACACATACACACAACACAAGCACACCAAACAAACAGCAATCCAGACGCATACACCTAAAATCTTACACCTAACCCTACACTAAACTATACACTTACCTTAACCCAAACCCTAACCCTAAGGTCCGTCAATATCACACACTCACCTCACCCGTGCCCTAACCCTAACTCACCTACCCCACCCTAACCCTCACGTCCACACAATTGCACACTTACCTGAACTGTGCCCTAACCCTAACTCACCTAACCCACCCCGACCCTCACGTCCACACAATCGCACACATACCTAACCCGCACTCTAACCCAAACTACCCTAACCCACACCCTAACCCAAACTACCCTAACCCGCACTCAATCGCACACTTACCTGAACCCAACCCGTAACTTTCAAACACAGTGCTGAAAACACTGAAGCAACAGAAATGGACAACCAAATTCTTTCCCTAGGAAAAAACTTGGTTTTCTGTTGCTTCGATATTTTCAGCTTTTGCTGAATAGGTTTCGGTATTAGAACACTCAAAGTTTTGAAACTTCAGTGTTCTAATATAGACCCACATTTTTAAATATCTTTTCTATACTTTCTCACATTTCTCTTTTTTAAGTGGAAGTACAGGTTGTCTCCATTTTTTACTATTGCCTGCTTGATTGATGAGCTCTGTCTTGCCTTTTCTCTTCCCTTTCTTACTTTTCTTGTTCATGTACCTTAGTTCAAGCCATTCCTGAATACCTATTTTCTCTTTTTCTCGCTTTTATTATGAGAACCAGTAGCAAACTACTCAGCTAAGCCATTTCTTGTGAAGTCAGCAGAAGGCACAGGCTGGGAACAACTGTTATCTGCTGAGCACCATAGCAGAAATCTGTCAAACAGGTGTTCTTGTTCTTCTACCTCTTCAGCCTAAACATACTACTATTTGTTTTCCTCTCAAGTGTCTTTACATAATATTCTCATCTCTCTAATAATAAATTCCCTCTCCATGTCCTTCATTTTCCCTCCTGCTCATAACTCCTCTGCATATCATTCTATTACTATGTCTATTTTGGAAGTATAACACTCTGTATTATCATCATCATCACATTATAAAGATAGCCAATATTTTTAATAACTATGCATTACGTTATTTGATATAGGCTATCCACTTCTGCAAAGTGTCTTGCTACTTGCAATGCACATTGTATTCTTGATTACAATTCATTTTCTTAATATTCTGTAAATGTATTTCAATCTATTTGTGCTTCATCTGTTATTGGGATTTTTCCCCCTTGTATATAATTTACTTATCAGATATTGTAAAATGTTTTCATGTGTGCTTGTGGAGGCTTTCTCGACAACTCTTTGCAGAATATTTAATCTTTTACAGGACTGTTATCCCTTTGTTTACAATTACTCATCCGCTACTGTTTAAACTATTTGTATCTGTTATGGAGCTTCTCTCCCAGGGCCTCAACTGAAAATGGGCCATTGTCTGAATCAGACTTTCCCACTTACTGAAGGACAAGTAAATAAATTAATAACTAACTAATTAATAAATACAATAAAATAACATAAAATAAAATAAATATCGCTCACTTAATTCTATCACATACTGTATTAAACCCTCAGTAACCTTTTCCATCATTCTCAGTTTAATAACTTCACTGCTTACTTTTTTAGGATCAGTTAGAAACGTATTTTTTCACTTAGTATCACTTTGCTATATGCAGATGTTTATCATAACCATTCTTGATTTAATTTTTTTATTTCAGGTACACCTAGTATTTCAGCATTGCCTTCCTGGCATACTCTGAGCTAATAACACTCTATTTAACTTCATCAGCAGTCTCTCTTGCTGCATCTTAATATTGTTGTCCTTGTTTGGATCCAGGACAATTTCACTTGTTTTACCTGTTTTTTATGTTGTTTTTTTCATCTTATAAGATAAATCAGTGTACTTCGCTCACAATCTCTACTAAGGTTCAGTATCAGACTCATATAGCACAATGTTTATTTAATTGTCATTTAGTCCAGGCCAGCACAACATTTGTTTATTAAAATAGCACCACAGTTTACTTTTAGCAATTATAGATTTGTTTTGTACTGTTTAAAACCATATAAACATTTTTTTTGGTTTCAGTACCAGGCCACAAAACATATAATTTTATTTGTTTCACTATTCTGAATAAATATGTTCAGTGTGTATTTCTGTTCCAAGTAAAGATTTATTTCACAGAGTAATAGCCAAGCTATTTATTGATAGTTCTAATTTCATTAATTTTATTACTGCAGCTTACAATATGAAGAACTTTACTTTCTTCCTTTTGCTATAAATCCCATCTAACACCTTCTTGCAGTAGTAAAAACACATCCAGCATGGTTTTACTATTTTCTCTGGAAGATACAGACTATATACTACAATAAAATTATTTGTCATTACTCTTAGATCAGTTATTGATTCATTTTCATTTAACAGACTGCTTTTCATATCCTACAAATAATAACAACACTTATTTACATATGTTCAGTTACTTCTTGAGAACAAACCTCTTATTGTGTTAACATTTTTTCAACATATTTATTTCTACTTCTTAGTATATACAAAGCTTTTATTGACAACCTTCCAGCCATTTCTTTTTTAAGCAATCTTTCAGCAGTTTCATATCACATTTTCTAAACATTCAGCAATACATATAATTCTGCTTCTGATTTCCATGCCATCCAATTCTTTCAAAAGTAGATTAACAAGTAATTTCACTTCTTTAGTCACAAAGAATCTAGCATTCAGTTAAAACATCACTCAGCAATGCTCGTGGGGTGTGTTTGTGTGTGTGTGTGTGGGGGGGGGGGTTGCTGCATCGCCCTCCCTGCACACAGCTTCAGTACACCAACTGCTATTCCACCTGCTACAATTACAACTACAAGCATGCTCGTTAAAACATTATTTTGCTTCAAGCTTTCATTTATATGAACAAAACAAAATATATTTTTCCTCTAAGTGGCAAGACACTCAATGAATTTCTGAGCACAAATACTAGTAACACCTAATCAAGCAAACAATATTTTTGTACATTCACAATTACCATCTTAACACAGAAAGATCTTCACTGAAGCAAATAGCTGACACACTCACCTAACCAGATAACTTGCAACTCTCATTCATGATATGCTGCTCCAGCAAACTCTTTGCACACAATCTGCAGTTAAAATTCCCATCAAAAGTTGTAGCATAGCATCAAACTTTGTAGTTTATTACAAAACCATTGTGGTACAATGGGGCCCCCTCATGATACATCTTTTAGGTCTTTACTCAAACAGTATGTGATCTCCACATTATATTACTTTTATTTCACTGCATAAACTCGCATAACAAGTCTTTAACTTTTGCAAAATGTGGAGAATGTTTTAAAGTCTTTGACTTTCACAGAATTCACAAAGGCTTTATTTACATATTATATCATGCCCTTACTAACATAAACTTCTCACACCCCTATACAAGTTTGGTAATTCTTTGAAATGTTTTCAGCTAAATAATATTTCTCAAACTTAAAAAAAGAACTTAAGTATTTGATTAAAATTCAGTAACTCACAGATATATTCAGTCTCATGTACAGCAAATGTACATTTTCATTGCCAGTATATCTGTCATTGCTTTAGACTGTCTTCATTCAGACCCTCTTTACTCTTCTGCCATGGATATGCCCTTATGTGGATACCAACTGCCACCTGTATAACTGTCTTTGACAGGCCCCTGTCTCAATTCCAGGCACCCACTTGTATTACTGTTTAGGACAGGTCATGTTATGGATAGCAGGTTCCCACCTATGCAACTTTTGTGCACCAGGCCCCTGCCTATTTCTTTCTTTAATGCTTTTACAGTGAGGTATAGATGTCTCTGATGCTTGCAGGCTCTATTTTTGTTTTAAAAGAGAAATATAAATTGTGCACCCTTAAAGGCCACCTCCTTTCACAACTTATCTTCTAACTCTTATACAGTGTCTTCTAAGGTTATGGTATAAGCTTTGATTGACCATGAAGAGACCAGCCTTTAACTTTCATCAAAAATAATATTTGGGAAATAGAAAATACAATCATAGGGTTACAGCAATCAAAAGTCTCAGACTGTAAGTTTGGCAATAAAACATATGCCATCAAAATGTGCAATCTCAGGCAGTTGCTGCAAGCCACTTCAACATTTGCAGAATGTGGGTTATATCTGCATTCTTGGTGTTATGTCAAATGCATTGAAGATGAGACAAGGAATCCATCAAGACTGAGTATCGTTTTGCTCCCTGTCCATAATTTTCCGGTAGCTGATATCAAGTCTAAGCTGACATTTTGAATGCATTATAAGGTATGTGTTCCATTTCTTTAAATACTACCAAGCTAACTATAGAAAAATGGATGTCATGTGCTAAACATGTCTTCTAGGAGGTTCACTCTCAATAAAGAATTAATGGAAATGTCATCAAATATTCATTGTTTCTGTCTTAACTCTCCATTAAGACACTCCATGGTGGCAGAAGTAGATTTCTTTTCCAGAACTGAAGAAATATATTTCCTGTTAAGTGTAGGAATAAAATTTCATTTCAAGGGTTCATGTGCTTGGAAGTATAATGGCATAACTGTCAGCAGGAATAAAAGAAACACTACATCAATGAGGAACTTTTATGGTAGAGAGTAATAAACAAAAAAGGGAAAATGTTGGTTTCAGAAACTTAATTTACTCCTTACAGCTAGTGGTCTAGCTAACAAACCCAAAAAGGTATGTAGTGCTACATTCTTTTGTATTGCTGGAGAAGAAACCTTAAAGGTATTTACATTTTTACTTTTCTTGATGAGAAGAAAAACAAAATAGTGGCCACAAGAGAGAGGCATTATTGTGAAGAAGTTTCCTTTTACTCACCATTCATTCTTTATTGGGACATGTGGACTTGCAGATGCTATAGATGTTAATGTTACTGAGCTAAAGAGTAGAACCAAAACAGTGAATTTTATGTTACATGATCACTGATAATAGGAAAAAAAAACAATAGTCTATGATGCAGCAGTGGTGGAACAAGGGCATTAGTTTAACTGAAACAATCTTGACCTTAAAGAAGTTGTGGATGTAATTAGATCAAGTGAAGTCGCTAGTATATAGGAAAAAGAAAATTAACTGAAGAATATGATGTATATAACAGAAGAGAGAAATATAGGGAGAATGATTTGTAATGCTGATGGACATGGAAAACAGAGCCATATATGAATGCAACATTGAGATATGATATGTTCTTGCACAGCTAAAATTTAAACCTTGAGCACTATGCACTAAGTGTGACTATAGGAATAAAGGAAGCATTATTCTGCATTTACTTTATTACTTAGAATCTGTGCAAGAAAAGTACTCTTTTGCAAAGTTGTGCAAACAGGAAATCAATTGAGTTCAAAAGGATTTCCACATTTTTGAAGAGCAATGGTTGGTTAAAGTAGACATTGAGGCTGCTTTTCACTTGTTGCCCATTAGGAGTGAGGATTGGCCGTTGTTGGGGATGAAGGTAGGTGATAAGTGCTACTTTGATACGGCTATGCCAATGAGTTGCTCAGTAGCACTTGTGACCTTTGAGAAGTTCAGTACCGTATTACATTTGATTTAGGAGCAGAGAGTGGGAACACAGAGGGCAGTGCATTATTTAGTCAATTTTCTACTGGTGGGCAAAGGAAGGGCAGGAGCACAGGAGGAGTTGCAGGAATTCACGAACATGTGTGAGGAGTTGGGGGTACCGTTGGCTCAGCATAAGATGGAAGGTCGGCAAGAGTCTTAGAATTTCTGGGATTAATGGTAGATGCGGAGCGGGGACTGTTTTGTCTACCCAAGGATAAGATACAGAGGCTTTGGAAGGCTATACGTTTGGTGCTGGGCAAGGATAAAATACAGATTCGATCAGTCATGGAGTTGTTGGGACTTTTGAATTTGCCTGTCAAGCAGTGCACCCTGGTTGAGCCTTTTGCAGATCGGTGGTTTACATGTTGAAAGGGGGAAGGAGCAAGCATCACTGGATTAGGGTGACCAAGCTGGTGCGGGAGGATATGGTGTTGTGTTATGGTTTTGTGCAGCAATTTAATGGGATCTCTTTCTGGCAGGCTGACTGGGTGGGGCAGGAGGAACTTAATTTGTTTACGGATACAGCTGGGGGTGTCGGTATGGGGGCCAGTGGTTTGCAGCTGAATGGCCTTGGGATTGGAATGAGGAATGGAGGCATGATTTGGCCTTTCTATAGTTGATACCTATATGGGCAGCTTCGGAGGTGTGGAAAGAGCATTTGAGGGACAAATGAGTAGTTTTTCATATTGACAATATGGCTGTGTTGAGGGTCTTGCAAAAGAAGATGGCTCAGTTGGAACTGTTGTTAATAGTTTTATGTAAATTGGTTTTGCAGAGCCTGTTAATACATTTTTCTTTTACATGAGTGTACATACCTGGCATGAGGAATGATATTGCTGATAGCTTGTCCCGATTTCAGTTTCACAGGTTCCGAGGGTTGGCCCCGTGGGTGGAGGATGCATTGGAAACCCTGCTGGAGGAGGTGTGGAATCTTGGGACAAGATAGCCAGGCAGTTGTTGCAGCATTCCTGTGCTCCTTCAATGAGGAAGGCTTACGGTAGGGCTCCTTCTGATTTTAATCAGTTTGTTTTGCAGTTGCCGGAACAGGAAGGGGTGTGGTTGGAGGAGTTATTGTTGCGATATGTGGCTCATGCTTGGGGGATAGGCAAGGCTTTGCAGACAGTCAAGGTGTATTTGGCTGCTATTAGCATTTTTGCTAAGGTAGCAGGGTTGCAAGATTTCACAAAGTCCTGGATATTAGGGTGGATGTTGAGGGGCTGGGGGAGAGTGGTGGTGGGATGTAGGGACACTCGCTGGCTGCTTACGGGGGAAGTATTGAAAGTTTTGTTGAAAGGGTTATGGTTATTACAGGGTGGGTCTTTGGATTACTTCATGTTGGGCACACTATGTCCATGGTTATATTTTGGTGTCTTCCGTGTTTCAGAGTTGTTAGAGTCATTATGTTGGAAGAATGTTGTAGTAGCTGAGGGAGAGGTTACTATTGCATTAAGGAGTAAGACAGATCAAATGGGTAAGACAGCCATGGTGGTGATCAAGCCTGACAGGAATTCTAGCCTTTGCCCAGTAACATAGGCCAAAAAATTCCAGAGGAGGCATAGGGGGAATGTTGATGAGTTAGTTTTTTGTTCAGTGGATGGCAAGGTGGTTTCGAGTAGTAGACTTATAGGTTTGGTTAGGAGAGTTCTGCAATGCATGGGGTTTCCTGCAGATAGGTTTGCAGCCCACTCTTTTAGAATTGGCAGGACCTCAGATTTAGCTAGAGAGGGTAGTTCAATTGAAGTTATTAAGAGATTGGGGTTGTGGTCTTCAAATGCATTTCTATCATATATTAGATAGTCATTGTCTTGATTAATAACCTTCTTTTCTTTCAGGGAAGCATATGATCATTTTGGGGCATTAGTATAGCCACTGGGCGAAGAAGCATGCTTTAGTCAGGGAAGATGGAAGAAATCTGGATTTGTCACATTTAGGGTGGTCAGTGTCTTGGCATGAGGTTAGGGGTATTCAGTGCAATAAGTTGTTGCCTGAATTTGAGAAGGTTAAATTAAAGGTAGGGTGTCCTGGCATATTAGTAATTCATTTGGGGGGGGCAATGATTTGGGCATTTTTTCTAAGAAGTGTTTAGTGGATATTATCATACAGGACTTGTTGAGGTTACAGGCATTGTATCCAGGTATGGAAATTGTTTGGTCAGAGTTGATTCCTCATTTGTGTTGGATGAATGCACATAGTTATAGGGTGATTGAAAAGGCCAAGAGGTTCATCAATCACAGATTGGCTAGGCAGTTAAGAGTTCTGGGGATGCATACCATTGAACACAGAGATTTTGGTGATGGAGAGGAGGGTTGGTATCAAACAGATGGGGTTCATCTTAATGAGTTGGGCTTGGATCTGTTTAATCTGCATTTGAAGCTGTTTTTGGAGGGTATGGTTGAAACTAGGATTTAGGAGGGGGAACAGCCTGGAGACCAGGGTGGTGGCAGAGAAGAGGGACAGGGTTGTCCTCTTATGTTCCCCTCTAAATAAGGTGTTTATTCATTGGTTAATGGTTGTTTGGTCAGGAGGTGAGCAGGTACGCTGCCTTGTAATTGTGGTGGGTGAGCAGGTATGCTGCCCAGTGGAGGAGGTATCCGGGTGAGCAGGTACACTGCCCTGAGGTATAATCATCCAGGGTGAGCAGTTATGCTGCCTTAGGGATTGTTGTTGATGAAAGATAATCAATATTGTTTTGTGTGCCTAAAGTTTACTATGTGATAATATTCAATAAAGGTTGTCAAATGGCTTTATTTGTGTGGTGTGGTTTATTTATAGTGGGGCCAGGACAAATGCAGTTTGGGACAAACTATGTTGTCCTGGTCCCAAGAGCAAAGGGGTAAAAAGGTGGGGGTAGATTAGTGGTTAATGGGAGACTGTGCAGGTAGGTTAGTTAGTATGATGTGGAGATGAAAGAGTTAAAGGGAATGGGAGAAGTTAAAGGAAGTGAGGTAAGGGGAGGGAGGGACTAGTAGTAGGCTTAAGTGATAAGGATTAGGGGAAGTAGATACATTTTGGCGTGAGTTGGTGGCCCTCCCACCCTCCCGTTTTGATTTGGATGAAAGAATTTTGGATTGTTTAAGGTGGAGAAGAGGGACAGGATTGTCCTCTTCTGTTCCCCTCTGAGGAAGGTGGTTATTCATTGGTTAATGGTTATTTGGTCAGGAGGTGAGCAGGTACGCTGCCTAGTAATTTTGGTGGGTGAGCAGGTATGCTGCCCTGAGGTATAATCGTCCAGGGTAAGCAGTTACGCTGCCCTAGGGATCATTGTTGATGAAGATAATTGATGTTGTTTTGTGTGCCTAAAGTTTATTTGATAATATTCAATAAAGGTCATCAAATGGCTTTATTTGTGTGTTGTGGTTTATTTATAGTGGGGCAGGGACAAATATCTGCTTTTTAATAGTATATAACTGTTCGGGTATCTGAAGTCTTGAGTTTTAGTACAGCTGTGGCAGTGTTGTGGTTGTCCTCAAAGGATTCTGCTTCTATTCATCTCATTTCACTTTAGCTGAGTTAAATTGCTGTTATATTTTGCCTGCATAGAAGACTTAAATCTTTTGTCTCTTGTATTTTACTGTTTTAGAAGTTTTGACATTGTAAGAAACTGTATGCAGCCTGTGTCTTACTAAATAAACCCTGCTATATACCCCCAATGGCAATTTAATTTCTTGTTATTTTCTTTTTGCAAAACAAGCCCATGGGATTTTATTTACTTTTGTTTCCCTGTAAAAGCAAGTCTCAGACATTTCAATAACAGTTTAGTAACACTTCAGCTACCTTTGTTTCATAATAGTAGCTGAGCTGTATGTCTTGGAGATTCATCTTTCAGTTCCTGTTACAAGCCTCTTATGACTTTTAGTTACTTTGTTTTCCTGTTAAAAAGGTGGAATTTTATTTGCCATTTGTTTCATTATTGCATTTGTACAGTAAGTTTTATTTAATGTTCCAGTCCTGTTACAAGCCTCTCAGGATTTTTGAATAATACTGTGATTTGACTAGCAGACTCAGTGGCCCCTTAGTTTATTAAACTTTCAACTTTTTTGATTGGTAATTTTATTATCCTCCTTAGTATTATTTGTTCTGAGCTGCACTTATTCAATGTCTTTGAATCAAGACTCAGAATTGTGAGGTGAGCTGCAAAGTGTTTTTCATCAAAAGGGGAAGGAAGGAAGCTGTGCTAAGTTGTGCTTAATGCATCACAACCCTTAAATTCACTAAACAGTGGGTTGTCGACACAAGATTTTTTTCCATAAAAAGACACTGTTGCTAGCCTTCAGCAAGCCATATAAACGCTTGCCTGTATAATTCCCTCAAGACCTTAGAATACTAAGTATTTCACTATAGGTGCCAGCCCTTTCACAATCTAAATCCAGATCTCACACCCTAGTTCCATTGATTTTACCAATAGCAGTCAACTCCACCCACTTCCCTAGCCAGAATAGTCTAAACCTCATTAATTATACTATCCTAATTAAATCATGAATCAGCACATCCCACAAATCCTATAGCTAACCTGTTTGAAATGGGTATATCGAGGAAACTTATGAATTTCCTCATGCTGGTTGATGACCACCTGTTGGTAAAACAAAATAACACAGTATGTGACAGATGTATTTACCTATACTGGATGCATATACCTTTCACGCATACATTACTAGAAATAGGATCATCAGTGGTAAGCCATTTCCTATATCACTACAGACGTATGTAATGCTCACACTAAATCTTATATTGAGGTATTAAGTTCAAACTACCAAAACCACAAAGACTAAGGCCTCCTAAATGCTAAACAGGCAATATGCATCATTAGTATTACCTCACAATACATAGAAATAACATCAACACAAAATGCACTAACACACATAACAACAGGAGTCACTAAACAGCAGGAATAAAGTCCACAGGACAGGCAACTCCTACATCACATATGCTAAACATTGGTGACTCCATAGACAGACACACTGATGCATCCCTCACCAATGATGTACAAGTAAAACATGATGGTTAGGTAGATGTCTGGACTCAGGTTTTGCCCATGCATTTAGGTCATTACATGAGAGATACCAGTAAGACTTAGTCATAGTACATGATGGAGTAAATAATCTAAGACATACCTTCTTGGACTACATGAAGAGAGACATGATAGAGCTCTCAGATTAGTGTACCAAAAAACAAACACCTGTAGCAGGAGTTCTGAAGAAGCTCTGATATTGTAAGAATGAAAGCGCTCAACTTATTTAATAAATCAAAGTGTTTTAGCTGGCTGATAAATTTCTTCTGCTAGCACTGCTGCAGGTGTTTGTTTTCTGGTAGTCGGTCTATTCATCTATATGGTTACCTAGTTTGTTAATCTCAGATTAGTGTCTCAGGCGGCTATGAGTCTAGAACTGAGCAGTATGTTACCCTCACCAAAGATGATGTCACGATACCAGGAGAAATTGATTGACTTTAATAATTGGCTTAGTGAGTGGTGTCATTCTAAGCGCATCCAATATCTATCAGTTTAGGAGGACAAGGTAGACAGGCACTGATGCTTTGCCATGGAGTCTTTCAAATATTGGCAAAAACTTTATATATTCCCATAGTGCCTATTTAAAGCATGTCAGCCTACTGTACCTACCTACAAAGCCACGCCTACTCAAATCAAATGAAGGTACTACTGCTAAATGCCAAAATTGTGAACAAGAAACTCCACTCCATACAAACCCTTCTCATCTTGGAGGACATAGATATCACTTTTGCAACTGACACATGTATTAAAGCAGCTGAAAACACTCTGGCAGTTCAAGGCTATACCTTCTTCCATACATTTAGACCAGGTACCACTCAGGAAGGGAAACAAGGTGGAGGTGTCTCAACCTTTATCTAAGATAACAACACATCCTGATGGTAAAGCAGCATGATGAGCTAACCATTCTGCATGACCAAACTGCTGAAGGCATAACCCTTATCATGTCATCACTACATATAGACCCCCCCCTACATCACACAGGAAACTCACACAACATACCTAAATGAGCTGGAGTTGCTAAGCATAGGACCAAACACAGTAATTCTGGGAGACTTCAACTATCCATTGATAAACTGGGTGACATACATATCCTCAAACAAAGAAGGCCCAGAAATTCTGGACTTCATTAAAACAAACATCCTGGGATATCTTGTTAAAATTCCCACAAAGGTATGCAACATCCTAAACTTGATCATCACAGATATGGGGAACCACTGCACCCCCACCTTTATGTATCATCCTCTCTAGTAAGAGCAGACCAAAAAGAGGTATGTTTTGAAATTATATTGTAGCAGGGACTCTCCAAACCCTAGAATGTTCATTTTTTTTTCTAAAGCAAACTATCTACTATTAAGTGATATATTGCCACAATCTGTACCCACCCCATACAAGATAATTAAGCTATCTATGCTGACTCCTTCTCCTAGGCATTCTACTACAATTTAAATAATTGTATAGAGGTGGGTGTTTCCACTTAAAAGAAGCAAAATAAAATCTCCAAAATAAACCATTTTGGCCATAAATAAACTTTGAGCACGTAAATGACATCAAAAACAAGAAGGACACAAATGCATTATATAGGCATTCCCTCACTTGTTCCAATTTTATAGGTTTTAAATTTGGTAATTTTGATACAGTGGACATAGATTTGAGGGGGGTGACTGGAAGAATGTATTAAGTAAAAAAGGCAAGTGTGGCAACTCAGACTAGCAGCTAATTTTCCACCAGGTATAAATGATTCCTTGACTATTCTTCCAGCCATGAAAAAAATCTATGAATCTTTAAGTAGTTTAACATTTTTATATGCATTACTGTGCCTGTTTTTTTAGACATATGCAGAAGTTATTTAATATATAATGGTTTTTCTATTTGTAGCAAGCTAGGTCAGTTTGCATATTAACATCTTATTTAATATTGCTCATGTGATCATCTCACGTGATTTTTTTTTACCATATCATTGGCTCAATTTTACGTATTATGTAACATGTACTGGTACAAAGATGGTTCTCAAATCAGTGTACTTTATTCTTATGAAGTCTTTTATGTGAAAGACGAATGCATTTAATCTTGATGTGTTTTTACTGCAATAAACGGAGTTCATATACAGGCTTGTTTGGTGCATTTTCTATTTGGTTCCTGTTCATCAGTTATGTCAGGAAACTGAAGAAGATATGCAGCAGTTTGCTGAACTGGTGATACATGGCAGCACATTTACTGCACCAGATGACACTGCAATCTAACTGGTGGATAAATTCAGTGCAAATGTCAGTCCAACATCCACCCCTCTCACCACTAAAAAGACACCAAACTCCATACCACCCCATTATCAGCAGAGAAAAATTCCTAAAGGCACTTTTCAAGGCAAAGAACACAGCATTTATGGGCCCTGATAATATACTAGAGTACCTTCTAATTGATTGAAACAGGACTTGTCCACCCCAATAATGAAACTATTTAATCTCAGCCTTGAAACCAGGTTTGTGCCTATGGACTGGAATGCAGAAACTGTCATTCCATTGCAAAAGGCTGGCCCCACTACTGACCTGAGAAACTACCGATCCACTAGTCTGACCAGTTTAAACTGTAATGCCATGGAGATAATTGTCATCAATGTTATATGCATAGACATAATAAATCTTCAAGCAGTGGACTCTAGTCAGTTTTGGTTCATCAAGGGGAGGTCATGCCTGCTGAACCTGGTGAACTTATTTGAGAAGGTCACAAAGGCCATGGGCAAGGACAAATCAGTTCAAATGGCCTATGTGGACTTGGCAAAGGCATTTAACAGTATTTCTTACGCAGGTATAGTTGACAAATTACAAAAAAATACAAATAAACCCACATGCCACCTTCTAGATAGCCAATGTTTTTTTCACAGAGAATGCAACAAATAAGAATAGTTGACTCCACCTATACTAAATAAGGCAGTCATAAGTGGAGTTCCCCAGGGATGAGTGCTAAGACTGCTCCTGTTTGGCATTTATTTTAACATGTCAAGGCCAATACAAATGGTCTGTGGTCGACTTAGTTTGTGGATGACTGCAAGATCAGGCAGTCACATAATTCTCCAAAGCCACAAATAACCTGCAGGAGGGTCTCACAATAACAAACTGTTGGTATAAGAACCATGGGCTCAATCTAAATGCACACTCTTCTCCTTTGTAAATCATCCACCCCTGCAAACTAAAGCATTGACAATACATCTCTTAAAGCAGAAACAGTAGTTAGGGATCTGGGGACATAAGTGGATAGTGATTTGACCTTTGACCAGCAAGTGCCTATCACAGTTAGAAAGTAATTTTATATAGCGCAACTTTAAGGGCATTGTATCCAAGTCCAGGGAGGCTGTTGCCTCTCTGTACTTGTCCTTATTATATCAATCATTGAATACAATGCTCCCTTTGATATGTACCTGCAAAGTCACATGCTTCAACTCGAGCACCCAGTGAAATTCCTTACCAAAAGGATTTAGGGAGCCCAGCATATGATTTATGGGACTGCCTTATATTCCTTTTCTAATTCTCCTAGAAAGGGGTAAAGAGTGACCTTTGCTTAGCCTTAAAGACAACCTTGGAACCTGCACTGATGAACCTGCTTCTTATTTCCAAAAACAATAATATCAGGAAGACTAACATGAAGGATTTTAACCTTTTCCAGCAATGAAACAGGACATGCTGGACAGACAGATACAGAGGTGTCCACTGGTCTAGAACAGGCTTCTCATCCATGTTAAAGAAAGGACTTCCCTAATCCAGTTAAAAAGATGTGGACAAATCCATGGGAAAAAGCAAATTTATTCTTGAAGTAATACTTATATTTCTGCTGGACAGAGGATGCTGATGTGGTACTGTTAGATTACAGACCTGCATTTTAAAGTAATTATTAGGTACTATGCAGTTTAAAAGGTAAAATATGTAGTATCAGACATGTAAGGATTCAGTTTCAGAGAAAGACAGTTTATTAGAAAATTATTTATTTATTTATTTTACATTTGTTGACCGGGCTAGTCCAGCTGGATATATGTCCATTTTCAGTGGAGGCCCGGGAAGAAAAGCTCCACAATACAATAGCCAAATAGGACAAACAAATATATATCAAGTAGACATTGGTACATTACAAAACTTTATGATATATTACATAACTAGGATTTTATATTCTGTATACCAGTAGGAACAAAAGCCTGATGTAAAAATAAGCTTGATACAATAGTAGTATGAATTAATAATGGAAATTATAACTAAGATGCTGTAGATACTATGGTCACACAAGAAATCAGAAGATAAACACTAGTGTTGAATGGATAGAGTATAAAAAAGCAAATAGGAGGATACAATAATAGTGTTTAGTCTCACAAGAGTTGAAGTGTGATATGAACACGGTTAGAAATTCAACAGTATATACAAATTTACAAGAGGAAAGAATCCGCAGAATGGTCAAGCTCACAGCTATCAGAGAGTTAACACAAGATAATGTTCAAAAGAGGCTAGGAATCATGGGAGTCTTGAAAGGGTGTGGTTGTTAGTCTGGGTTATCACAGAAAAGAAAGATAAGATTGAAGTGTGCAGAAAATACAGACATACATAATGTTCTTTTCTCAAGGGAAAGATGCAATCTTGCCAGCTACAAAATGGCTCTTAATGGAATGTTAAATAAAGCACGTATGAGACAACCAAGGTTAGGGGGAGTGAAAGCGGTTTACAAAGGAAACTCACTGGACTGAAGCAATATAATATGTTGTGTTCAGGACAGCAGTTCAGTTAAGGTTAGTTAATTCATTCAACCTGACATTACAGAAAAGATTACAGACACTCAAGCCTGAGTACTAAAGCCAGGTCAAATAAAGACAGTTTCCATTTACATCATTCAGGGCAATCAGAAGATATGTGCAGTAACTTTGAATATATTTAGCAGCACTGTTATTATCAGCACTGTTAATGAAGACAGTATTCGAATATTGTGAACATCTAATAAAGCCTTATTGAATGAAGTACAGTGTTTGGAGAATTCATTCTGAAAACACACAAAACTTGGCCAATAAAGGAGAGACTGGCACCTGTTCAGCATGAGTTTGGGTAATTAACAGATAAAGACTTTAGTTTCAGTCTCATTTCAGTTGTTTCCATTTAATTCCCGTACAGTACAGTCTTATCAATTCTTACAATGGCAAGCCACTATGAATGGGGTAAACAGTTAAAGTAACTCTCAAAACTCCAGAAAACCTTGTATCAGCAGTCACACTACATGTTCTACAAAAAATCTACAGAATAGCAGTGTTTCGTTCAACTACATGTGTTTTACAAACTAGAAAATAGCAGTGTTTTCATTCCAATGTAGCACACCATGTTTCGTTCAACTACATGTGTTATACAGTGTGAGTATTCCAAGCAGCCTTATCAGAAAAACCTCAACAGAAACAGCTGCAGTAAGTAATCCTTTCAAGTACAGTTTTTAGTGCAGCAGCCAGCTTAACTTCAAGGGTTCATTAACAGTTTACAGTGACAGCAAATATTTCATAACAGACTTTTCAGCAGCAAACCAGTGTTTTTCAGTAAGACAGCACTACTTCATGCAAAAAATGGACAAAGCATATGACCTCTACATATATTCAACACAGCTTTTAACCAAAGTCTACAGCACCAGTGTTTACTTCAGAGAAAGCCTCAAACAACTTCAGCAGACCAGTATTAAATCAAAGCAGTGTTCCTTCAGAACATAAAAGACATTATCCAGTTAACATCTATGTCCACAAACCTTCACATTTGCAGTGTAACGTCACACAGCCAAACAAATTATGTAAAACTTTATAGACACTTTTTAGTTAACAGCCCAAAAAAGTTTAAATTCATCAGTAAAAGTCATTTCCTTACCTGTTGTATAAACATGTCAAGTAATACTGCTATAGTTAAAACATCAGTAAATCTTTGGTTTAATTTTAAAAACTGGGTAAAGCAGTCTAAAAATGTTCTCAAAGTTAAAGCTTATCAGTTCAAGAATGTTAAATATGCTGACACGCAAAAGGGTTAAATCACAGAAGCAGGCTATCGGTACGGTTTCAGCATATACAATTCAACATACACAGTTAAGTTGTTGTAAGACACATGTCCAGAATGTGATAAATTCTTGTTTATATGTACTTCAAAATACAGAAGTATTTTGCAGTAGTAAACATACAAATGTCAACACCGTCAATGTACATAACATGCAGACAATGTCCCAAGTTCACATTACTTCACCTAGTTTCTTATTTTCAGGATAAGATCAATCAGAGCGTAGATTTTGATAAAGTAAATTCCAGTATAACTGAAAAACAGACATCAGTGCAAGGTAAAATTGCTACCATTGCAGAGTAAAATAAATAAAGAATGCATTCCATAGTTATCTATAAAGGGTGCAGCTGTCCGGCACCAACTCAGGGCATTAATCTGTCATTGTTTAAGGTTAAAACAAATGACAATATGTCATTGTTTACAGCCATATCAACTTCAGTTACACATAAATCTTTATTAGAGGACACAAATGCAGTTTTGTCAGGATTTAAAGGGTCAATGATTACAGCAGCTAACAGTTCAAAGTGTAACAGCTCTGTACTGGGTATAAACATGTTATTAGAGTTATATGCTGTTTTAGACTTCAGTGCCAAGATTTGTGCAAATGTACAGATTTTAAAGAATTGATTATGACAGGAACATGCAGATTTATGGGTTAAAGATAAAATAAATTCCATTTCAGCTGACACAGCTAAAATGCTCAGAAAGACATATTGATTGTGGCCAGCTAGAAAAAAAGGTAAACATATACCTCTATGGGCCGGATTCATGATGGCTTGCATGGAGTGTACGAGTAGAGTAAGACTCCATGCAGCCATCATGTCCAACGAGCGATCCAGGAACAGCCTGTAGGGGCGTGTAAGAGAGCTCCTAAAATGTCTCCTACATGGACAGGGCTGGGATATGCAAATTACCTCACTTGCAGCCGAATGGCATGCAAATGAAGTAAATTTGCGATCCAGGAAGCACAAACCTGTCCGAGTATGAGCCGTGTTAGTTGCAGAAATGTACGCAGTTGGCAACTTAGTACTGTTCTGCAAATAGCACAATGGACCCTTGTCAGCTCCAAATAAAGGTTGCATATGGTTGAGGAAGCATGCCAATGGCCAAATATACGGCCATTGGAAATGTTCCCAGATGCAAAATTAAAATAAAAATACTTTTTTTTTCCGGCGATTTCCGATGTTTAAGCATAGCGCAGCGCCGCGCAAATGGGGTGAGCTATAAAAACCATAAAATAAGAAAATAAAAGCCAGAAACGTGGAACTTATGAAAATTGTTAAATTACAATGTAAGGGAATAGCAGGCTGAAGACAACATGGCCACCGAGTAGGGGTTGCTTAGGGGAGAAGCCCAGTCTAAGACATGTAACCAAGCATTAGTAGGCAATCCTATGTAAATGAGTGTTAGGATAGTGAATCACACTTTTACATAGCAAATGAGCACAGTCAGTGGAGTGTAGGAGTAGGATATGGAGAGTAACAGAGTAGGAGATAGGTGACATCACAAGGGGGGGATGTATGAAAGTAGTGAAGCTCATTGGAGCAGAGTGGCATGTGTTAGCTGTCAGTTAGACATCATGGAAAGTGGTGTGTCAACAGGTAGGCCAGGGAAAGACAAGAAATGGAAAGTGTATTCTGTGGATAACACCAAAGTTTCTTGCTAAGCGGGTATGCACGCGTGTGCTTGCCTGTAAACTCGAGTAAGACAGAGTGCGCGCGTGGAAGCATGAGTGCATGCGTTTAAGCCGGAGTAAGCATGTATAAGGCTGTTTAAAGACCTGTAAGTGTGTTTGCACTGGTGTGCACGCGTTTTAACCTGAATAAGCAAGTATTAGTCCGTCTAAACATGTGTGCATGCGTGTGAGCTGCTGTGAGCGTGTTTGCACTTGTATGCGTGTCACTCCCCCCTGAGGAAACAGAAAGGACAAAGGAAGCACAACAAATAGTTGGAAGCTACCAGGGAATACTAGTAGAGCTAGCAGGTGCAAAGAATCAGAATCAGGCAATTACACAGGCAGAACACTAGCCCAGCCCAGCATTTAAAACTCTGCAAACAACAGTGCAGTTTGTTTCTCTCAAGAGACACTGCAACACTGGAGTAAGCTACTAGAAGTGAAAACTGAAAAAGCTTCACTCAGACAAAAAATGCTAGGGGCTGCCATTGCTGTTATAAGACGACATATGCAACATGCTGAGGGTGGTGACAATGCAAATGCTGCCGGACAACCCACAGTGAGGAGACGGAGAAGAGTGTACAGGCCCAGGGTCACCTACCAGGGGTTACATGAGCTGGAGATAGTGGAGCACTATAGAGTGGACAGATACCTCCTGCAGCAAATTGTTGAGCTGTGCAGGCCACGCCTCACACACCGAACCAACAGAGGGGAACCCATCCCAGTGGAAACCAAAGTATGTGTTGGCTTAAGAATACTAGCAACAGGTACCTTCCAGAGACCAACTGGTGATATGATGGGGATATCACAGGCATGAGCATTCAGGGTACTGCACCAGTTCCTGGATGCCATGTCAGCACATGTCGGTGATCATTTATATTTCCCCAATTCCCGTGAGGTATTGGCCAGCAATATGCGTCTCTTCCAGTAAATAGCAGAATACCCTGAGGTAGTGGGTGCAATAGACTGCACGCATATACGCATCAAAGCACCAGCCAGTGAGCGGGGTAGAGCCTACATTAACCGCAAGGGCTTCCCCTCCATCAACTGCCAGGTCGTGTGTGATGCCCAGGGCATATTAATGAATGTGTGTGCTGGCTGCCCTGGAAGCTACCATGATTCCCATATCTGGCATCTGACGCAGCTGTACCAGACATTTGCCAGTGGGGACATCCCACATTGTAACCTAGTGGGGGATGCTGGCTATGCACTGGAGCAGTGGCTGATGACACCCATCAGAAACGCACACACACCTGAACAGGAACGCCATAATGAGGCACATGCAAAAACACAAAATGTAATCGAGCATGTGTTTGGGTTGCTCAAGTCACGGTTCCGGTGCCTGGACACATCTGGTGGAGCCTTGCAATACTCACCATCTACATGTACCCAAATTGTCATGGTATGTGCCATGCTACATAATATGATTCTGTGAAAACAGCTGCAGCAGGACCAGCATAGGCCTGGGCCAAACAGCCCCCCACCATTGCCAAGGCCATCACAGGCAGAGTGTGACTCAGAGGAGGAACAACCTGAGCCTGCCCCAGTAGGCAGAAGGAGGCATGCCCAGTATGCCTTGGCCTTGGCAAAGAGGCAATGCATAGCACATACACTGGCTCAGTAGGAACCCTGGAAATGATACCTCTCTCTCTGACTCCCACATATAGTGAAAGGGATGCCTAAGTTGACAAAACCTGCTTTCAAACATGTGCAGGGAGAGTAGTATGTGCATCCGACATAGGCAGCCCAGCAGCACCACCTGAGGCATGATTGCCATGTGTTAAGCAATGTAAGGTAGTGCTAAACAGCATTTACCACCATGTAGTATATGCAAACTTGATGACTTTGAGTATCATCCTACCCTCAACAAGCATGATGCCACAATATGAAGACAAGATGATCAATTACAACAATTGGCTTAAGTATTGGTGTCAGTGAAAGTGGATCCAATGCCTGTCAGCCTGGGATGACATGCTCGACAAGACATGATGCTTCACTAGGGATGGCTTTCACCTGTCACCTGTGGCCTTTTGGATATTGCCAAAGGCTCTTGTCACCCCCATAGTGGCTTTTTTAGGTAAGGCTCAAAAGACAAACCCACCTCCATAGGTATCACAAGGGATAAGAAACTAGAAGTAATGCTACTCAATGTCAGAAGTCTAAACCACAAGATGCACGCACTCCAAACTCTCCTCAGCATGGAGAATGTTGATATCTGTGCAGTAACATAAACCTGGTTCAAGGCTCCCAAGAGCACCCTAGCACTAACAGGTTACACCTCATACCATGCTTTACAGCCACAAAACATGGAGCAAACTATAAAAGGAGGGTGAGTATCAATATTTGTCAAAGATACCCACACCCCAAGGTTGGTGGCACAGCATGAAGCATCAGAGACTATCCACGTGCAACTACCAGTGGGTAACACTGCCTTCCAGTTCATAGCCTGCTACAGACCACCCTCCTAAACCCAGGAGACACACTTGCTTGACTGGAGAACACATGAAAATATGAAGGTCTCCCCAAACACCATTATATTGGGTGACTTCAACTACCCAAACATAGACTGGGAGCATTACCCTAGCTCCAACACCCTAGCCCAAAGGTTCCTAGAATTTATAAACTCAAATGCTATGGAACAACTTGCTACCACTCCCACAAGAGGGGAAAACATACTGGACCTGATCATCACCAACATGGGGACTCTATGCCAAGGAACAGAAGTGTATCCCTCACTGGTAAGATCAGACCATAGAGTAATCTCACTGGATATTCACATCCCAATCCCAGCCCATGGCCAGAAAGCCACAGTGAAAAATCTTCACTAAAGCAAATGTCACACTCCTCCAAACCGAGGTGGGATCCTTCACAGCCGCTGTGCCTGTGGAAAATATGGCCCAGACCTCAGAACCCTTTATAAACACATTCTATGAACACCTTCAGGAATGCATGGATCATGCAATCCCAAATAAAACCAAGACCCAATCCTCCAAAGGCAGGCATCCTGTCTGGTGGACCCCAGCCATAAACAAACCATACAATACAAGGAGGAAGCTACTATATGATAGAGCAAAATCCCAAAAAGGGAAGGCATCTCTGATCAGTATTATTAAAAAACTATGGCCACACATAAAACCGTCTAAGGCCATCTTTGAGATAAAAATTGTACAGGACACTAAGGATAATCACAAGGCTTTCTTTAGTTATGGTAGGAACCTGGGTGGGAATTCCCAGATATGCTCAGAATTAGTCAAAAATGACAAACAATACACCAAGCCCACAGACATTGCCAACATCCGAGCTGACAGGTTCAGTGCAACACCCCCCCCCCGCCCTCCCCACCAAAAGGGCAAATATCTATCCCAGCAGAGTGCTGGCCCCCTGACATCTCAGCTACTCAGGTAACAGCCAGCCTCTCCAAAGCAAAACACACAGCATCAATGGGATCAGACGGTGTCCTGGGCTGTGTCCAACATGAACCCCAAGAAGAATTGAACACAAACATAAAACCACTGTTCAATCTCAGCCTTACCACAGGATATGTACCCAAAGAGCAGTGTACAGCAACAGTGGTCCCTCTCCACAAAGGTGGTGCCTTAATGGATACTGCAAACTATCGCCCCAGAAGCCTGACTAGCTTGGTCTGCAAAGCTATGGAAAGGATCATCATGGACCTCAGAAATAAAGATATTGGGGACCTACAGACACTGGATCCTACCCAGTTTGGCTTAGTTAAGGGCAGATCTTGCCTCTTTAACCTCGTTGAGTCATTTGAAGCAGTCACCAAGGCCATTGACGAGGAGAAGGTGGTCCACACAGCCTACCTGGACCTCACAAAAGCCTTCCATACTATACCCCACTTGGTCATTATAGATAAGCTCACCAGCTTCAATATATACCCCTATGTCACTAGATGGGTTGCAAAATGGCTCAAGGACTGAACCCACATGGTCAGAAATGCTGGAGCCATGTCAGACCCCAAACCAGCTACAAGTGGCATCCCACAAGGCTCAGTCCTGGGACCTCCCTTGTTTGGTATATATTTCTCGGAGGTACAGGCCAACACAGAAGGACTGTGGCTGAACAAGTTTGCAGATGACTGCAAACTGGGCGCCATAATCGACCCATCTAGCTGACACAAGCATCCTACAAAAGGGCCTCATAGAAACAGACAATTTGTGCCAGAGACATGTCCTCAAGCTAAATGCAAAAAAGTGTATAGTCATCCCCTTTGGCAAAAACTAAGTGCCCACAAATTACCACATAGGTGCTAACCCATTAAGTATGGAAGAAGTGATAAGGGTCCTGGGGACCCAAGTTGAAAGCAATCTCTCATTCGACAACCATGTGGCCAAAGTGTTTATAAAAACATTTCATATAGCCCACCTAATCATGAAGGTATTCACATCTAGATCAGGGGAGGTCATTGTGCCTCTTTACTCATCCCTCATCAGGCCCATAATTGAGTACAATGCCCCTTGTGGGATGTACCTTATCAGACACCTGCAGCAGCTGGAAAGACCACAAAAGTACCTCACCAGGAGGATCAAAGGGCTCAAACAGATGCCATTTGCTGCTCGGTTAAAGAAACTGCAGCTCCACTCAGTGGCATACCGCCTGCCCAGAGGCGATCTGTGCCTGATGTAGAAAGCCATGTCCAACCTGGAATCAATGGACATGCTGCACCTCAGAAAATCTGAATCCCATCAAGCTATGTGCTCAAGAGACCTGAACCTCAGGACTGAAATAAATAGGACATGCTGGAGTGACAGATTCATAACCCAGAGGCTCCTTCCACTCTTGAGTAAACTCCCACTCCAGGTTAGCCAGAGTCCCTC
Source organism: Protopterus annectens (assembly GCF_019279795.1). Taxonomy (NCBI): domain Eukaryota; kingdom Metazoa; phylum Chordata; order Ceratodontiformes; family Protopteridae; genus Protopterus; species Protopterus annectens. The sequence continues at coordinate 478,140,173 of NC_056751.1, forward strand.
ATTGACTCTCTTCAAGAGGAATCTTGATGAGTGGATGGGAGATTGTAGGTTTACCCTAAGTATCACTTCTATGTCACTGCTAGACAGAGGCACAGTATACTAACCTTGAAAAATGTCATGGCAAACTCCACTTAAAATGTGTGTTGAAAGCCAAACACACTCTGGCTAGGATTATAAATGCCCTAGGGCAGATAGCCAGAGTGTGTTTGGCTTTCAACACACATTTTCCCATCCACTCATCAAGATTCCTCTTGAAGAGAGTCAATGAGGGACTCTGGCTAACCTGGAATGGGAGTTTACTCAAGAGTGGAGGGAGCCTCTGGGTTATGAATCTGTCACTCCAGCATGTCCTATTTATTTCAGAATCACACACACCAACGAGTACAACTGTGGTCAATGTTAAGTAATGTTTGGCAATAGCCACCCAAGTTGGTGAATACACAGCAATGCTGGACAAGCCTGGTTTAAGTAGGCCATAGCTGAACAAAATGCAACATGCTCATAGCTGCCCAACTGGCCCTTAACCAGTCTGGTCTGCTCAGTATGAACATTTAAAGCAGTGATGGGACTCAAACCCATGATACTATGCACCATAGTGAAAGTACTGAACCACTACACTATGACAGTATTGCAGTGTTCAGCTAGTATGAAAGAATGTTGACAAGTCTTTGCAAACTATCCCATGGAAACCCTGCAGGCACAGCATAATCCCTGTTGAGTTATGACACAAAGGAGTCTGGCAGTAAGAACACAACATGACTTCCAACACACACAGTATAAATGTCAATATTGGTCATGTTCACACACAACCACAAATGTAGTGGACTTCAGATCACAACATATGGAAAGGTCACACTGGGCATGCTCACACACTTGGATAAATGAGACATATGTCAGGCAACAAACCATGGAAAGCCTGAACTGGGCATGCTCACACACTTAGGCCATGTCTGAGTATAGCAGTCGGCCACACATATCTGGCAGTTGTATGTGTTAAGCCAGGAACCTACCACGATCCTGCAATCCACCCTGTGCACACAGTTAAATGACAACAGACACATATATTAATATACTGGAACCCTGTCATGATCAAACATGTTATGCAGATACACAAGTTGTTCATAGAAAATGGGAAAGCTATGGCAATAAAGACCTGCAAACAGTATCAGCAACAAATATTGTGCATCCTGAACATAAACATAGGTGCAGAGGTCGATACTAGGCTGTCTGCCCTAGGGAATTCATAAGCCCAGGCAGAGTGTATTTGGCATCCGCCTCCCCAGTAGAGTAGCCTACTGTGCCTCTGTAAAGTAGGTCACAGAAGGCACCCTTTAAGGCTAGTTTGATGTGCCTCTGTCAAGCAGGGACACAGTGGAGATCCCAGGGGTGAATTTGCAAGTTTCCATCCATGCGGCTGGATTTTGCTGGAAGAGGGTTGGTGAGGTGCTATGTCTAACTCTAATTGGGATTCAGTTGCAGAGTGAGGGGAGCCTCTGGGTAATGAATCTGTCCCTTCAGCATGTCCTATTTAGTTTTGTGCTAAGGTTTAAGTCTCTGGAGTGTGTAGCTCTAAGGGTCTTGGATGTTATGAGGTGGAGCATGTCCATTACTTCTGGGTTTGACATGGCTGTGTATGTCAGGTATGGATTACCTCTGAGTAGGCGTTAAGCAACTGAGTAGAGCTGGCGATCCTTTAGTTGAGCTGCATAGGACATCTGTGTGTAGCCCATGATCCTCTTGGGGAGGTACTGTTGTGGTCACTGTAGTTGCTGCAGGTGTTGGGTAAGGTACACCCCAAAAGGGGCATTGTAGTCAAACATGGGCCTGATGAGTGACTAGTAGAGGGCCACAATGACCTCCCATGATCTACATGCAAACCCCCATGTGATAAGGAGGGCTATATCAAGGTCTTTGCAATGACTCTGTCAATGTGATTAGCAAAGGAGAAGTTATGATCGATGTTGGTCCCCAAATCTGTAAATACATCTTCTGTACTCAATGGATTACCACTTATGTGGTAATTTGTGTGCACCTTGTTTTCCCCAAAGGGGATGACTATGCATGTCTTAGCATTTAGCATGAGGCCATGGCTCTGGCAACAAGCATCCATCTCTGTGAGACCCTTATGGAGGAAGCATGTGCCAGCTGCAGTGTCGTTTATGGCCCCCGGTTAGCAGTCATCTGTGACGTTTGTTAGACATAATCCCCCCGTGTTAGTCTGAACCTCAGAGAAGTACATACCAAACAGGACAGATCCCACAACTGAGCCCAGTGAGGCACCAGTTGTAACTGTTCTGGAATTGGACATGGCACCTGCAATTCTGACCATGTGGGTTCCATCCCTGAGGCAGATAGCACCACATCTAATGATATAGGGGTTGATATTTAAGCTGGTAAGCATATGTATGATGCCTGAGTGGGGTATTATGTTGCAGGCTTCTGCAAGGTACAGGTAGACTGTGTGAATTACCTTACCCTCATCCATGGCTTCAGTAACCATTTCAAAGATATGAACTATGTGTAAGAGGCAAGATCTGCCCTTAACAAAGCCGAATTGTATATGATCCACTGTCTGGAGGCTCACAATGTTTTTGATTATGACTTCCATGATAATACTCTCCATAGCTGTTTCTACCACACTAGTCAGGCTTATGGGGTGATAGTTCCTGTGGTCTGTTGTGGCACCACCTTTGTGGAGTTGGAGCACTGTATCTGTATGCCATTCTCAGGGTAAATATCCTGTAGTAAGGCTAAGTTGGAACAGTGTCTTAATGTGAGTGTTCAGTTCTACTCAGAGCTCATGTAGGACACAGCCTGGGACACTGTCCAGTCCCATACATATGCTGTGTTATTTGCTGTGGAGAGGGCACCTTTCACCTGTGCATCTGTGATGTCAGGGAGGTTACATTCATTTGGGATGGGCATCTGTACCCTTGGGGGGGTAAGGGGGGATGTTTGTGCAGACTTTGTCTGCCAGGGTGTAGGCTATGTCCGTAGGTTTGGCATATTTTGTGCTGTTATGCAACAATTCAGAGCATATCTGGATGTTTCCACACATATTCCTGACATAACTAAAGAAGGCCTTGTGATTATCTGTAGTGTCTGGTCAATTTCACTGTCAAAACATGCAAGTGATGATTATATGAGGGATTGAAGTGTCTTGCCAATACTGTTCAGAGATGCCCTACCTCTGTGGGATATTGCTCTGTTATGTAATAGCTTCCTCCTTCTGTTGTACAGCTTATATATGGCCGGGGTCAACCAGACAGGTCTCCTGTTTTGGAGGAGTCATGGTTTTATTTGGGATAGCATGATCAATGCATACCTGCAGGTGCTCATAGAATGCGTTTGTAAAGGATTCTGCAGATTGGGCTGTATTATCCTCCAGCATGGGGCCTTTGAAGTATTCCACCCCAGTCTTCACAAGTGCAAAGTCTGCTTTTGAGAAATTCTTTACAGTGATTTCCTTGGCTGGGGATGGGGACGGGATATGGATGTCCAGGGAAAGTTGTTTATGGTCTGATCTTAACAATGAGGATTCTACCTCTGGTGTGGAACATAGAGTCCCCATGTTGGTGATGATCAGGTCCAATATGTATTCCCCCTTGTGGCTGTGGTGACTGGTTGTGCCATAGCACATGGATTCACAAATTGTAGTGGCTGTAGGGTGATGTTGTTGAGGCCTGAGTAGTATCCCCAGTCAATATTCGTGTACCTGAAGTCAACCACTATAATGGTGTGTGTGAAGACCTTCATATCCTACACTGTTCCCAGGAAAGCCGAGTGTGGTTCCTGGGTATGGGGGGTGGTCTGAACTACACACCAAACCAAAAGGCAGTTTTGCACAATGGTAGTTGTATATGTATGGCCTGTCATGCTTAGTGCAGTGGTATCAAACCCAGAGGTGTGTGTATCTGTGATGCATATGGATACACCCCCTAGTTGTGTTGTGTGTTACAAGTCCTGTGGTCATGAAGCATGGTATAGAACATAACCTGGCAGTGCCAGTGTGCATATGTGACCCTGAACAAGGCATCTGTTAATGCACAGATATTGTAATCCCCCATACTGAGGGATAGTAAAAGATGTACATTCCTCTTTGGAAAGACTGATGATGTCAGCACCCTATAAATACAGCAGGAGAAAGGAAATCATACAGTAATGCGAATAGCGTGCTGCGCTAATGCATCTCTCTCAAGTATCATAACATAGTTAGGTAGGGGTTTGAATCCTGCAAATGCCATGTGTGTGTTTATCACACAGTTTGTCAATGTGTTGTGTGTTTTGCTTTTATTATTGTATGACATATTATTATAACAGTAATTTCAATGCACACATCAGGTATGTGTGTGCCACATACAAATATGTATCTGTGACCTTTAATAGTGCCTATGTGTGAAGCCTGCCTCATATGAATACAGTTGTTACCTTTGCCAGCATGTGCCACAGCTTCCCAGACCTTAGGCCATACATGTATGTTGGTGACAATGCAGGCTACTGCAGTGATCTGTGTCCTAGGCCAACTATGTGACACACACCCATGAAAGCTTTGATAGATTAATGTGGGTGAGGATTCATGTCTGGAGTATATGTCGGACATGTTAAAACACAGCAAAGTCTGTGAGTGATGGACATCCAGTGTAGGTGTATGGCAACTGTTGCCGATATGCATACAGACACCTTCTTGCTTAGGTGATACACCGAGGGACTGCAGACTACCTTTGTAAATGTGAATATCACAGGATAGACAAGATAACACTTGTCCACATGTACACACCATTACCCATTCTACATGATGGGTGCTACCACCTACATGGTACTGTTGGAATACTATGTTAAGTACATGCCAATTACAATGCTACAGTTGTGTTACAGCAATACAGCATGGCTTGGACAACAGGTAGCTCTCTGTATGATACCCTTGTGGTGGTTAGGTGTGTCATGTGTAGAATGCATTATAGGCCACTGTATGCATTTGCAGTCGTGGATGGACATATCCATAGTGTGTTGGCATGTACGTGAGACTGCTATATGCCAAAGAGTATTGTTCCCAGGGATGAGTGGGGCTCAGTAAGAATGGCTACTGGTATAGTGTAGTACTGCAGGGATATCACTGACATTGGGTTCCTACATCTGTGTATCAGTTGAGGAGACACCATGTAATGACCACTGAATGTCAGGCTATGTAGGCTGTGTATACTACCAGAATGCAGACCATTGACATTTGGAAACCGTATCACCCACAGCATACTGTCAAACCATGTCATGTTCCATGCTAACCATGTTCACAAATGTACACCTGCAACTCTGTGCTGCAAACATCACACATGTACTGTCCACATCCCAACAAATGCAGGCACAGGTACACACAACAGCCATGTGGCACATATGCAGACAGTACACTTTGGGAATTAACACTGGTGTATACAAAACTACAATGACAGTCATAGTGTTAATGCATCATGCATGCTCGGATATACCCACAATGATATCATTACACTGTACTGTTAACAACATGATAATATTACTACAGTGCTATGTAGTCACAATGTGCATCAGCACCATGCTATCTGTTCCTGCATCAATGTTACAGATGGCAGGAGGTGGTACAGTTTCATCATATGCACAGGGTGTGTACTTGGTTTGCCAGAGTCTGCCATTGACACATCCAATCGATATGTATGTGTGTGTGTGTTAGTGAGGGACAACAGTACAACATGGGGCAATGTTGATGCGATGTGTGTGTGTGTGTATGTGTTAGCCCTAGGTGTTAGCATTATGTGTGTGTGTGTGTGTGTGTGTGTGTGTGTGTGTGTGTGTGTGTATGCATGCACACAGTTCCACCAATTGGCTGCCATATACGGGTGTTTGTGGACAGCCACAGACTGTACCTGCCAGGTCATACAGATCACTGTCTCTGGCCATGGACATGGTACCTGTGCCTGGCAGGGGTGCTACGGTCAGTATCAGGTACTAAGCCAGACTGGGTACTGTCATCAGAGGCAGTGGGTTGTTGACTGGACACATGTCCCTGCTGGGACTGTCCAGAGCCACGTGCACGTGGTCTTCTAGGATGGTCTAATGACAGCACAGACCCAGCATTGCTGGGGCTGGTACTGGCACTATGGGAGCAGCTGCGGGTTTGTTGTCGTCTGCGACGACTGCCAGCTGATGATGTTGCTGGCATATGTCCATGTCGATGCCTCAACTGTCCTGCACTGTCCTGGCTCCTGAACATGTAGTTGCAGAAGAGAGCTAATGTGTCCCCCCAATGTCTATCAATGACCTCGCTGATATTACGGATGTCAGCCGCAACATCACGCATAGTGACATTCATAGTGGTGCAATGTGCTCTAAGCTCCCTCAGACCCTGTCTGGTGTACCGTTCCATATGTGCCTGTGCCTGCATTACAGCCCAGAACATAGCTGAGGTTGAAAGACCTCTGTGGGAACATCTGACAGGAGCAGTACGGCCATGGATGCTCCCACGAGAACCCATGGACATTTGCCTGTGTGGTACCATGTCAGGAATCTGGCCATGGCTGCTGTGAGGGGATGCATGTGCCAATGATACCACACTACCCTGGTCAATGCCCGCTGTATGCTGTCCCTCAGCTAAGGACATTGGTGACAATGGATGTATCGGCAGGATGACTGTGCTCATTGATGGGGTTGACTGCTGTGTAGTGTCGATTGGCTGACCAACGACAGACCCTGTCACACCTCCCTGTTCCACTAAGCATGTATCATCATTATCACTATCCCCAGCGGTGGCTTCAGGTTCCCTGCTGCACCCCACCAGAGCAACATCAGAACCTGTGAGAGGAAGATAGGAAACACAGTTTACAAATGTGTACACAATGTTAGCACACATGGACACAGGCACACTCCTCAGTACAGCAGATACAAACACAGACACACCTGCAATCCAACACATACACAATACTGTTTGAGAGTGGGTGACAGCATCACAAGGAAAAACATCACTGCACACATGTCAGCATGCAGATTATGTGTTGCACAGGAACATGTAGTGAAAGTGTAGACAGCCCTTGTTAATAACAGTATAAGTGTACTTGATGCTTGTGTGTAGTTGTTCAGTGATTGTCTCCACCCTGAGACACAATGTGTACAAGGACAGAACAATGTTGTGTCAAGTGTTACAAGCTGTGGGTGCATATATTTGCACACACACACACAACACATGATGGTGCTACGCAATAACTGCTATGTGTACTTTTGTGGTCAGTGGAACTGGATGTGGTGTAGTAACGTGAGCCATGATCAACATGCTTCTTGTGGTCAGTCAACAATAATAATGTGTGCCAGACAGGCAGCTAGCATGCTGTAGCTGAAGTGCAGTAACATGACTACATCCACAATTACACAGCCACTTGTTACATGGGTGTGTAAGGTGGCCAATAGTGAGCATTGCCTAACATGAATGTATTATTTGTTCAAGACTGTGCACAAAGACATGATAGGCCTCTACCCCTCAGGTATATTATCTGTGCTGCGTAGATGATAAGTGGGATACTGAAGGGTGGGCATACAGCAGGTGTCATAATTGGACATGTGTAACAGGCTAAGGTGTAGTGTCTATGCAAAACATGTGTGTGTTGTGTACATGTGTATCAGGTATGCCTATCCAATGTCCAGTACTGTGTTGCCACACATGTGTGTCATGCTCTGTGTATTGCATGTGAGTGAGGCAGCTACTGAGAATAATGGGATATGCATTGTCTCACAGCAAACATGCACAGCATGCATTATGCGTAGGTATGTTACATGTGCACACACTACACCTCCATATGACATGCGCATGTCATTAGCAATAGTATTGTTATTACACACTCACCAGCATGGATTGGCTGCCTTGCTATCACTCCGGAGGGACCTGCAAATATATGAGAGTGATTGCCAGTGGCCACAACTGTGCCATTGATACTGTGAGTATGATAAAGTACAGTAGTACAACAGTCGGCAGGTTAACAGGTACACACACAGTACACATCTCACACACGCATAAACTACCAGTACAGAGAACAGTCAACTACAGATATGGCATGTTACCTGCACACTCAATTTCAACATGCTGGGTAGCTCCGGCCTCCATGATGACACATGTTTGTGGATGTTGTTGTTATTGGCCTAGAGCCACAACACTTAGGAGGTGCTCCTCCACACTGGTGGGGGGGTGGATAGGTACCCCACCACATGTGGCAAGCTGTTGTCTGTGGATATCAGACGCACGCTGCCGGACATTTCTAATTAAATCACTGCAGTGATGGCGTACCTGCTCATATGTCTGGTTATGCATGACTATGTCATTTACCCGACGGACAAGATCTTGCCACAGTGCAGCCCTCTCATGCTGGTTCTGGCTGATCCTGGAAAACAGCACAGAGAAATTCTGCACCAGGCTCTGGTGGATCTCCTGATCCTCTGCTGCTATATAAGGTGGGTTACGCTGATGCACCATCACCCTGGAAAAAAAAGAAAAATATGTGAGCAAGTCATGTGGCACACTTAATATCCTAATGTACTGATATCACTTAACTGCCATATATAGCATCTGTCTGTCTATCAGGGGATACACATGTTCAATACCACATATCAGTGCTCAGCCCACAACTGTCTGACAGTGCCTGCCACACTCCATACAACAAACTAGTATACACCAGCACTCGGCACACTGTTTGGGATACAATGCACAACCTCACACTGGGGGTATGTATCAAGCTAATGGATAAAGAATATTGTCATCCCATGCAATGAATGCAATGCACATTTACAGTTTCAATGGTAATCCACCCTAGTCTTTGATGCCATACCCCTACCTGACATATGTGCACAGTTGTTAATATAGCCAGCATACTGCTGTCACAGAGTATACATGCTGCCAGGTACACACACATACCCTGAAACACACATGTGATTGCGGCCATGGTACAGGCATCATTACACACACATTACACATACATACAACACACAAATGTATGACGACACAGATGAGCATTAACTGTGTAGCTTATAGTACTGTGTGCCCCTACTTACAGATACCTATGCATGAGGTATGTAATCTGTGCAGACTACAGGAAACACACCAGACAGTGTTACCAGGGAATGTGAACATACACCATACTGTAGTGTTTAGGCCTACAACTTCAGGTAGTACAACAGTTCATATGTGAGCTGGATTCAACAGCAGTACCACTTACTAAGCATACATGTATTGCTTCTGCCTACAATGGGACACCGCAATCGTACAAAGGGAACTACGGCACAACATATGCCAATCTACTATATTTGCATCCCAATAACTGACACATCTTTCTCTGGCCTCACACCTAGGACACAAACTACCATGACAGACACAAACTCACGCTAAGCTATCACACCTTTACAGACCTTGCACACAGTCAGTGTCACACTCATTCAAACTCACATAGGTGGTATTGCACTGAGTACATGTGTGTGTGCATTTTGTCATAGGTAGGTACTATGCTATTGGCCCTGGGCCTTGGGCAGCCTAGCTATATGCTAATTTGCCCTTTGGGACACATGTAATGTGATTTTGCTTGCTCCTGTGAAACGGTTACACAGAGGTGACTCACAGGGCATATTACCTATCTCCATAACATTCATCAGGGGTATGTATGACATCTACTAATAAGGAGCCTTGTTTGTTAATGCTGGGTGGTTTAGTCCAGGGTATGGCATATTTGTGTATAGGAACCTGTACCTCCAGCATGTGCTGTTTAGTGCAGTGACAAGAATTAGGGCCCTAGGTGATGCAGGCTGGATGGATTGTGAGGTGTTGCCATGGTGGCTGGCCGACTGGTAGGGTGTGACATAACTCTGTATGTCCAGCAGTGTTAACCTCTGTGTAGGAAGTATGGAAGGCACTCTAGCTGTGGTTTTGTGAGTCAGTCTGCATAGGGAATGTGTTTGAGGGCATTATCAGTCTTTGTAGGTATGTCTGTGGCCTTTCCGCTTGCTGTAGTTCTCATGGGAGGTACATACTGCATAGGACATTGTGAGGTGTAGAGGGGAACATTGACTTACATTTCCCTTGCTGACACACCTTTTGTGATGACACGTACCATGTACAGGGATTACAAGACTAGTGTGCCACTGTGGATATCAAAGGGGAAGCTATTGTACACCTGTGTCCCATGTTCCCTTCTGACACCTCTAGTGGTAGGCAGGCAACCACCTATGTGGTAGTTAGTGGGTAAAGTGTTTTGGAATGGGGTATGGTACTGCAGTATCAACACTGGTGTTCAGTCCATGCCTTGGTCACCAGGCACCTGTTGCAATACATCTGCCCCCATGTCCCCTCTCTCACTCCCTCTCTCTCTCTCTCTCTATATATATATATATATATATATATATATATATATATATATATATATATATATATGTATATATATATATATATATATATATATATATATATATATATATATATATATATATATATATATATATATATATATATATATAGATAGATATACACATACCGCTATATATAACCATATATATATATATATATATATATATATATATATATATATATATATATATATATATATATATACACATATCTGTAGATATTCATATCTATCTGTATATATGTATGTATTTACATATATCTATATATATGTATGTATCTATTATATCTATATGTATATACATATTCTATCTATCTATCTATCTATATATCTCTATCTATCTATACATACCTCTCTATCTATATATATATATATATATATATATATATATATATATATATATATATATATATATATATAGATATATAGATATATGTATATATATATATATATATATATATATATATATATATATATATATATATATACACACACACACACACACACACACACTTCTAAACATCCATTGCTGTACATATACATGCACATCTAGGCACATAGACTGCCCACCTTTCATGGTGGGAATATCACTTCTGAAACAGTTGTGAGACATACCATTCTGTAATGATATTGCACAGTGTTGTGCAGAATGCATTATGCTGTCCTCAGGCCGTATAGCTGTAGCAGGCCTCACTGGCTCAGTACCACAGACGTTCACCACCACATGACATATACCTGCACTGCATGCTGTTTTCAATGCCACACACTACAACCTACATTGATATGTGCACATAGCAACCTTCAACTACATATGCATGCCCAGCCTTCACTAACAGTTGCAGTATGTCCCTTGCCCTATGCACATCTGCATATACATATAGATACAGACTGCTAACACATATGGTGGGTTCACAGTATGTAGATTACCTTTCAGACACATCATTCAGATGCCAGCAAATACATATCTGTTACATACATTACCTTTGTATTTCTCACCTCTGTCAGTTGTACCTGCTGATGTGTTGCATTTCTGTATTGTGTGGATTGGTGTGTCTGACAGCTTTTTTCTTTTGGCTTGCTTGCTCGCTTGCTTTTTTTTTTTTTTTTTTTTGGTCTCTGTCTCTGTTTCTGTCTCTGTCTCTCTCTCTCTCTCTCCCTCCAGTTGCTGCAATGATATTATTGCATGTGTGGGCTGGCAGTACAGGCTGCTTTTATAGGTATCTGCACATGTGCATGTAATGGCCTCTGCATCAATTGGTGGCCAGCATTTAGTAATTGCATGCAGCCTGCTGTGTGGTAATTACAGTTCTCACTGTGATTTCAGGACACTGCTATAAAATTATAGGCTAGGTAGGCATAGGCCTTTCAGTTTTGCAAGGTGGGGACCATGCTGGTTTGCTGTGGACACTGTTGTGTCAGTCAGAAGGTTGGTATATCTCTCATATCTGGGGCTGTGTTGTAGCCACTGAAATGCATGTTGTACTGAAACCTGGCTGTTGCTTCTTCAAGTTCACTCTTCTCATTGTGTATGTTAACTCACACCTGCTAATGCTAACACTGTTTACATGGGAGTATGTACTTTCCTGTGGGATTTGTGGATTAACTGGCATACAACAGTAGTTCTTGCAATGGGTTGCTATGACTTTTCTATTTTCCCTTTACATTCACTCCTTGAATGCCTGATATTTGTCTTTACTGGAATGTGTTGCTATGGCTTTCCTCTTTTCCAATTACATTCACTCCTTGTAATGCATGATATATTTCTTTCAGCACTAAGTTCTTATGTGTCTGCTGTGGCTTGGTGGTACTTCATGCAGTCGGGTGAGCCCAAGGTCTGGGGTTTGACACTTACAAAGGTATTTTATTTTGCTGCTGAGCAGTACTAGGGCCTTGTCATACAGAGTGAATAAGGCACTTTTAAACAGTTGTAAGCAGGAAGTCAGTGGGGACACCAGCTAGGGATGTGCAGGCTGGGTGTAGGGAAGGTCCATAGCTTCACATTTCTTTAACTGCAATAGCTGTACATATGTTTGACATTTGGTGTGACATTTGAAACCTTCCACCCCTGAGAGAGGGGTGAGGACAACTACGTATATTGTACTAAAAATTATGATTATCAGGCACATGCAGTGCTTGTGAACTGCTATACTGTCATTAGCATGTTTGATTCCTACATAATTTGATATTTCTGTGTTGTACTCCTACATAAGGGCATGCTTGTGGAAGTAATTCTACAGCTATTCGCAGAATGTGTAACAGCAGACAGGCTGATATGCCTGTGTGTTTCTGACACTTCCAGGCCTGAGATACTTTCAGGTATATATTTGACCAGCCTCAGGGAAAGGTACATATCAGTGGGATACACCCATGATATATTTCAGATATTCTGCAGTTGTGACTGTGGGGTATTATGAGCATATGTATTACTACACCATTTCTGAAATGCAAGTAGTGTCTACTGTAACTTATTGACAGTTACCATTATGTGGGATTCCTCACCTTTCTGCCTACTGTTAGTACATTTCACAGGGAGTCAGTGGGGCACAGGTAACATTTGTTTGCAAATCAGGGACATCCCTGTAAATCAGTCACAGTTGGGAGGTCTGGCCTCTTACCTATTTAAATATGGTGGTGTTCATCCTGCTCTGATACTGTGTGGGGTTTGTAAGGTGCTACTGTAACATTATTACCTAATAGCATGGCTGTTTCTCTTATCACACTCATGTAATGCAATTTCACAAGAATTGCCAGTAAAGATACACAGAACAAGATTTGTGTAATGGCCTTCCTATTTTCCCTTTACATTCACTCATTGTATTTCATGATATATTTCTTTCAGCACCAAGTTCTTGTATATTTGCTGTGGCTCAGTGGTAATTCATGCAGTCTAGTGTTTCCAAGGTCTAGGGTTCGAGACTGACAGGGGTATTTTATTTTGCTGATGAGCAGACTACAGGCCTTGTCATACAGAGTGACTAAGGCACTTTTAAGCAGTTGTAAGTGGGCTTGCACGAGTTTGCGCGATGCTTAGCTAAGCGCACACAAGCGCACACCCGCTGAATACTGCTTAAAAGTGCTTACTCCCGCTAACACCCGCACTAATTTCTTTTAAAGAAAAAAAAATGGGGAAATAGGACAGTGGTGAAAAAGGGGGCACAAAGAGGGTATGACAGTAGGAAAACAAGCTCGGGATGTGCAGGAAGGATGTAGGGAAGGCCCATAGCTGCCCAATTCTTTACCAGCAACAGCTGTGCATATGTTAGAAATTTAGAGTGAGATTTGACACCTTCCATCCCTGAGAGAGGGGTGAGGACAACTAATATGTTGTACAGCCAATTGTAATTATCAGTTTACATGTCTAGCAGACATGTATGCGAAATGGGCAGCTATGTATGGGGCGTAATATTTTTGTGGGAACAGAGTGCCCTTTTTTATTTTTTTTTCAGGTGAGAGTGGAATGTGAGGTACAGGAAGTAGGTATATTTGGAGATATAGGTTGGGGAGGTTAACAGACAAGACAAACAAGACGCATACAGGGGCGGAGTATGACACATGTGGGGGGTAAACACAATTGACGGGGACTAATGTTTGGATATCGCAAGCCCATGAGCCCACAGATGGCAACAGTGGAACTGAGATCCCCACCCATGGGCAGTTACCACTGCTCCTTCACAGCCCAGGCCGGGGCTGTGCAGGGGGCTGGATAGGATGGGCAGGCACACCCGTGAGTTGCACCACTCTCGCCTCAAGCTGGCATAGAGGATCAGTCATGGAACGCAAGATCTCACTACGCACCACAGACTGGACCCTATGGAGGGTGACTGGAGGCTCTCCTCCAGCCACGCTTGCAGAGGGGGGATGAGCCCCATCCCCTGCAGTGCTTCCACCTGAAGGTGGCACAGGGCCACTGGAGGAGGAGGTCCCGGCCTGGGCACTGGTGCCAGGTGCACTCGCCAGATGAGGTGGGAGAGGTGGGTCTGCTGGAACCCGCCTTCCCTGTTGTCCTATGTGTAGCAGTATTATATGGCATTTTGGGTTAGTAACAAACAACACCATTCAAAATTAGTTGTGACAGCATGCATCAGTATTCCCATTAACCAAACACACATGAATTGCGAACATTGAGCAGCAAGCATAACACATGCATATTTTGAACAACTGTGGACATTCCAACAGCATGCAGGGTTCATTGGTGGCAACAGGCCATCAGGTTTGGATATGTGAACAGGGCACACGCATCAACGTACATGCAGATATGTATAAACCAACAGGACAGATGTCCATGGGAATTAATTGTGAATACACATACCCAGTTTGGTGTGGAATGGCATCATTTGTGAGACTAGGGTAGGGTGGAGAAATATTACATTAACAACTTAAACTACCTATACATATACTGTACATTCCTAGTAGATGCAGATATATATCCCCTACATGTATTAGTACAGTTTCCTGTATGTAACCTTAGGAATGTTGGTGATGGGGATGTTACTGCTATATTAATATACATTCCATTTTTATTCATATATGTTCATATCTGGCTGTGTTCAGGTAAAGCATCCTGCTACATTTGATTTATATGGGTCTAGACAACTGTGGATGTTCAGCATTTCATAGAACCATACTATCTCCATAATGCAAGGGTACAGCAACATATCCAAATTGTAGGATGGACACAGTCCAGGTTCTGTACTTTATTAAAGACATTTCACTCTTTGGTTGTGGCTGTCTCATTCATTTCATTATGTAGTGAATGCAGTATACATTTATTCCAGACTTATTACAGCTTTCTTGGTAGCTTCAAACTGTCTTTCTCACACTCTCTCACTTATTTTATATTTACATTTAAGGATGGTACTTAATTCTAGGCTTTATTAACATTTATTACTGGGTTACAACAATCCTTTCCAGCTGACTCACTTATTTCATATGGCAGAATTTACAAGGATGTATTCGACACTTGTCTATCCTTTGTTGATTGATTACAACACTCATTTTCAGGCTGAAATGGTTATCTGATATTACAATACAGGTGGAAACTCTATTTGAGACTTGTTTAATCTTTATTACTGGATTGCAATACTCTTTTCCAGGCTGCGTCACTTATCTAACCTTTAACCTCTTACCATACTAGCAGAATCTTTCTTCTAGGCTTATTTGACCTTTATTACTGGGTTACAACACTGAACTCTTTTACAGGCTGTCTCACTTATATTAAATAACAATACCAGCAGAATAATTACTAACCTGCCTGGTGGCGCAACATTTCCAGCCTATCAGCATAGGCTTGCCGATTCGCGGAATGAACACCAGCAGCTGTAATATAAATGAAGGAATATCGGAACATACCTATCCATACTATAGGCTAGGATAGCATTTCTTACATACTTAATTACATGGATACTTACTCAGTAGTGGGGCACTGGGTATTTGACGGGCCTCCTGGATCCATCGGTTCAGTTGGTCCTCCTTTCGTTGCTTCAGGTCCGCATGGTGGTGACGGACCTGTTCACCAGTCCTCGGAATGCCTGTGGCACTGGTGAGATCATGAGCCAACCGGTTCCACGCCTCTGCCTTGTACGCTCCCCATTGAACCTGGCCCTGCATGAGTTGGCCTTCATGATGGTGGACTAGGAGCCAAACCATATATTTTGACTCCTCAATGCCCCACCTTTGTGCTTTAAAGCGATTTCCCTCTCCTGCACCTGCCATCCTGACTGCAAATGGGTACCACAATCAGTTATGGTATGTATTCCCGCCTATAGGGCTTCTATATGCTGGTTTTCCCGCACTTATCTGTGATTGGCCATTTTGGATATTTCTCTGCTTACAGCAAACCTGCTTTGTCACGGTTATATTTTCATTCATTCCTATATGTATGGTAATACTGTATTTCTAAGTACAACTGTCATGGCTTAGTGGTTCAGTACTTTGACTATGGTGCACAGTATCCCAGGTTCGACTCTTGTTGTTGCTTTTTTATTTTACTACTGTCTAGACAGGCTAGGAGGTGTGTTTGTGTAAAGGCGACTTTGTTACAGCTTGCCCAATGTTGCCCGATGGTAAGCTGGTTAGCACGCTGTACAGCTCCGCACAAACGGCTCACACTGGGTAACGCGTTATTTAGCTATAAGCACTCATATTAAGCTGGGTGAAGTGCTGCTCAGCTACAGGCACTCATATTAAGCTTGTTAAAGTGCTGCTCAGCTACGGGCACTCATATTAAGCTTGTTAAAGCGCTGCTCAGCTATGGGCACTCATATTAAGCTTGTTAAAGCACTGCTCAGCTACGGGCACTCATATTAAGCTTGTTAAAGCATTACTAATCTATGGGCAATTATGATCCTTTTTTTATATATTACATCGGTTTTGTTCACAAATACATGGGCCATTTCATTACATTTTACTTAAATTATAGTTACATATGTCAGGGGATTGTTTCATACTTATTTAAATAAAAATGGAGAATGATATTGTGGGTGCTCGAACCGTGACTACCTCCTCTTTGGCCGACGTCTCTACCACTACGCTATTGCTACTTGGCTTAATTTGCATATTTAGATCTTATATACTTTTCAATGTTTGCTAACTGTGGCTGAGCAAAGGGCATACCCGCACAAACGAGTGCAAATGTGGGCAAACATTTTGGAAATTATAAAAAAAAAAGAAATGGAAACTGCTATTTTTACATTTTGCACATTTTCAGTAGGGTTTAGTCTGTGGGGATGTGTGGTGTTGTGTTCCTTGACATTTCAGCGGACTCGCTCGTGGGTGTTTACTTTCAGGACTCTGACTCTTCTGGGGGCGTGTTCCCTTTGCTGTACTCGGCAATCAGACACACCCCCTACTTTCCTACATGGACCGTGTTAGACTAGGGTATGATTCAGCATGCCCTCATGAATATGAATGGCATGCTGACGTCATACCATTCAACTGCAGCCTCCGAGTAAGACATATTAAGTCTTAGACGGAGGTTTCGTGAATCTGGCCCTATGTCTTGTAAGGCTTATCTGAAAAAAACAGTCCAATTAATTTGCAGAATAAAAGGTTTAGAGGTACTGATTCATCAAATGAATTTTTTGTGTTACTGTTTTGTTTAGCGGTCATTAGTTAAGAGCTTTGTATTAAAGTGTTGCAATGCATAAACAATAAGCAATGATATAGATAGAGACAAAATAAAGTTTGCTAGTTTACAGAATGTAAAATTTAAAGTCAATGCTACATTGTTAAGGTAACAATACAGTTAAGAGTTCAGATCCTATGTAATCAGTTTGGGACTATATATGTTTTGTATGGAGATGGCAGTTTTCCAAGAATATCAGATCAGATTACAGCCAGCTTAGCAAGCTAAATTAAAAACAGTACTGTATGCCATAAGGCATAAGGTAGTATGGCAAAGATCAATTTATCCAAGAAAATTGTAGACAGTAATGATAAATTCTTGCAGCATTCAGTACTACTGAAACATTAAATGACATCAGATAAAGAAACAGTTACGGTGAGAGAGTGGGTGGAGTTTCACTCAAAGAACAGTATGTTAAAATCTAAGGGTCACGACAGCAAATGTAAAAAGTCTAACAGTTAAAATTGATTTTATATAGGTGCATAAATGTGCAATGTTACATTACTATATTTGAGGTTATCAGTTTGCTTACAGACTTGCTAAAGCTTACTAGCAGCAAATATGTATTTCATGCAGAAAAATGTAAATAAAATTAGCACAGTAAGCAATGCTATCAGTTTATAGTTGTTAAAGCTGCAAATGTTTATTTAATGTAGAAAAATGTAAATAAGGTCAGCGCAATAAGCAATGTCATCAGTTTATCAGTTTATAATTGTTAAGTATGCAAATGTTATTTTAAGGGCCTGATGCTAAATACAATCAAGAACTTTAGTCACCCAGCCTTGCACAAGAAATGAAAAGAAGGAGTTTAAAAAGCCTAACTATAAAAAGGACACATCAACATTAAATCAGGCCATCCTTTAACTCATCAGTGACTGGGACAATGCAGAGTAAAATCTGGCATTAGCTGTGGTGCAGAAGTTGACTATCTATATGCTTCAGTTATTTCTTCAATGTTTGTTTAAAGTTAAAATTTATGAGTTAAAGCAAGTATGTATGTTTTCAGACAGTTATATAACAGTATTAGTTTCAGTTTATGTTTTTATCTATGTTCAAACAACACTGACAGAAAAACAGATTTCAGTTCATTTTTTATCTGTGTTCATGTTATCCAAATGTTCTCATGTTTTCAGACAATTGTACAACAGCACTAGTTTTCAGTTTATCTGTGTTCAGACAATACTGACAGGAAAACAAAGTTCAGTTCATTTTTTATCTGTGTTCATGTCAAAATGTTCTCATGTTTCAGACAATTTGTCAACAGTACTAGTTTTCAGTTTATGGTCAGACAATACTGACAGGAAAAGGCACTAATAGTTTGGTTTTCAGAACATAACATGTACCAGTTTCAGTTATGCTTTTATCTGTGTTCAGTTAACACTGGCAAAATATATTATTTTATTATCAGTTTACTTAGTTTAAAAACTATACACAGCTATTTTAAATGTTCAGTATACACAAATGTAAATTTCAGTCAAGATTCAAAGTATGACTTTCATACTCAGTTATGTGTTCAGTATAGTACATTTCAGCCAAATCTCAGAATATAAAATAATACTCAGTTACTTCACATTATTCAGTCATTAATTTTAAGGGTAAAGTAACAGAATTACATTATTTTGTCATTAATTAAGGGTAAAGTGACAATATTTTGTACAGACATTAAAATAAGTAATCTAAGTAATAGGTAATAATAGCTATTCAGCATACTCAAGCTATAACAGGGCAGGCTTAATTTGTTGATTAATTTACAGACTACAGTATACTTTATATAATTATTGTGCATTATTTAGAAAATTAAAAGACATTAACAGACAATGCAAATTTATAGACTTAAAATACAGAAAGTATAGGTTTTAGTAAACTACTATAGCTCATAAATATTCATAGAATATTTCAGACACAAATTTAGGAGTCAGGCATTTATTGCATCACATAAAAGTAAAAAAAAAAGTATGTAGCATTATAGAGCAAATCTAAATAAAAATTTATAGACACAAGTTAATACAGTGTATGGTAATTATGCTTCAAGACCAGTTATAGAGTTATCTCTTTAGTGCCGATGTCAATTAGTCTTCAGAATATAGCCATCATGCTTGATAGGCTATGCAATAAAAACAAGCAGTACAATGTTTAAAGATTTAAATCTGTGAACAACAGAAAAAAGTTGTATTTACTATAAGAAAGAGCCATCATGCTACACTAAGACACCAGTTCATAAGATAAAAAATATAGAATTTTACCATTACAACATACAGAGAGTGAAAAAAAATTTGCAGGGTTAACAGTTTGTAGTTTGTCTAACTTAAGAACGTGTAAGGCAGCTTCTAATCAGCTTTGGCACCAGTTCATAAGGTAAGAAACATAGAATTTTACCATTACAGCATACAGAGAGGGAAAAAATAGGCAGGATTAACAGTTTGTACTCTATCTAACTTAAGAATCTGTATGGCAGTTTCTAATCAGCTTTAAAAGCCACAGAATTAAAAGATACTCATTTTCAGAATAATGTACAGGTCTTGGATATATCACTCATACATCGGAATTTAGACTTAAAGACTTTAAAAACTATGAATCTAGATAATATGGAAATTAAATCATAAAGTTAACAGACTTCAAGCCTAGTGGTCAAAATTATTCACCAGATAAAGAAAAACAATTTCCTAGTTATAATTAAATCAGAGTAGGTCATAAAGGCTCAAGTGACACCTACTGGTCTAAGTTAAAATTGCAGGTTTATTTACCAAATAAAAAAATGTATTTTTTATTTTATGAGTCAGGCAGCATAAAGCTGTATACAGTACTTAGCAATACATATGTAAGGTAACTTCAAAAGTAGGTCCTTGTAGACTTTCTTCAGGGTCCTCAGGGGCAACTGTTACATTAGGGATCTCCATTTTTAATTATTTATTCGGCATTTTGCAGACTAAAAGGTAAAATATGTAGTATCAGACATGCATGCATTCCGTTTCAATGAAAAACAGTTTATTAGAAAGGAAAGATAAGCATGAAGTGTGCGGAAAGTACAGATATACAGAATGTTCTTTTCTCAAGGGAAAGATACAATCTTGCAAGCTACAGAATGTTCTTTAATTGAATGTTAAATAAAGCACATACAAGACAATCAAGGTCAGGGGGACTGAATGTGGTTACAAAGGAAAGTCACTGGACTGAAGCAATATAATATGTTGTGTTCAGGATAGCATTTCAGTTAAGGTTAGTTCATTCGACCTGACATTACAGAAAAGATTGCAAACACTCGAGCCTGAGTACTGAAGTCAGGTCAAATAAAGACTGTTTCAAGTTATATCATTCAGGGCAATCAGAAGATATGTGCAGTAACTTTGGGTATATTTAGCAGCACTGTTATTATCAGCACTGTTAATGAAGACAGTATTCGAATATTGTGAACATCTAATAAAACCTTACTGAGTAAAGTACAGTGTTTGGAAAAGTCATTCTGAAAAGTACACAAGACTTGGCCCATAAAGAAGAGACTGGCACCTGTTCAGCATGAGTTTGGGTAATTAACAGATAAAGACTTTAGTTTTAATCTCATTTCAGTTTTTTCCAGTTAATTCCAGTACAATACAGTCTTATCAATTTTTACAGGTACAAAACTGTAACTTGACTATTTCTTATCTGTAAAAGAGACCAAGTAGCACTATTTCCTATCTTTAAAAGAGACCAAGTAGCATTTGGGAATTCTGCCTTGCCAGGCTTAAAAAGCCTCCATCCCATATGTTAGCCTTATTTCTGTCTACGTTTCTATGTTTATAATTTTAAGGTCTATACCATCAGATTGAAACTTTAGGCACTCGAATAACTAAAGCTCAATCTGTAAATGTCGAAAACTAAAAACTGTGAACGGCCACTTCAGCAAATTTTTCTTCAGCAAAAGGATTTGCTTGGCTGTTATGTGGAATTTGCCCTTTTGTCCAATGTAGAGCAATCTTGGAGTTGGTATATTTAGTTAGGGGTGTGTGGGTGGCATAGCCCCCCATCTTGGAAGGTGTGGGGGGGGGGGCAAAGCCCCCCACTTGATTTGGGTTCAAAGTTTTTTTTTTTTTATAGGGCCAAGGGAATTCTTTCTCTGTGTGGATGTGGCCATTCATTGTTTTTAGTTTTCAATATTTACAGATCAAGCTTTAGGTATTCAAGTACCTAAAGTTTCAGTCTTGTAATATAGACCCCAATTTTAAGGGGTGTACCATGGGAATAGCATCCTTCTGTTTTCATAAAGTCAGATGTGAAGTTCACAACATTTTTCACAAAATCTTTTCTACAATGTAAAATGAGTATAGCTTATATATATGTAGATTCGACATCTGTATGTGTAAAGAATACACAGTTAAACTTTTATAGCTTTTTTTAATGCACACTTTCTTTATCTTATGTTTATTGTATATGATTATGATGTTACTGTATCTAGAGAAATTGTGTAAGTAACTGTATCTTATGTACCTCTCTGAAGCTTTTCTCCTCGGGTCTCTGCTGAAAATGGGCTTTCTACCTAGCCAGACTAACCAGGTCAAAAAATGTTAAATAAATAAAATAAATAACTAAATAAAATAAAACTTGATGATGGACCAGTGATGCATGATTCACAGAAACTGCCAATAGCTTTCAGAAGTAACGTAGAAAAGGATTTAAACAATGCAAAGCTCAGTTAACATTGGGGAACAATTAAATCCAACAGAATATGTGAATAGTATATAGTTATTGTTGTAAAGTAATAGTTGACTTTCACTTGAACTGATCCAAAGATTTGAATAGTGATAAAAAAGGTCCTTTACACATTACTTACAGATAAATAAGTCAAATCAAAACTTTCAAGTCCTGTTTGTCTCAGTACTAGAAGCAAACAAGGGTTTTTGGTATTAAGACTTGGGCCCAATTGTGCCCAGTTCAGCACCACTTAACAGTAATGCCTCAACTCAAACCAATTAACACCTTAATATTGCCTGCAGTCTCTTTAATGCCCACAACTTCAAGAACAACATTGAATAAACCAAATGCCTTTGACATATAACATAATCTTGACATTATAGATTTTACAGAAACATGACTGAAACCTGACACCCCTAGTCTTCACCACCTCATACCAAACTATCCATGCATACAAGATTACAGACCAGGCAACATTTCTGGGAGAGGAGTATGAATTCACTTCAAAGACAACCTCCACCAGTCTCAATACCAAAAGTCAATGCATCCTGCAACAAATATATGTTGAGCTCCCCAAAACTGTAACCTAATCATTCTTGGAGACTTGAAACTTAATTACTTTGGACAAAAAAAATTGATATGTCCAAGCGTCTGGCCACCGTAAGTCTTACCAAAATCAGCTCTGAAGCCACTAAACCTACCCCTCAATCTAATAGGCACATCTTAATAGATCTATAACCTCATCTAATCCTACAATATCTAACCTCACCATGAATGCACACTCCTTCAGTGATCACTGTCCCACAAATTTCTCAGTACACAATCTTACATTAAAATATAAACTTAAGGTTATCATCTTATGCCACATCACAATGCATTCAAGTTTCTCAATAACAGGTGCTGTTATGACTCTATCATAGTCCATGTTGATGTGAATGACTTGAGACGTACCTCTCTGGATTATATGAAGATAGACATGACTACTGAGGTCTCAGACTATGTGTCTCAGGCAGGTATGTCCCCAACTTTAAGCAGCATTTTATCTTCACCTACAGTGATGCCTCAATACAAACAGAAAATGATTGACTTCAATAATTGGGATTAGTTTCTGGTGTCATTCTAAGGGGATCCAGTGTCTGTCAGCCTGGAATGACATGATCAACAGACCTTGATGCTTTGCCAGAGATGGTCTTCATCTGTCACCCCTAGGATTTTGGCTACTGGCTAAGGGACTTGCCATCCCCATAGTGTCTTTTTCAGGCAGTATCCCAAAGACAAAATTCCTGATATAAAACTCCATCTAAATACAGCCTCAAAGTTATGCTGCTAAATGCTTGGTGTCTTAACCCGAAACTGCACTCACTGGAAGCAGTCCTCACCTTGTAAGATGCAGACATTTGTGCACTCATGAAGATCTGCTTCAAGGCTGTGGAGAGCACCCCAGTCATACTGGGTTACACCTTCTTTCACACTTTCACACCAGAAACTGAAGGCATGAAAACTAAAGGAGGTGGTATATCAAAAAAATAAATACACTTCCAGATTGGTTAAACATTATGATTTTGCGGAGATACTTCAGGTGCAAGTAACTGCTGGTAGGACACCTATTCAGGTCATTGCCAGCTACAGGACCCCCTCCATGAATCAGGACACCCACTCTGTCTATTTGGATCTACTTGAGGTTATCAAGATACATCTGAACACCATGATTTTGGGTGATTTTAACTATCCATCCATTAACTGGGTAAATTAATCATGCTCAAACTCACATGCCCAAAGGCTCCTAGACTTTGTTAACTCCAATGCTCTGGACCAGCTGGTTGACACCCTCACAAGGGATGCCAACATCCTGGATCTGGTGCTTACCAATATGGGGGGGGGGCATTGTAGCACCCCCACTGTGAGGTCTTCCCTGGTGAGATCTGACCACAGATCTGTCTCATATGAAGTAACTATCACACCTGCCCCCCCAGCAGCAACTAAAATAAAAAAAAACTTCTCCAAATCAAATTATAACCTCTTACAGGATGGTATATACAGCTTCACTGCAACCCCCCCAGATGAAACTGGCAACTATACCGAGTTATACATCAATGCTTTATACACACACCTGTATAACTGCATTGACTTGACCATACCTGTTAAGAGAAAAACAAGCTCCTCAAGCAAGAGCAATCCTACCTGGTGGACAACTGCCATTATCAGGCTTTACAATAAGAGGAAGAAATTCCTATCTAAGATTAAGAGGGAGTGAGCCCTAAACTGGAAACACTCCCTCCTCTACTTAAACAAGTGAATAAGACTTCTTTTTTTCAGTTTTCCAAAGCAAAATATGATTCCACATTAGTTTCCTCAACTAAAGACAATCATAAGGCATTCTTTAGTTACGTCCGTAACCTAAAAGGAAAGGCCCAGATTTCTGCCAAACTAGTAGTTAATGACACCACATATATTGAGCCTGTGGACAGAGTTTACCTGTTGGTCGGCAGGTTCTGTGAAAATTTTACTCCCCTGTCCCTGCCACACATACCCCATGACATCCTTACCACCTGTCCCCTACCTTGCATCTCTAGGGAACAGGCCATAAATACCCTCTCTAAGGACAAAAACACAGCATCTTTGGGACCTGATAACATCCCAGGCTCCATCAAGAATTAGCAACAACACTGAGTACTGTTTTCAATCATAGTCTAAGCACCAGCTTTATCCCAGCTGAATGGAAAATATACACCATTATTCCCTTGCACATAGGTGGTGCTTCCACTGGCTCTGGGAACTATAGACCTATAAGCCTGACTAGCCTTATCAGCAAGGCCATGGAGCAAATTATCATGAACCTAATCAACAAAAATATAGGTAATCTCCAAACATTTGACCCTACTCAGTTTGGATTTGTCAAAGGGAAATCATGCCTGTTAAACCTGGTGGACTTTTTTGAGACAGTCACCAAGGTGCTGGATGAGTTGAAATTTGTGTATAAAGCCTACCTAAACTTAGCCAAGGCATTTGACACACTCCCCCACTCAGGCATCATTGACAAACTCACCCAGCTATGTAGGTATCAACCTAGAGACTTGGAGAAATTAAAACGCTAGGTATCAACCCTTATATCATTAGATGGGTCACTAACTGGCTTACTGATAGACCCCCATATAGTAAAAATAGGGTATTCCACCTCCAACATCAGACATGTAACCAATGGTGATCCACAGGAATTAATCCTGGGACCTCTACTGTTTGGAATATATTTCTCCAAAGCACAAGCAAAAACTAAAGGTCTGTGGCTGACAAAGTTTGCTGATGACTGCAAACTGGGAGTGGTCATACAATCTCCAAATTATGTCAACATCCTACAAGAGGGTCTTACACAAAAAAATGATTGGTGCTAAAATCATGGCCTTAAACTCAATGCAAAAAAAATGTATTATCATCCCTTTCAGAAAGGGTAAATTTCCTGCTAACTACCTCATCAATAGCAACACCTTAAGTATGCACTCAGTGGTGAGAGACTTGGCCACATAGACTGACAAGAACCTTACCTTTGACCACCATGTCTCCACGGTGTTAAGAAGGGCATTCTATATGGCTAATCTCATAAGTAAGGGCATTGCCTCCAGAAAAAAAGACCTCCCTGTACTCTTCCCTCATTAGGCCAATAATTGAGTACAATGCCCCTTTTGGTATGTACCTTTCCAAGCACCTGCAGCAATTGGAGAAATCACAAAAGGTTCCTGACAAGGAAAATTCAAGGTCTTGAGCATCTGTCCTATGTGTATTGTTTGAAATCACTGTCACTTTTATTTTGTTTCATACAGACTGGTCAGAGGCAATCTCTGCCTTGCATACAAAGCAATCTCTAACCCTTCTTTATTGGAAATTCTGCACCTCCATAATCAAACTTTACATGGGTTACTCTCTTTAAAGACATTAACCTGGTATGTGACATTAACAGAACCTGCTGGAGAGACAGATTTGTCTCCCAGAGGTTACACACCTTTGGAACAGACTCCCACTTCAAGTTAAACAGAGCACCTCATTTTTCCTCTTAAAATGCAATCTGGAAGTTTGGATGGGTAACTGTAAATTCACCCCAGGGGTTCCACTTGTGTCCCTCTTGGACAGGAGCTGTAGGTGCTGATCATGGAAACAAGGGTAGAACTTGGCTAGGCTTGTATGGGCCCTAGGGCCATTAGCCTAGTAACTTCCTATGATCCTATGATCTTCCAACCTAAAACATTCAGAATATCACTGATCTTACAAAAACTACCTTGTCAGCTTTGATTGGTCTCACGTACTTGCCATAAAAGACCCCGATGAAGCAGCTATCAACCTTACCAATGCCCTGCTGCACTTGTAAAAGAAATTATTTCCCTTGGACCACAGACTAAGTCAACCTCATAACTATGACCGTATATCTAATGAACTCAAACACCTCCTCAAATTACACAAGGAAATATGGCATACTTGGAAATGCAACCCATCCACAGATTCCTATGCAAATAAACTTAGTGAAGCAATCCATTCACAGACACTATAACAACCACTACTAAAACAAACATATCTCACTTTTATCCAAACCCAAAAGATTCTGGATTCAAATCAACAACTCCACTCCTCCAAATTGCTCTAGTAACACCACAAATAACTTTTTGTGCTGACTTCCTCAATGAGTTCAGCAACTTGTCACCCAGGGTGTATATTGGATGCTCGAATGTTTAAATGTTTGAGTGTCGTATGGTCGATACCATATGATCGAACTTTTAAAAGTTCAAACATCAAAAAAAATTAATAAATAACACAAATAACTTACTTGAACATTTTAGACAGGGGGACAAGCCCCCCCCCTGCAACTCCCACACCCCCGCTCTTTAAATATACTAACTCCGAGATCACACTACAGTCCAGAAAAGGGAAATCTTCCCATTCTGCACTGTACAGAGATCTCCGTTAAAACGTTTGAACTTTCAAAAATTCTATCATATGGTGTCGACCATATGACACTCGAACTTTTAAAAGTTTGAGCATCCAATATAGACCCTGTCACGCATCATCAATAGCAGTAACACAAGCCTACCACTCTCACATGCATCCTCTTCCCCTTTACATTCTACTACTCTACTTCAAAAAGATTAGAATCAAAGAGATAGAAATACAAATGTGCCAAATACAAACAGATACACCTCCAGGGTCAGATAACCTAGCCCCTTGGTTCATTTACCTTTGCAAAGACTTCAACTCCCACCCTCTCACTCACATATGCAAGCTCTGCTTAACTATAAGATTAAGCCTCGAGATGAGAAAAATAGTAATAGTCACTCCTATTCCAAAAACTACCCAAGCCAGCTACTTTATAATACCATCCCATCTCAGTACTTCTCTCTTTAGGTAAAGTACTAGAAAAAAATATCTACAACCAAGTTACTGCTTATTTAAATCAATACTATCTTCTACTCAGGAAGCAACCTAGCTTTTGGTCTAGGTGCAGCACCATAACAGCTGTCTACTCACTCATAGATGACATCCTATTCAATACAGACAAAGGCAACCTGAGAGGATCTGCCTTTACTGACTTCACAAAAGACTTTGATCTAATTGATCATAACTTACTGTTTAACAAATTAACGGAAACAGGCATTAGTGATGATGCAAAACCTTGGTTTGTAGTTTTCCTAACAGATCCTTCAAGTTGAAAGTAAGCACCACCACCAGAGAAACAGCTCCTCTTATGAAGGGTGTCCCCAAGGTTTCAATGTAGCCCCTGCAATTTTCCATATCTGTCAACAAACTCTCATCTGATCACCATCAGATACCTATAATTCTTTATGCTGGTGACATGGTCATCTCCAGGTCAAATAAATCACACTGTATTATATACATTCAGCTCCAAAATGACCTCCAAACCCTCAATCAGTGGTTAATAAGCTAGAAATGTATACTGAGTTCCTTATAAACAAAAGTAATACTATTTGGAACCAGCCAACAAATAACCAAAGTACCCAGCTTCCTTAACTCATGCAAGCCTATAATGCCTTTCTGTATTTATTCAGGCAACATCCATAACTCCTTATGGTGTCCAGACCTTTTTTGGTTCTGTCTTCTGTAACTCAATGACTTATCAGCTAATCATAGGCAGTATTAGAAAGGGCAAGGAATAATTAACAAAATAACACTAAGATTTTTAATGTGGGATATCGCACAGTAGAAAAATTAATAACTTTTTTCCAGTTATTATGCATGTATTCATATTTATGTTAATGTTTTCATACATGAGAGACCTACATGTGGTTGAGAGGTATAGTGTAAAATGCTATAGTGGGAGACAGGAAAATTAATTGTCAATGTCCATCTATATCACAGTATACTAAAGATGCAGTATGTTTTTGTTAGCAGTTATGACAATAAGCAATATTTCCATATGCACTTAATACTTCAAAAACAAATGACTTGCAAACTATTGCATGGCATCAGGTAAACCTTCAGATGTTGTTGAAGAAAACTGTCACTGATATTTGCATTGCAAGTTGCACATCTTAAGAGATATCAGGCATTTTTTATATTTATAACTATACAATCAAGCATATGTTTTAATATTTCTGTATCTTGCTAAACATGCATCCAGAGAGGAATTTCTTCCTTTCATATCAAAGTTTATGCCTGGTTAACAAAAGTGTTCTAACTATATATATCTAGGTTATATAGTTACAAGGTGTGAGAATTAGTTTATAGGTTCCTAGGTTGGTACTAGGCTATCGGCCCTAGGGCCTATACAAGCCTAGCCATAACAATTCCCTGGCTATTTCTTCCCAGAATATTTACTTCCCTGGTCCCCTGTCTAGCAGGGTGACTGACATGATCCCCCAGGTGAATTTCCTATTTCCCATCCAATCATCAAGGTTCCTTTTGAAGAGGGCCAAAGAGGCATTCAGCTTGACATGTATGGGCAGTCTATTCCAGAGTATGGGGAGTCTCTGGGTCAGGAACCTATCCTTCCAGCATGTTTTGTTCATTGTAGTGACCAGGTTTAGATCCCTGGAGCATGTGGCTCTGAGGGATTGGGATTTTTTTAAGTGTAGCATGTCCAACAGCTCTGCATTTGACAATGCCTTGTATGTTAAGCAGAGATCGCCTATGAGTAGGCGATATGCGACAGAGTATAGCTGGCATTTTTTTAGATGGCCAGCTTAGGGCATCTGATTTAGGCTTGTGATTCTTTTAGTGAGGTTTTTCTGTGGCCTTTTCAGTTGTTGCAGATGTCTTGTGAGGTACATACCAAACTGGGCGTTGTACTCTGTAATGGGTCTAATGAGGGATGAGTACATTGGGACAATGACCTCCTTTTTTCTGGATGAAAAGTCCTTGGTGATGAGGTGTGCCACATAGAAGGATGTCCTGTAACTGTTAACTGTTGTGGTTATGTTGTTATTGAAGGTGAGACCACTGTACACTTGAGTCCCTAAGTCCCTTATCACACTTTCAGTGTTTAGTGTACTGTCACTTATGTGGTAATTCATGGTTACATGGTTTTTCTTGGCATTGAGCTTAAGCCCATGGCTCTGGCACCAAGCATCTGTTTCTGTAAGGCCTTTTTGTAAAATATCCACATCATTTGGGGATTCAGTAATGGCTCCCAGTTTGCAGTCATCTGTGAACTTTGTTAGCCAGAGTCCCTTAGTGCTGGCCTGTACCTCAGAGAAGTAGATGCCAAACAAGAGCAGTCCCAGGCCTGAACCCTGAGATACTTCACTTGTCACTTGTCTGGAGCTGGATTTTGAGTCGGATACTTTTACAGTCTGGGTTCTGTCAGTAAGCCAGTTGGCAACCCGTCATGTGATGTAAGGATTAATGCCCGGCTTAGTAAGTTTATCTATGATTCCAGAGTGGGAGATGGTGTCGAAGGCCTTGGCGAGGTCCAGCTAGGCTGTGTGGACTGCCTTGCCCTCATCCATGGCTCTGGAGACTGATTCAAAGAAGTCAATCAGGTTGAGGAGGCAAAATCGGCCCTTTACAAAAGCAAACTGGGTGGGGTCCAGTGTTTGAAGGTTGCTAATGTCTTTGTTTATAAGTTCCATGATAATGCGTTCAATGGCATTGCAGATCAGTCTTGGCAGACTGATAGGCTGATAGTTCCTGGGATCCAAGGTGGATCCCCCCCTTGTGGATTGGGATAACTGTAATTGTGCACCACTCATTGGGCACAAAGCCTGAAGTGAGGCTATGATTAAACATGACACTTAGGTGAGGTGCCAGTTAATTTTGCAGTTTATGTAGTACACAGCCCGGGATGTCGTCTGGTCCCATGGATGCTCTATTCTTAGCTTTGGAGAGTGCATTTTTTATCTTTGTGGCTGTGATTACCAGAATTTGGCAATCTTTTGGTATTGAGATGGGCCCTTTAGGGAGTGAGAGGGGGGTGAAGTTGGTACTGAATCGATCTGCCAGGATATTGGCAATATCCTTGGGATCAGTATATTTAATGCCATTCTGTTGTAGCTCAGAGCAGATCTGAGCATTGCCATTTAGATTCTTGATATAACTATAGAATGTTTTGTGGTTGTCCTTGGAATCTTTGGCAAATTTATTTTCGTAACTAGCTTTAGAGGATTTTATGAGGGATCTCAGCTTCTTACCGAGGCTGGTAAGAGAGTATTTTGCATCCTGGGATTTTCCTCTTTTCTGCTACAGTTTCTTCCTTCTGTTGTAGTTTGCTTATGGCAGGGGACCACCAGATTGGCTTCCTTTTTTTGGAGGAGAGTGTTTTGGTTCTATTTGGAATGGCACGATTCAGGCACGAGTGGATGTGCTCGTTCAGAGCCTTAGTGTAGGATTCAGCAGTCGAACTTTCAGTTCCCATCTGCATGGGTGTCATGATGTTGGTCACTTCTGACTTGAGTAGCATGAAGTTAGCTTTGGAGAAGTTTTTTTTATGGAGGTTTCCCTAATGGGGGGTGGGGGTGGGATGTGGGCATCAAGGGTGATTAGCTTATGGTCAGACCTGACCAATGAGGGGGTGACCACTGGTGTGGAACATCGATCTCCCATGTTGGTAATGACCAGGTCTAGGATATTTGAGCCTCTGGTGGGACTATAGATTAGTTGATCCAGGGTGTTGGAATTTATGAATTCCAAGAACCATTGGGGAAAGGTGTTGGTACCTGAGAAGTTTTCTCAATTAATGGCAGGGTAGTTGAAGTCACCCAGTATTAGGGTTTGGTTGTATCTTAATATTTTCCAGTATGTTTAGAAAGGTGTAGTGAGAATCTTGGGGCATGGTGGGGGATCTGTAGCAAGCTACAGTCTGGATTGCAGTCTTACCTAGTGTTAGTTGCAGCTGGAGAATTTCAGATGCATTGTGTTGGGCAACTAGCCTGGAGGTGTGAATATCCTTGGTGAATATGGACACTCCTCCGCCTTTAGTGTTTAGGTCCTGGTTTGGTGGCTGAAAATTGTGGTAATAGTTGTAGCCTGGTATTGCAGGGGTGCTTTCTGGAGCCTTGAACCAGGTCTCCGTTACTGCACAGATACCAATGTTCTCCATTTTTAGGAGTGCCTCGAGATAGTGCATTTTGAGGTTTAGACTTCTAGCATTGAGTAGCATTACCTTCAGATTTTGCATGCTTCTATCTGTTACGGTAGTGGTCTTGTCCTTTGAACCTTGCCTAAAAAAGGCACTATAGGGGTGGCAAGAGTCTTTGCCAGTAGACTGAATCCCAGGGGTGACAGGTGCAGACCATCTCTGGCAAAGTATTGTGGTTTGTCAATCATGCCGTCCCTGGCAGAAAGATACTGGATCCCCTTCGAATGACACCAGAAACTTAGCCAATTGTTCAAGCCAATCATTTTGTCCTTATACTGTGTTTTCATTTTGGGTGAAGGCGGAATGGTACTCAGGGCTAAGGTCATACCTGCCTGGGCCACATGATCTGAGAGCTCTTCCATGTCTCTTTTCATGTAGTCCAGGGAGGTACGTCTCAAGTCATTTACTCCAACATGTACAATGACAGAGTCATATCTGTACTTGTGGAGTGACTTAAGTGCATGCGTGATATGGCGGATCCTGGCACCCAACAGGCAGCTGACTGTAATTTTCTCCTTGTTCAGCCTGGTGAGTGGGACATCAGTGTGCCTGACTATAGAGTCACCTATGACTAAAGTGTTGCATACATTGTCTTGCCTTAAGGGCTATTGTTGGGTGGCATACTGGTGTTATGAGCTATGTGACACTTTGGTTGTAATTAGTGTTTGTTTGCGCTTCAGCTTCTGAGGTCCTTGTTGCTTGGGCAGGTTAATGTTAAGGGCCTCCACATAAGTGGGTTTAGTGTTACTATGTGTAGATGTTGGTGGCATGAGTTTTGAAGGGCTATGTGTTGCTTGAGGTGTAGTGTAGATGTTAACCTTCTCCTCTTGACTATCTAGCACAATCTTGGGTGGAGACAGCTTTGCTTCCAGTTTGGCTATGTAAGTGCATCTCTTCAGGTTGTAGTGTTGGGTGGTAGGAGGAGAGGGTTGTCTGTGTACATGAGGCAATTGCTGCATTGCCCAGCATTTCCAGATTCACTAGGTGAACAGAAGGAATCACCAGAAGTTGACCCTTGGACATGCCTGGTTCAGTGTTTCTTTTGTAAAGTACAAGAGCTGTTTTCCCTTACCTTGGTAAGGTACTTTGCAGTTATAGGCTATATAGTACCTACGATTAATTTCTCCATAGTAAGAAGGAGAGATGAGTGCTTGTATCAGTTTAAGGCTTCCTAGTGCTTTCCAGCAGGTTTTAGAGCAAGTGCTAATCACAGGGATTCAGATTTTAGTGCTACTACTGAGAAACCAGCTAGTTCTAAGGAAAAGTTTGAAGAGCAGACTTTCTGGTACCAGGAATAGTTTAAAGTGCTAGACTAATAAGCTAATAAAAGTGAAGGAGAGCAGAGAACTAGCAGATCTAATGGGAAACAATTGAAGAGCACCACTCAGAAGCTTTCAAAAAGTCCTGGATACAGCAAACCTGTATCTGGGCTACACTAGTGGCAGGAAAGGTAGGAAACAGTTTTTTTTTTTTTTTTTTTTTTTTTAGAAAGTGAAGAGGCAGAAAATAATGAGATAATTCAATATGCAGAAGCTAAAGGGGCGGGCCTTTGCTAAGTTCTCACTATTAACAGTAGAATGAGCTGATGTAATGTGACTGGGGGGAGTGTCCAGTATCGACTTTATACCAGAGGCGGGCAACTCAAAGCCACCAAGACAAAAAGACCATAACAAGAACTGAGAGGGTGGGTGGGAAAAACAGGAGTACAGATTACAGAGATATTAAATCAAAAGTGCAGACAATAAATGAGAATAAGCTAATATCTTTTCTCAATTTCACAGCTGGCAGTAGGCCAGTCTCTCTGCAGCAGCCTGAGCAACAGGTATATCTGATTTAAAATACTGGCTATTTAAGGCACAGGGCAAAAAACAGACCAGTTATCTAAACAATAACAGATGCAGGAATAGCAAAAATATAACTCTGGGTTTGTGTACATTATAATATATTATAGCATTTAGGGCAATATTATGAATGCACTGCTTGTTATTGCTGTGAAGGATTCTTCTTACTGATAACATTGCTATTTGTACAGGTTTAATAGTTTTTATTGTTCACAACAGTCATCTGCTTTTACGTTTATTTTTCAGAAAATGTTCTGGAATGCAAGGATGTTTATAGGCTGCTAGAGGTATGACATTACACACCACACAGGTGCTAATAAATTAATAGTAAAGATGTTAACAATATCAATATAGAAACTATCACATCCTTTAAATAATTTGGCATCTGGATAGTCTTCTCTCTTAACTTTTAACTATCCCTTCAAATATCAGGCAAAAAGATCAGCACATGACTTTTCTGGGCAAGTAAGCTATCATAAGTTTAGTCCAAGCCAGCCAAAGCTGCCATAGGCAAAGGAACACTCCCATATCAACTTGAGTGTGGACTACTCATAATAGTTGCAGCCTAAAAGAAAAATGCCACCACCTTGCAGACCATCACCAATAAAATCTTCAAGTTCATTACTAACTCTCATGTCAATGAATACCATTGTCTAACTCTCGATAAAGCTAAATGGCTCCCAGTACATTTGACAGCCAACCTCCTACTAGGATGACTAACTGTGAATGCCTTTTCTACTGTGACATCTTCCTCTCTTACTCATAAACTTTTCACCAAACTCCTGACATAATCTCAGGGGCATGTCTCAATCTCAACCCACCCTACTTACTCCAAAAACTAAACTTTATTGCACTGACCATGCATTCTCCATCCTAGCACCTAAACTTTGGGACTACATTCTACTTTCAATCGTACATTTCCAAATGTACTTGAACTTCAAACAACAGCTCAAGAAACCTCTCTTCACCCAAACAAAGTGCAGCTGCACTCACACAGGTCACTTTACATGACTCCTGTAGCTCTCTTACAACCCGTTATACCCCTTGTCTCACTTTGTCATCCCCTCACTTACTGTGTCTCATTCATCCTACCTTCCTCTTCTTTTTGCATCTCTTAGACTTCTCTCCTTCTTAGTCTTCTTGCCCCTCCATGTCTATCTCTATCTCTCTCCATTGCTCTGTCTTCTCCCCATGGTATCCTTTCCTGCATTCTCACTTGCCTTTTCTAATGTCTTCATACCTCTCTATATAATAATGTGCTACTGTGCCTATAGCATAAGCCATCTCAGTAATTTTGGATAAATCTTATCCATACCAGTTTGTTAATTCCATCCATGTTCTGACATTGTTTACTGCTTCTTGAACTAAATACTGTAGGATATTTTTGCATATGCAAACATGTATATGTTTTGTAGTCTATCCTTGTATCTGTAAATATGTTTGTTCATTTTTTTACGTGATCCTATTTAACTGGGCTGTGCTTGCAAATGGCCCACTGAGATCACTAATTTATTTGAAAAAGTAGATGAAGCAGTAGATAGTGATTATGCAGTGCATATAACAGATCTAACCCCAGCCAAAGCCTTTGACACTACTCCCCATGCAGGCATTATTGACAGACTTGTAAATCTGAATATAAATCTCTATAGTATGTGGTGGATAATTTATGGGTTGTCTGAGAGAACACACATGGTTTGAGTAGCAGATGCCACTTCTGAAAGGAAAAAAGGTTACCAGTGGTATACCACAGGGCTTAGTTTTGGGCCATCTCCTATATGACATATATTTCTCAGACATTCAGTCCAGTATTCCTGACCTATTGTTAATTAAGTTTGCAGATGACTGCAAATCGGGTGTTGTTACTTGATTTTCAACTGACTGTAAACTGCTTCATCATGGGTTAGACCATGTTAACAATTGGTGCAAAGACAATGGTCTCAAATTAAACATACAAAATGTAGCATAGTTTATTTTGGTAAACAAAATTATTTCACTTACCATATAGGAGATGCACCCTTCCAATCTCACACTGTTGTTAGTGATATAGGCACTCTTCTTGATAATTCCTTTGATCCTCAGTAGTTTGGAAAGCCTTTTATCTGGCCATCTAATTTACAAAAGCATCACCACTGGATCCAAAGAAGTCATAATTTCCTCTTTACATGTATCTTATTAGACCCATTATTGAATGTAATGCACCTTTGGTGTGTATTTATCTAAATATATCATACAATTCGAGACACCTCAGAGATTCATAACTAAAATGATCAGTGGCCTCAAAAATCTTAGTTATTAGGAAAGGCTAGTAGATCTTTATCTGTACTCAGTCTCTTGCAGACCCCTTATTGAAGATCTGTCTCTAACCTTTCATGCCATAAAAGATCCGACTCTATGTGGCCTGCTATTCCTTCACAGAACTAATGTTACCTCAAATACTTGATTATAGGAACTAAACTTTTATAATCAGATAAATACAGCTTGTTGGTGCAATAGATTCATATCCCAACATATCCCTCACCTCTGGAACAACTTCTTCTACATGTCAAACAGAGTAGCACCCTTGTCACATTCAAGGTAAACCTAGATATTTCAATGGGCATACTCAAATTCTCCACCAGTCTGTTTTGTCTCACCTTCCTTGAGGCTAGAGGATACTTTTGAATATTTTTTTTTTTTTGGATAGACTGAAATGGTCTGCAGACTGATTGTCTTGTGCTTACCTATGAACCTGTAGGAACATAAGAACAATACTAGCAAAGTGATTACAGGGGCCATAAGATGACTATCCAAATTCACAATCAACCAAAGTGTAATGAAATGAAAAAACAAATATTCCAAAGAAAGTTTTGCTGTGGTCAGTAAACCGGACTTCTCTTATCTTCTTAAAAAGCTGATTTTATTAAAAGTTTAATATTAAAAACAAATCAAGTTAAGTGCTTTCGTCCTATACACATCAGGACTTCCTCAGAACACTTGCCATTACTGACTTGTTCAATTATATACCCTAATCAATCATCCATTAATAAACCAATTAATTTAATTAAAACCAAATAGGCTGTATAGAACAGAAAAGAAAAAAGAATCATCATATACAAAATGATAATTTTACTCATAACAAATAATATTATTAAAAATAATAAGGCATGTTTAGCCCTCAAGTTTAAGACTGGTTGTAAGGAAATGAAATAATTTATGCCTGGGGCGGGGGTTAAAGTCCCAAACTCTTAATTGCCATTTCAATTATTTTTCCAAAAGGAGGGCTTTAAAATCTCCCCTTCTAGAATTAATATGAACCTGATCCAAAATACCAAATTTAAAACCAGAGTAACATGGATTAAAACTTGTATGTTTGTATAGTGCATTATTTAAATTTATTTTCTTTATATCCTGTAAGCACTCATATATCCTTTTCCTCAAAGGTCTTTCTGTTTTGCCCACATAAAACACTGGGCAATCCAAGCAAGTAGCCAAATAGACAATTGCTTTAGATGTGCAATTACCCTTCTGAAAAAAATATTTTAGAACCCATCACATTTTCTATGGTTAGGCTATCTGCTTTTAGAATAAAAGAACATCGGCTACATGCTCCACATTTAGCAGCAACCCTTCTATCTGCTTTAATGTTACTAACCTAGACTGTATCAGTACTTTACTGGAATAAAACTCAAAACTATCTTTCAGATTGTGTACTGTTTTATAAATAAAAGATGGATTACAGCCTAAAATCAAATGAGTTTCCACATTACCCCTAATAATATTCAAATTCCTATTAACAATTGTCTTAACTTCTTTCACTACTGGACCATATTCAATAATAAGTGCCCCCTCGAAATTATTTGGTTCTTCGTGTGTGTTTACCTTAACAAATTTCTGTCCCAATAAGAGTTTATATGTGTTGCCCCAGTTTGACTGAATATATCTTTTAAGATTTCTACTACATGGGCTGGATGCCCCCGGACTATAAACATTTCTGCCACAAATCTAAGTTCCTTTACCACATCTTTAAAATGAGAATTCATCCTCACTGCCCTTATAATTGACCTTTCACTAAGATAATTTTTTGGCTTAAAGGATGACAACTTGAGAAATCCAAATAGACATTACTAAAAGTAGATTTCCTATATAGACAAAATCTAAAACCAAAACTAGTATTGTAAGTCATGATATCCAAGTAGTTAAAAGCTTCTGTACTATAACTGTAAGTGAATTTAAGAAAAGATGAAGAATTGCTCAAGCAGTTAATAAAATTAACATCAGTTTGAGGTCTGTCCCAAAGCACAAAGACATCATCCAGTTACCTCACATATAACTTTATATATTGGTAATAGGTGTTAACAAAAACATTTTGATGCTCCCACTCAAGCAGTACCAAATTTGCAAAAAATCAGAGCACATGAGGCACCCATAGTGACCCCCTTTTTTTGCTTAAAATATTTAGCTTCAAAGAATAAAAAATTATTTTCCAATACCATTGTCATAAATTCACATACCAAACTAACTTTATCATTACAAAAGGAAGCATATCTTTCCAAACAATTTTGAAAAAGCTCCAAACCTTCTTCTTTAGGAATAGGAATAAATAAATCAATAACGTCAATAGTCAGAAATATTAAATTACTAGACCAAATATTGTGTTCCAATCTTTCTAAGAAATCTCATGAATCAATAACAACGTTGGTAACTTTACTACAAACAGGTTTAAGCCACCTGTCTATAATAAGCCCAATGGGGAAAGTATTAGTACTCATACAGCCAATGATAGGTCTAAAAGGTGTTTTTTCAACACTTTTATGAACTTTAGGTATACCAAATATGCCAGCCACTATGGGGTTACTTACTTTAAATGCTCTATAAATTTCAGGGCTGATTCTTTAAGCCAATAAAAATTCCTCCATGTATGATTATATCCTTTGGTAACTGATATTAATTTCATTCTTAGAAACAGGTGAATGATTCTCAGGATTATGGAACAAATCAAGCATAATTTTAGAATAATTATGAGCATCAAACAAATCTATTCTCCCTCCTTTATCAGGTTTCATAATACAGATTGAGAGATCACGTCTTAGTTTATCAAATAAATACCTTTCATCGTTGATTAAATTGTAAAAATCATTTGTCTTAGAATTAGATGTTGCTTGAAGCATATAAGTTTCATTTGTAATAACATTCTCAAAATCAGATAGAGTGGGATGTAGAGGGGGATTGTGGAAGTGCTCTGAGGACGTCTTGATGTGTATAGGATGAACGTGCTTAACTTGATTTGTTTTTAGTATTAAACCTTTGACTATCCAAATTCCCTTTTAAGTAGTCATGCTTCATAGTTCTTAATAGTGCTCACCTTCTAAATCACGCAGGACCATACATGATAACCCTGGTGTAAATCTGTATCTATATATTCAATTATACAGACTAGCCTTAATGGTAAAGTAATACTTTGCTTCACCTGCAGTGGTAAGTTATTCCATAGCATGAGAAGATGTGTTAAGAACCTGTCCCTTCAGATGTCCTATTTATTTTTTAGTGTAACTTTATGTCCTCCATTTGGGTGTTGGTTGAGTCACTAGTTTTTTGAAAAAATAGGAGGCCAAAAAAGACTGGCTGATTCATAGCTTGAAAACTGAGACACAGTTCTCCTTAGAGCAGTTGAGATGCTACTACGTATAAGGAGAGATGCAATAATCTGTTCAGATAGTTTAAGAATTTTAGGCTTGTGATATTTTTGGTAAAATAAATCATTGTGGCCTTTCCATGTTAGTGATATGCTTGGATTTTTATTTACAAAAGGGGATGTTTTGTTTAATGATGAGTCTGACAAGAGAAAGCTACAGAGATAAGATGAATTCTTTGTATCTTAAAAATATTCCCTTGAAAGTAACTAGGACAAGTAGAGAGACTTCCTGACTGTGGTGCAAACACAATTATCAAATGAGACGCATTTGCCACACAAGTATCCAGTTATCTTATTACCATATCTCTTTGAAGTGTAGCACCCCTTGTAATGCTTGGGTGGTGCACTGATGCAGTAGATGGCATTGTCACCTCACAGCAAGAGGTTCTCTGGTATGATTCTCAGCTGGGTTGCCTTCTGTGTGGAGTCTTTATGCCCTCCCTGGGCTTGCATGGGTTTCCTCTGGGTGTTCTGGTTTCTCCCACATTCCAAAGACATGCTTCTGGAGCATTTATCTCTGGGCCTCTGTTGAAAATGGGCTGTCTGACCAGTCAGACATGCCTGATAAATAAATTTGATATGCAAGCAGCTTTTTTGCCGAATGATACTATGCTACATTTTTTTCGTTGCATTCAGCTTAAGACTGTTTTCATGACATGTAAGTGCATATTCATACTGTTGTTCGGGTACATTAGTATATGTGGATGAAGACATAAAAGTGCCCAGTCATCAACAAACATGGCTGACCATACTTCAGGGATTTTGGCTTGTATATCTACAAAATAAATGCTGCACATAAAGGGGACATGCACTGAGATCTCTTTTACCCTACCACTTGCAATTTTATGTACATAGAGGTAACCAGCAGTTTTTACTGCTTGGGATCTGTTGGCTAGTCAATTTGCAATCTACTGGACAATGTAGGTATCTGTATTAAGTTTATAAAATGTTTAATAATAGCAACATGGGGGATAGTGTCAAAAGCTTTGGCCAGGTCAAGATAAGTACTGAGCACTGAGTGACTATTGTTCGTAGCCCTTGTAACTTTTTCAAACACATTACTTGATTCAGGAGACAGGGCCTGCCTTCACAAAACCAAACTGAATAGGATTTAGATGAGTTAACTTTTTCTGCATAAATGAGTTCCTCTATGATACATTCATTGTCTTTGTATATAAGGCTGGTGAGACAGATGGGCCTATTTTTACATGAGTCTATAAATGGGGCCACCCTTGTGTACAGGAGTCATAGAGGCTGTTCTACATGCATTAGCCACAAACCCTGTTGATGGGCTGATGTAGAACACTTTAAGAAGAGGCTTGGATAGTACATACTTAGCACTGATGAGAATACAAACTGACTCCATATAAATATTATTTTTAGCCTTGACCAAGGATTCTAAAACTTGTTTGTCCTATTCCAAGGTGATTTCAGGGGAAAACTAAATTTTCAGGAATACCTTGAAACTGGAATGTATAACATTGTTATGGATGAATCTATTGTACTATTGAACATTATTCTTTACTTTCCTGACATAACTGAAGAAAGAGTCCTAGCTTCCTTTCATATCTGTTGTCACTACAAATTAGTGCTCTTCTGTAATAATGCTCTTAAGTTCCTTGCTGCCAAGCTTTAGTGTGGTCTTGAGGTGGGCCTAGGAGGTGGACTTCTTTGCAAATTTTCAGTATTTTCTTTATTTTGTTTACAGTTTATTAATACAGGAGCTCCACTAGAGGTTTATTCCTGAATTTACCATCATATTTAGAGCAGGCAGGTACAGACCTTCCTGTGCAGCTTAGTTGCTGGTAAAACTAGAGGTGAATGTGACAGCCCTCTCACTTGAGTCAACTTGTGAGAGATTGTGGGGAACTTTGTTTAGGTCATTTGCAAGCTGAAGTAAGTTTGCCCTGGAGAAATCCCTAAAGATGGTCATTTTTGGTGATGGTGTACTACCAATAGATCTGACAGAGAAGATAACTAACTTGTGATCAGATTTGACCATGGCTGAGGAAATGCAAGGTGGAGTACAGATGGGGACTTGGTTGGTAAGGAATGGATCAATGATATTAGAGTTTCTAGGTGGTAATTTTATGGTGAGCATATTAATATTAACAAAGTCTAAAAAAGATCATGCATATACATTTTAGAGGTTTAAGTATGTCAATCAATTATTAGATAATTGAAGTCCCCTATCAATAAGATATTTCATTTGATATTGCTAATGAACTGTAGTCTCAGCTTAAAATGGATATATGAATCACATCTAGGAACAGTAAGTAAAGTGCAACAAAAGATAGGAGATATGATGCACCGGCTATGAATATCAACTGTTA
Organism: Protopterus annectens; assembly: GCF_019279795.1. NCBI lineage: Eukaryota > Metazoa > Chordata > Ceratodontiformes > Protopteridae > Protopterus > Protopterus annectens. The sequence goes on from NC_056751.1 coordinate 478,181,780, forward strand.
CAAAACAGGTAGTGCATAGTTGTTCCATTTATTTATTTTATTTATTTATTTATTTCAGTTTGATTACCGGGGAAGTCCACTGGGCCAAGAAGAACCCATTTTCAGTGGAGGCCCGGGGAGAAAAGCTCCAAGGCAGTACAACAATACAATGTTTAATAAGAATACAAAGATAATCCACACAGCAAGAAAACATAGTAAGACACTGCAAATGCAAATTTACAATAGAATGTAAACACAGTAAGAACATTGTAAATGCATATTTAGAATAGAATGTACACACAGTAAGAACATTGAAAATGCAGATTTTACAATAGAATGTACATGCAGCATGAATTTGCAAAGGACACATCAAATGCTAAAGAAAAAACAGCAAAAATAACAATTATAATTTAATCGATTATTTTTTTTTTTTGCTAACTTTTCAATATTTTCATCCATACAGTGAAGTTAGAGCCTGCTAAAATCATAGCTAGAGTTTGGGTGCATAAAGGTGCAGGAGTATAGGGGCTTAGTCTAGAGGAACTTTGGGATTATGTAGGGTGAAAGCAAGAAAATTTCCATTTTGAGGATAGATGTAAGAAAAGTTGGGTTTTAAAGTAGTCTGAGTTAGATATGGTTCTAAGGGAAGGAGGGAGAGAGTTCCATTTCCTACCTAGAGAGAAGGAAAGTAGTTGTTGGCCAGCGGGATGTTTAGTTCTGGGGATGGAGATTAGAATTTGGTGTTCAGATCTTAAAGATCGGTTGGGAATGTAAGGGGGGAGGATGTTGGATAGAGCAGGGCATTTTTCTGGGTAGAATACTAATTTATGAGTGGTTGTTAGTTGAAGATAGTCAAGGTGGTCTGGGAGTTCTAGCCAGTTTAAAGATTGAAGGGAGTGGCAGTGGTGGGTTGAGTTTTTGGATTTGGTGGCGAATTTAGAGATTTTATTATAGCAAGCTTCAAGTTTAGAGGAGAGAGGAGGCAGACAGATTAGTTAGGAGAGGGGCTCCATAAAGTAGAGAGGGTAGGAGGAAGCAGGTAGCTAAGGTTTGCCTGGAGGATTTGGAAAGAAATAGATTATTCCTGTAGAGCATGCCTAGTTTTTGGTGGGTTTTTTTATGTTTTGTTGAATGTGGAGGTCAGATTTAAGGCGTTCGTCTATGATTATGCCAAGGAGTTTGGCGTAGGGGACCACTTATATAGTGTTAGATTGGCTGAGGATGTTGAAAGAGTTTTTGTCCAAGGAAGAAGTCTTGGAAGGGAGGAAAATTAGTATTTTGGATTTATTGGAGTTGAGGGAGAGATGGTTTTGGTGCATCCAGTTTTCTGTAGTGGAAAAAGCTGTTTGAGCTTTAGAGAGAAGTTCAGATAGGTTGGGGGCGGCACAGACTAAGGTAGAGTCATCAGTGTATTGGATGACTGTAGTGTCAGGGAGAGCAGTGTAAAGGTTGTTTATGAAGATGTTGAAAAGTATGGGACCGAGAATGGATCCCTGAGGAATGCTGGTAGGAGTAGGTAAGAAGGAGGAGGTAGAGTTCTTACATCTGACAGCCTGGGATCTGTCAGAGAGGTAGCTAGAGAACCAGGAAAGAGTATTAGTGGAAAGATTAAGGTTGGAGAGGTGACAAAGTAGGTGTGAATGGGAGATGGTATCAAAGGCTTTAGAAAGGTCTAGCAGGACAGTGGATACTAGAAGTCCAGAATCTCAGGCTTGATTAACTGTTTCTAAGAAGGAAAGTAGGGCAGTTATGGTGCTGTGGCCTGGACGGAAACCGTGTTGGGTGGGTGTAAGTAGCTGATTCTCTGTTAAGTAGGGTATGAGTTGGTAGTGGACACATTTCTCAAGAATTTTGGATATAGGAGAGAGTAGGGCTATAGGGCAGAAGTTAGAAATGGAGTTGTTTTTACCTCCTTTATGAAGTGGTAGAATGTAGGCAGAACACCAGAGTTTGGGAATGTATGACTCTTGTAAGGATCTGTTAATCAGGATGCTAATTGGAAGAGCTATTCCTTCGGCTGTGTATTTGGCGAAGGAGGGGGGAATGTTGTCGGGGCGCTGGAACAAGGTTTTAGTTTGGTTAAGAGTTTTTGTATGAATGTTGTGGAAACTGGTTTGAGTTGAAACTTAGGGTGACAGTCATTAGGAGAGTTTAAGAAGTTGGAAGGGTTGTTGTTAGGTAATGTTTTGGTTAGTTTGGCTATAGAGTCAGTAAAGAAAGTGTTGAAGAGTGAGCTTAGTTCATTGTCAGTTAAACTAGGGTCAGGGCAGGGATTATTTTGTGACCCAGGATGGAGAATAGAGTTAACAGATTTCCGGAATTGTTTGGGGTTGTTAAGATTAGTAGACTGAAGTTTATTGTAGTAGTTTTTTTTGCCCTGATGATTAGTTTTTTTACTTGGTTGGGAGTTGGGTATATTGGAGCAAGGCAGAAGGCTGTTTACCTTTCTGATAAGGTTTCCAAGATTTGTCTCTGAGCTGCATGGTTTGTTTAGTCTCTTTGGTCAGCCAAGGAGCAGAATTGGCTTTGATTTGTTTATTTCTAAGGGGGGCTAGAGAGTTAAGAGTATTTAGGAAGATGGAGTTGAAATGTTCTACGGCATTGTCGAGGGAGAGAGTGTGAAGGCTTTGCCAGTTGATTCCTTTGAATATGTTGGAGAAAATTGTGGGGTTGAGGTTGCTAAGGTTATGAGTTTCGATATAATGATGTAGGAATTGAGAGGGGTTAGTAGAGTGATGAATGAAGGCAGGTAGATGGTCACTAAAGGAGTCAGGGATAGTTCCTGATAGAGAGATTTTGTTTGGATGGGAGACTAAAATCCAATCAATGATCGAGCCAGGGGGTGGTTGTTGTTAGGCCTGGTTGTAGAATGGATTAATTGGGAGAAGTTGTAAAGGTTGATAGCTAGAGTGGGGGAAGGTGTGTTGATTTTGTTCCAATCAATGTTGACGTCGCCTAGAATAAATGTTTCATATTTTATTTCAGATGAGGCCCAGTGGAGAATATTGTCTAGGGTAGAGATGTTGTTGCCAGGGGAGATGTATAAAGAAATGAAGCAGATATTTTTATGTTTAATGAGTTGGAGCAGCAAGCAGTTATTTCAGTATTTTTGAATAGAGGGGTTGGGATTTGCAGGGGGATTATGGAGAGAAGGTTAGAGTAGATTATGGCAGAGCCTCCATCTTTTTTGTTTATTCGGTCACTCCTGAGGATGTTGAAACCTGGAGGTAGGATTTCAGAGTCAAAGATATGGGGTTTTAGCCAGGTCTCAGAGATGGCTAAGATGTCTGGTTGGGTGTGATTAATCCAGGCGTGAACATGGTGAATTTTGTTGTTAAGGCTTTGGGCATTGGTAGTGAAGACCTTAAGGCTGCTAGGTGAGGTCTTAGGAGTAGAAGGAGTTGGAGGGAGAGGTGTATTTGAAGTGGGGGAGGAGGGGGAAGGAGGGAAGGAGTTGTTTGTACTGAGGCAGGGGCCACAGTTAGGGTGAATGTCTCCAGATAAGGCTAGGAAATTATTAGAGAAAACGTTATGTCTTTTAAGTTTGGAAAGTAAGAAGTTGTTTGGGGTTGGTGGAAATGAAAGAGAGAGGCTTTTTGTAGAGGAGGAGAGTATTTTGGGATGGAAGAAGTGTAGTAGATTTATTGGGATAAGGCAGGGGGAAATGGAGTGGAAGTGAGTGAGTGAAGGAGGATGTGGGTTGGAGAAAGTGAGAGTATGAGTAGTAGTCAGGTATGGGTGAGTTATTGAGCAGTAAGAAGTAGCGTGATAGAGAGGAAGAAGAAAAATGAGAAGAGAGAAGGGGAGTCTGAGGGAAATGAGAGTTTGGGAGTACATGTTAGAATGGGTGGGGTAAGGGATGAAGAAAATATGTGGTTGGAAGAGCATGATTTTGGAGAGAATGAGAAAGGAGTGGAAGGAAGGTATCAAGTAGGAGAGGAGAGGGTAGGGATACGTGGTGTAGTGAGAAGTGGGAGAGGTAAGAGAGGTTGGAGAAATGAAAGGAGGTTTTAGATTGGTTAATTAAAGTAGGAATTGATGGAGGATGGAAAGAGTGATTGGTGGAAGAAAAATGTAGGGCGGAGTTGGTGATGTATAAATGTGGATGTGCTTTGGGTGGGTGAGATTTGGGGGTAGGGTAGGAGAACAGACCGGGAAGAGCCAGAGGAGGTGAAAAATGCAGAAGACAATCAGTAAAGAGAGAGTATTCAGAAGGTAAGTTTAACAAGTTTATCAGAGTTGTGAAGATAAGGAATGTAAGTGAAGGGGAGGAGGAAGGGTACTGAGATGAGCAGAGAAGTTGAGTTAGAGGGTAGAATGCTAAGGAGAAAGACAGAGGGAGAAGGAAGAGACTTCAGACAGGGAGTAGAGGAGGGCTGAGTAAAGGAAAGGAAGGCTGGGAGTTCTGGGCAGTAGAGAGGGAGAGAGCAGAGGAATGGAGGTAGAGGTCTGTAGAAGGGGAGATACAGAAGGAGAGGGAAACAAATAGTGGGAACAGTAAGAGGTAGAGGAGTGCCACCTAGTGGACAGACCGACTGTAGCAGTAGAGATCCAAAGGAAGAATCAGAAAGGGAGCTAAAGATGTTCAGGAGGTCGGTAAGAAGAGCAGGGAGGTCTGAAACAGCAGAGAAGGGGGTAGAGAGAATGGGGAGAACTAGGAGTGCAAGCAGAAAAGCAAAGGGGGTAGTGGCTGCTGGCTTGTCTGGCAGGGAAGTGTACTGCAACCTAATAGTATCAACTAATCAATAGTACAGAGTTACAACAGTACACATACTTTCTTGGTATCTTGTGGAGGGAGGACTCAGGGAACAGAAGGCCTTAAAATTTCAGGATTAAAGTTCGTTGGAGTAGGCTCTTGGTTAGACAGTTCAGGAGGTTATATTCAGCAGGTTAGGGCAGGGTAGGCAGGGGCCCAAGCTGTAAAAAAAACAGGGAGAGAAGAGAGGTTTAAGCAGTAGTAAGGCAGAAGGTATGTTAAGAGACAATGTCAGGCATTCAGAAGGTTATTGTAATCAAATTAAATGCAAAGTGCAATAAGATAAAGTTAACCAAAAGACAATAGGCAAACAAAGTCAGGCAGTCATGAAGTTATTTTGCATCAAATAATGTAGATATAGTTTAGCGACTATCTATACAGCTTGTATTTAGTGTCTACATTGATTAGAGATACTGTGAGGCAGTCATGAAGTTATTTTACACAAATAATGCAGATACAGTTTAGCGACTATCTACACAGCTTGTATTCAGTGTCTACATCGATTAGAGATACTCTGAGGCAGTCATGAAGTTATTTTACACAAATTAATGCAGATACAGTTTAGCGACTGTCTACACAGCTTGTATTCAGTGTCTACATTGATTAGAGATATTGTGAGGCAGTCAAGAAGTTATTTTTTCACCAATTAATGCAGATACAATTTAGTGACTATCTACACAGCTTGTATTCACTTTCTACATTAGGTAGAGAATACAGAGTCTAGCATGGAGTTAAGCTGAGAAATGAAGCATGCTCGACAGCTAAAATGCAGCTAAGAGCTAGCACAGAGTTAAATAAATTGTAAAAGCAAACCCCATATAGTTTTGGTAGATCCAACAAGCAGCAAGAGGAACTGGGGAATTAAAGCTGTGTATGATGAAATCTCTGCTTAAGCTAATAAGGAGTGCAACGGCTGAATCCTCGGCGGCTAGAGCAGATAACTTCACTATAACATGTGGCTTGATGCCGCAGGTATGCAGTTAGAGAACAATAATAAATGTAACAAGAAAGCATCGCTAAACAGTAACGCCAGCAAACAAACAAGTTCCCAGCAGATAGGACACCAGTTTAGCATGCAACGTGCTGACTAAAAGGTGAGAGTAATAAACAAGCAACGCAAATCACATATACACAGCGGAAGAATTACAAGGAACAGTCCTGTATTTTTGTAAGCATAAGCCTTAAGCAGGCTGCAAAGGGAGAATACAAGTACAACAATTCACATTCAAGTAGCAGGAAGTGTAAAATGAAATGAACAGTCTTATTTCAAAGTACGCTTACAAGCCAATAAGATAACTGGCGACTAGCCCAGATTAGGTCAGCACTAACAGTTACAGCATATGTACAGGTAGAAACCTGAACATTGAAGCTAGGTAAATGGGAAGCATCAGCAAACGATAAGTCCTATGCCGAAATAGCCGCCAGCTAACGAGCAACGCTCAAAGTATGTGGCGAGTGCAGTGTGAGTGAGCAAGCACAAAAAGACACACTTATACAACAGGAAATGCACAATAAATATTCCTGTAGTTCAGATTAAGCAAAAAAGCCATATACTCACTACACAGGAAATATGCCAAAATATAAATCAAAAAGAAGTAATGCTAAAATGGCAAGTATAAGATCATTCAAAGAATTGAGTAGGAACTAATTTGTTTCATATCAGAGAAAGTGTGTACCCCAGATGTATGGATTATTACACTAAGTTCCCTTAAATAATCAGCTTGA